>NC_043961.1:55624514-55968264 GCF_902148855.1 Sphaeramia orbicularis
GTCTGTCTGTCTGCATCTGGAACTCAAAAACAACAGCACATATGACTTGAAGATTTTATTTTATTTTATTTATTTTTATTTTTTTTACAGAAGAAGAGGAGAAGAATCTTTCCTTCTCTTACAATCTGGATCCAGATTCTGGAAACCAGATATTGTATGCAGCATTTGTGTGATTTTTTTTCTTCTTCAGAGGATTAATTTCCTTTACTTCTGAGAAAGTCACAAAAATTAAAAAAAAAAAAAAAAAAAAAAAAAGAAATGGAAAAAGCTTTTGAAAAGATTCTAGCTTCTGAATCTCTTCATCTGGATTCTAGATCTTCTGGAATCATAAGACAAGACAAGATAAAATAAAATAAGACAAGAGAGTATAGGAAAAGAAAAGAAAAGATAGATAAGATAAGATAAGATAAGATAAGATAAGATAAGATAAGATAAGATAAGATGTTACTGATTCCACTGTGGGGAAATTGCAGTGTTTACAGCAACAAAATACAGAAAATAAAGTGCAGAAGACTGTTCTGTATATACATACATTTTATTATTTACATATTTTCAGTATAGCTGCTCATGATGTTGATCATATTCTTTTAGAATTCAGATTCTAGCTCTTCTAGAATTCAAGTGGTAAAAGAATCAGTCATTCAAGAAATCCTTCAGTTTTTTTTTATTTTTTTTATTTATTTATTTATTTTTATTTTTGTGGGATTTTCTGAGATAAAAGAAATTCATCCTAAGGGAAAAAAAAAATCCCACCCAATGCAAGACTGTATGTTCTTTAAGTTGATCCAGAGCTGAGTCCATCCTTCCTTAAATGTTTCATGTTGGATGCTGTTTCTCTGTTTTCTAAGTAGTAACCCCAGATTTTGTATTTTTAATAATTTTTCATTCTTTTTTCAGGTAAAGTCTGTCTGATTATAGCAGTACTGTTGCTCCATCCTAAGTAACAACTGATGAATTGAAACTGAATCATGAGCCTGTGACTGAATTGTCAAGGAACTGATTCATTAAACATGTTTCTTTCAGTGCATTCAGAACAAAACATAGTGGAATTATTCAACACAGTGGAGCAATGATTATCATATAAGGGGTCCAGAGTTTAAAATCTCTGACGCTATAGTTTTTATTACTTTGGATCAGTTTCATGTTTTTGTTTTTTACCTCCGCCAGGAGGTATTGTGATCACTTTGCTTTGTGTGTTTGTTTGTTTGTTAGCAACTTTACGGGAAAACTGTTACAACCATCTTTACGAAATTGTACCCACAGATAGGCCTAGGCCCTGGGACCAACCCCTTAAATTTTGGGCCAAGTAGGCCAACGTTCAAGGTCACAGCAAGGTCACAAAATCTACAATTTTCCTATCTCTCATCATTGAGCAATTTTCGAAAATTCATAAAAATTTCAAAACAACTCCGATTAGCCTCCAATTTGATCCACCCGTAGCTTATAACAAGATCTTGTATCTGCCACAAAATTGTCCACATCCACTGTGGAATGTGGACTCTGTGGACATTTCAATTTAACATTGAAAATCCCATTTATGACACATTTTTCATTATAACTCAACAAATATTGATTGGAATTTAATATAATTGGACATACACATGACTGGTACCAAGCTCCAACTTTTTCTGCTGCATGGAACAACCTTGAAACTGTTTAATTTAAAAAGAAATAGTCGATCCACACACGCACACTGTTCGGGGTGCTTGGCGGAGGTTTGCGTTCTCTGAACACTTCACTGTAAAAAATAACTGTAGAATTAACACCAAAAAGTTGTAAAATTGTAACATAAAAAAAACTGTAAGTGACAATACAATGCAAAGTTGTTTATTTGAAAAGATTTTTGTGTTAACGATTGAATCAAATATAGCTGTAGTTTTTACAGGAAGAGTATGTGAACAAAACCAGATTTGTATGTAGAAATGATGTATTTCTATTGTTTTTAGAAAATAAAACTGTAAATTGAAAAACAATGTGGTGCCGTTTAAATTGCAAAGACCATAATGTTGAAATAACAGCATATTTGCTTTTCTTTTTTTTTTTTAATAATAAAGTTATAAAAAAAGTAAACAATTAACAATTTAACACTTTAAACTTGTAAATTAATGGGTTGGTAGAGTTGGTAGAGCACCTCTTCCAATAACCAAAGGGTTGATGGTTCGAATCCTGGCTCAGACTGTCCATATGTCCAAGTGTCCATGGAAGACACTGAACCCCAAATTGACCTGGTGCTTTTGGATACCATAAAGGTGTATAAAATGCACTGAATAAGTGCAGTCCATTTACCAGTTAAATCTACATGTTATTCTGTAAATATGTTTACAGCTGGATGTGTTTTTTACAGTATTGTTCTGGAAACCACAGCTGCCAGTTTTTTTCCGTAAAAACAACAGGATTTTTTTTCTTTTACAGTGTTGTTTTCTTATGTTTTAAATGCATTGTTCATCACAGTATTTTGCTCTTAGTTCACAGACAGAGACAACAGGCATTTCCAACAGACTGAGTTCAACTGCTTCTGCAACACTTTGGATTTCTGACAGAATTCAGTCCAAGCCTCAATATTTGGTTTTTATGCATGCACCTCAGTTTCGACCACTCACTGATAAATAAATGCAAGGGCATGATCACCCACCCCCCCTCCTCTCTCTCTCTCTCTCCTGTACATCTCTCTCTCTCCAGTTCCATCTCTATCTGATGGCGTCAGTGGATCGGCGTACACTCCTGCTCTTGCGCGGACCGTTCATCCATCTCTGGGTTTTTTTTTGTTTTTGTTTTTTTTTTCTTTCATCGCAGCGCAGAAAAGCTCATCCACTAACTTAAACATTGACTCATAGTTTGATTCCGCCTTCTTTGCGCTGATTTCACCCCCTCTCTGTCTCTCTCTCTTTCTCTTCTTCATCATCCTTTAACCATGAGAGCGCGCGGTGAGGGCAGGCGCGCAATCCAGCTCCATCCAGGTAAGACTTTTTCTCTAAATACATCCATGTACTTAATAATATTATATGTGGCTGAATAGAAGTAGTTAAAGTAGCACATTTGACTTTGACTAAGCAAACACGATGCCACTTTAAACTATGCCCTAAAACTGTCCAGAAACAGAAGACTTAAATTAAAATGCCATATATTAAGATTCCAGCCCATTCGGTTTCACTTATATAACGCGCAGGTTAATAATAATAGGGGCCTCTATAAGAGGGTATTATTTAAATGTTCTGTTAGGTATTCCACTACTGTAGCTGGCTAGTATTAGTCACATAACCTTGGGTTTCCACTTCGATGCATGAGAAGTGGCAACATAATTAACCCTGCAGATGAGGTCATTAGTGTGAATCAGTGCACACTGTGTAATGTCAATTAATCGCAGCAGTTAGCAGCAAATGACACTGGTTTCAACAGCATCACTCAGGCAATAAAAGCAATATTATTCAAGCCGCAGGGTGCACTTACCTTTTCAAATCAACAGTGTGTGTTTTTTTTTCTTTCACTTAATTATTCCTTAAAGCTCCTAACATTTCTTTTCATATTAATCACTTATTTAATTGCTCTCATCTGTTCCCTGCTGAACTTGGAGTTCATATAAGCTGTATGCATAACCATAAAGGAAAATAATATATTACAGATTATAATATTATATTATATTTCAGAGCTACAATTCCAAATGATTATATTCACACCACATACCTTAATTAACCCATTAAAATGTGATGTGAGTAGTCTGAAAACTGATGCATGGATTTCTGCGGCAGGTGGTCCTGGTTTTAACAGCTTAACATGTTTATACCTTGAAAGTACTCGGTTCCCATATTGTCTGCTGATGTTTATCCCTCTGAAAAGATGAGGCATCTGCTGCTTTGAATGCATTTAGGGAGCAAATGTACATTCGAAGCATAGTTGGCAATACTTATTTAACTGTCTCACTGAATAAGAAAGATAACTTCCAAGTCTGCTACTGTAAAAAAAAAAAAAAAAAAAGAACAATTTGTGAAACTAATGAGGTCCCAAGTTTTGGGATTATGTGGATCAACAAGTTTCAGTGGAAAGGATGAATCATTTCTGAAAAAAGTAGGTTCCAGTAGAGCAATTATATAATCTTGAAATACTGTCTTTCTTGGTAAAAATCCTTTACCTTAATCCTTTTTCCTTTCTGTGTTTCTTTTTATAGCTGGGCCTGATTGTTGAGCAGCGGTCGAAATCAAGGCAGGATGTGATGACATCTCCGGTCACTTCTTCAGATTTTCTCTCCGATATGGAGCGTTCTTTGCAGGGTTTCTTTTCAAATGATTCCAAAGAAGTCCTCAATGTTAGCATGACACTAAATAGTACTGGAAAAAACAGCAGTGAGCAATTGACTGAAGTCAACCTTTCTGACATCCTGGGCCCAAAGCGCTCCCCTTTTTTCCTTCCTGTAACCACTGTTTACATTCTTATCTTTGTCATTGGCTTATCTGGAAATGTACTCACATGTGCAGTCATTGCCAAACACAAAAAGATGCGTAACCCCACAAACCTTTACCTGGTCAGCCTGGCTGTATCTGATCTCCTTGTGCTTTTGTTCGGGATGCCTCTGGAGATTTATGACCTGTGGCAGAACTACCCTTTCCCCTTTGGCGAAGGCGGCTGCTACTTCAAGACGTTCCTCTTCGAGACTGTCTGCTTCGCCTCCATCCTCAATGTCACAGCTTTGAGTGTGGAGAGGTACATCGCCGTGGTGCACCCACTCAAAACTCGCTATCTGTCAACTAACCAGCATGCCAAGCGGGTCATCACGGTTGTGTGGGCGGCGTCTATGATCTGTGCCATCCCTAACACCTTGCTACATGGCATCTACTATCTGCCTGAGAGAATGGAGGAGTCGGCTATATGCACAGTGCAAAAGCCCCTTTGGATCTACAACATGGTCATGCAGATAACTACGGTGTGCTTCTACTTTGTGCCCATGATGATAATTAGCATACTTTACCTGGTCATGGGCCTTCATTTAGGCAGAGAAAGGCGGCAGACCAGCGGGAAGCTGGGTAAAAACTGCAGCAGCCACACGAGAATGAAAATCAGCGTGGAGAACGGGCGCAGGAGACAAGTCATCAAAATGCTCTGTAAGTGTTAATCCAGTCTGGGTTGTGAATAGCACCGAAAGGCTGATGATGTGAAAATGTATCCCCTCTAATCTGTAATATCAATGCCAAGACATGACCAAAAGGCAAAACGTGTGGAAAACACAGACCAAATGATGACAGCATTTTCGATTCTTTGTGTAGATTATTTGTATTGGGAGACGCCTTGGGATCATTCTATAAGCTTTTAGGCTTTCATTTGAGATTTCATAAACACCGGTAGCTCTTCTATGTCGTAGTGACCCCCATTCACTGTAAAATAGAAGATTATTGATTTGTGCTCAGAGAGTCTTTCTAACAATCCTCCTCTCAAGCTTCAGTGTGTAAGATTTAGATCACAGGTGTCAAACATGTGGCCCGGGGGCCAAATCTGGCCCGCCAAAGTTTCCATTCCAGCCCGTGGGATGAAAGTGCAAAAATGAACCTGAACAGTCAATAGGGCTGTGTATCAGCAAGAATCTGGCGATATGATACGAATCACAATACTAGGATCATGATACGATATATCATGATACTGTTAAAAAGGCAATGTTTTGTTTGTTTTTTTTTTTTAAGATTATTTCCTGGAAGAATTTGAATTACACCAGAAATATGCACAAATACTAAACACATTTTTATTTGATCAGAACAGGATTTAATGTTATATCACAAAATTTTTCTAATCCTCCTAGTTTCCAAAGGAACGAACATCTGCCACTCTCAGTCAAAACAGTAAAAAGTGCTTTTAGGATGCTTCAAATAACCATTATTTAATAAAACAGGGTTAAATAATAATAAATAAGATATAAACAATAAAGAAAAATAAAAAACAAAAATGACAATCCACCATATCTGCATTTGAATAAATACCTAAAAATATCAATACAGTAGTTTTTAATATCAATACAGTATTGTGAAATGAAATATTGCAATATTTTGCAGAACCGATATTTTCTAACACCCCTAACAGTCAAGGTTGTCCAAATCATTTTAGTTCAGGTTCCACATACAGACCAATGTGATCTCCAGTAAAAATAACAACACATTAACCCATAAATAATGACAACGACAAATTTTCTTTGTGAAAAATTATGTGGAAAAAATTTAAGTGAAAAAAATAACATTACACTGTGTAAATGCAAATAAATATATAAATAAAAACAAAGATTAACAACCCGAAATGTGCAATTTGAACAATATTCTGCCTCTTACTAAATGTTTTGTGCCTTTATGGATCCACTGTGATCTGGAGTTGTGTTAATAATAAAAGATGGAATATTGTAGTAATATTTCAAATTTTAGTTCCAAACTCCAAAATTTTAACACTATTCTGCCTGTTACCAAATGTTTATGTAACACTGTGTGTAAATGTACATGTATAAATAATAAGTAGAGGCATAATATTGTTCAAATTCTACTAATTTTTCAAATGAAATTTCTGTTTTTTCAGGTTATTCACATCTTTTTTGTAAAATGTAAATATTTTCATAATTTAATTAGGGGTTTTTTGTACTAAAACAAAAAGAAAAACTTGGATTTGTCATTATTTATAGATTATTAAGTCATTATTTTACTGCTCTGGCCTGCTTCAGATCAAATTGGGCTAAATATGGCCCCTGAACCAAAATGAGTTTGACACCCCTGATTTAGAGGATCTAATTGCAGAAGTGAAATACAATGTTCCTAATTACATTTTCACGGGTGTTTAAGGACCTGAAAACATCAATATCATGTTTTTGTGCTCCAAAATGACTTGTTTATATCTTACACAGGGGTTGAATTGACTATCTTTCTACACTAGTGTTATTGTAATCTTAATTAAAACACTTAAAAGCTCTTGAGGACTGTGTTACTTCCACAGTGTTATAATTTTATCAGTGTGGAAGGGATGTTTGGTGCAACACTATCCTGTACAATGATAAAATCAACTGTCATCAGTACATATCGTCTGTCTGCACCACAATAGCTGTAGACCAGGGCTGTCAAACTCGTTTTAGTTCAGGGGCCACATTCAGCCTAATATGATATAAAGTGGGCTGGACCAGTAAAATAATACAAATAATAGGATAATAACTTTTGAGTGAAAAAAGTAAAATTCCATAATGAAAATTGACATCTACAAATTGTACTCAAACATAACATGAACAAATATGAGCAACCTGTAAATATTAAGAAAAATAAGTGCAATGTTAATAATGTTACGCATTAGTTTATCATTTATACATGTGAATCCCAACTTAGAGATCACAGTGGATCTAAAAATACACAAAACAGTTAATAACAGGGAGAATATTATTAAAATTCTACATACTTCTCTTAAGAGATTTCAGATATTCACTTTTTTTCATAAAAGGCTAGTCTGTAAATGTAAATATTCTTGTGTAATGTAACTTTTTTACACTAAAACAGAGAAAAATCAGCGGTTTTCATAATTTATAGGTTATTATGATAGCATTTTACTGGTCTGGCCATTTTTAGACTGAAATGACCTAAAATGATTTTAACATCCTTAATTGTTAATATCTTCAATGTCATTTTTGCATTTCACAAATTCATCCCAGGGGCCAGATTGAACCCTTAAAAGCTCTTAAGGACTGTGTTACTTCCACAGTGCTAAAATTTTATTAGCAGCTACACTGTGTGGAAAGGATGTTTGGTGCATTACATATGCTGTACAATGATAAAATCGACTGTCATCAGTACGTATCGTCTGTCTGCATGATATAGCTGTAGACCAGGGGTGTCAAACTCATTTTCTTTCAGGGTCCACATTCAGCCCAGTTTGATCTCCTGTGGGCCGGACCAGTAAAATAATAGCATAATAGCCTATAAATAATGCCAACTCCAAATTTTTTATAAGCAAAAAATAACATTAAATTATTAAATCATTTACATTTTCCAAACTATCCAAACAAAAAAGATGTGAATAACATGAAAAAACTGAAATTTCTGAAGAACAAAAAGAAGAAATAATAACAAAAATTTGATCAATATTATACCTCAACTAATGATTTATACATGTGAATTACAGATCAGATCTACTAAGGCACAAAACAGGGAGATTATTGTTAAACCACACTTATTTTTCTTTAGACATTCCAGGTTGTTCATATTTGTTCAGGTTATTGACATTTTATTACTAAAGGATATCAAAATTTAATGTTCTTTGCAATAAATCCAAGAGAAAAAATTGGTGTTGCCATTATTTAGAGGCATGATGTCATAATATTTTTTTTCACATTAAACCAAGAGGAACATTTGGAGTCATTATTACCTCCGCCAAGGAGGTTATGTTTTTGCCAGGGTTTGTTTGTATGTCTGTCTGTCTGTTTGTTTGTCTGTCCGTTAGTGTGCAACATAACTCAAAAAGTTATGGACAGATTTTGATGAAATTTTCAGGGTTTGTTGGAAATGGGATAAGGAAGAAATGATTAATTTTGGTGGTGATCGGGGGGGGGGGGGGCCCACGGGGGGGGGGGGGGGGGGGGGGGGGGGGGGGGGGGGGCTACTGATCAGCCTTGGCGGAGGTCTGCGCTCTCCGAGTGCTTCTAGTTTTTAGATTATTATGCTGTTATTTTTGAGTTGGATGCCCTTGACTGTTAATAACTTCTGCGCTTTACAAATTCATCCCACAGGCCGGATTGAACCCTTTGGTGGGCTGGATTTGGCCCCCGGGCCGCATGTTTGACTCCTGTGCTGTAGACAATGAAGCTGCACTATTTATCACTTTGTTACAATAGTAGTATTTATGTGAGCAGAAAAAGCAACATTTAGAGTTGAGAGGGAGGAGTGTGAAATCGTGATTTGAGGAAAGAAAGCAATGTGGGAGGACAGTTTTGTGAATAAAGCTGGAGGGTAGTAGTTTAAGCGATGATAAACACACCTGTCATACTGATCAGTGTGTGTTTTCATGGTGCCTCGTAGCAGCAGTCACACTGTCAGATGTCAGATGGTTAGAATATATTTGTGAACACGTCAGTATTGTGTTCCAGTCGGTCTTTATCCACATGACCGTGGTAGTTGACATGCTTGAACCTATGGACTAGTGTTATTTTACAAAGACCAAAGGTACTGCTATGTTGTCTCTTCTTTCATCTCAGACAGAAAATCACACAATGATCCATCCACAGTGGGTCTTTTGTGTGTCTACTTTGGTATTCAGCTGGTTTCTGTCTGCACTCTGCAACTAAATATCACACACTGAACCATTAAAAAGGCCATGAATAATCACCAAGTGTGTCCTTTGAGAGGCTCACACCTAATAACCACATAAAACACAGTGATAATATAACTATTACAGTAAGGCACAGATGTCAAACATGTGGCCCGGGGGCCAAATCCGGCCCGCCAAAGGGTCCAATCCGGCCCACAGGATGGATTTGTAAAATGCAAAAATTACACTGAAGATATAAACAATCAATGGTGTCAAACTCATTTTAATTCAGGTTTCACATACAGACACGTACAGTCTAATTAGATTTCAAGTGGGTCAGAACCAGTAAAATGTTATCATAATTACCTAGACATAACGACAACCCCACATTTTCTCTTTGTTATTTTGGTGTAACAAAGTAAAATTACATAAAATGTCTTCATTACCAAACTATACTTTTTCAAAAAAATTGAATAACCTGAACAAATATGAACAAATTGAAATGTCTTAAGAAAAGTAAATGCAATTTTACCAATATTCTGCCTGTTACTAAATGTTTTGTGCGATTGTAACGCACATGTGCAAATGATAAACTGATAAACCAAGGCATAATATTGTTAAAATAATATTGTTCATGTTATTCAGATTTTTAAGGTAACTTTGCAAATGTAAACCTGATTATAAGAGAATTTTACTTTCTTCACTGTTATTATTTTACTGGTCTGGCCCACTGGAGATCAAATTGGGTTGAATGTGGCCCCTGAACTAAAATGAGTTTGACACCCCTGCAGTAAGGAATCATGTTGAAAACATATATGGGAATGAGATAGATCACAGGTGTCAAACATGCGGCCCAGGGGCCAAATCCGGCCCGCCAAAGAGTCCAGTCTGGCCCCTGGAATGAATTTGTGAAATGCAAAAATTACACTGAAGATATTAATCATTTTTGTTCAGGTTCCACATACAGACCAATTTAATCTCAAGTGGGTCGGATCAGTAAAATACTATCATAATAATCTATAAATGATCACAACTACAACTTTGTGTCCTTGTAAGTATAAACATTTTCATGAAATTTTACTGTATTTACACTAAAACAAACTAACATTTCACAAAAACACGAATAACCTGAACAAATATGAACATTTTAAAATGTCTGAAGTGTCATTTTAACAATATTCTGCCTGTTATTAAATCTTTTGTGTGTTTGTTGATCCACTGTGATCTGTAAGTTGTAATTTACATGTTTAAATGATAAACTGAGACATAGTATTGTTAAAATTGCCCTTAGTTTTCTTAAGAAATTTCAGTTTGTTCATGTTATTCACATTGTTTTAAAGTATGGTTGGCAGATGTAAACATTTTCATCACATAATTTTACTTTTTTTGCTCTAAAACATAATGGAAAGTTTGGAGATGACATTATTTATATATTATTATGTTATTATTTTACTGAATTGGCCCACAGCAGATCAAATTTGGCTTAATGTGGCCCCTGAACTAAAATGAGTTTGACACCCCTGAGATAGATGGTTCAGATGGAAAAATGATGGAAAATATTGAAACCAAACGTTTGTTTTCACTTTTCAAATCAAATCTGATCAACTTTCATACACAATTATAGAGGAAACAGAGTCATGTAGATTTTGAGACTGACTTTTGTCATACTTTTTCTGACTTTAGACAATGGTTTTAGTGCACAGGTGTCAAACATGCGGCCTGAGGGCCAAATCCGGCCCACCAAAGGGTCCAATCCGGCCCATGGGATGAATTTGTGAAATACAAAAATTACACTGAAGATATCAATGGTGTAAAAGAATTTTAATTCAGGTTCCACATACAGACACATACAGTCTAATTAGATTTTAAGTGGGTCAGAACCAGTAAAATACTATCATTATAACGTAGAAATTATGACAACCCCCAATTCTCTCTTTGGTTTTTAGGTGTAAAAAAGTAAAATTACATGAAAATGTCTTCATTACCAAACTATACTTTTACAACAAACATGAATAACCTAAACAAATATGAACAAACAGAAATGTCTTAAGAAAAGTAAATGCAATTTTACCAATATTCTGCCTGTTACTAAATCTTTTGTGCGATTGTAACGCACATGTGTAAATGATAAACTGATAAACCGAGGCATAATATTGTTAAAATTGCACTTGTTTTTCTTAAGACAATTCAAGTTGTTCATGTTATTGAGATTTTTAAGGAAACTTTGTAGATGTAAACCTGATCACAATATAATTTTACTTTTTTCTCTGTTATTATTTTACTGGTCCGGCCCACTGGAGATCAAATATGGCTGAATGTGGCCCCTGAACTAAAATGAGTTTGACACCCCTGTTTTAGTGGAACAACTGTATTCTAGATCATCATCAAGTGAGGGATCCTTCATTACCGTCTCTTAAAACAGTCTTATGCAGCATTTATTTCTGACAATGCCATTATCATGTTAATGTGTTCTTTTGTTGGAAGCTCCAAGAATAAATCCGGATTCTTTTAGGTCTCATTTTATACATTTATTGTTGACTTGATCTGACCACAAACAAAATATAACGCAGCTAAGGATCCACACTCCAACCAGGGAAATGGATCCAGACATTCCAATGCACATCACGTTTATCATCCTTGTGAACTGATCTTCAAACTATGGGCTGAACTCCTCGTGCTAGGTGGGTTGGATCACAGAAAATGGACTGGTGTCATCTGACTCTAAAGTCAAGCAGATGTGATACCTCAACTCTGTGTAAAACCCCATACTGACAGTGTATTTACCTCTTATCTCCTGTAATGTATGATCCTATGTAGGCATGTGTATTTAAAAGTGTGCCTAAAATAAAACCTGTGTCCATAAATCTGTCAGTTTAGTATGTTGACCAAGATGTGACCTATCCTAAGAACCTTACCACTAACCAGTCAAACAAAGAAATCTAGTGACACAAAGGAATCCTAACTAATACTGACTAATATGTGATTAAACTTAAGAATTCAACTATCTAAATTAAAATAATATTTAAGTCATTAGGCTATAACTGATAATTTATGAAATATTAGAATTTGACCCAACAGTTTTCAGATGCTTTATCACAGAGTTAGAACTCTTTGACTTACGAAAAGGTGGACTCAAATGCACGACCCACAAAAATTGAAGATTTTAACAAAAGTATTTTAATCATGAAAAAGTGATGAACAAAAAGCGCTCTCAAGGAGGATATATCAAACTGAAAACAATCTCTATGATGAATAAAAACTCTTTCAGAAAAATTTGAAACAAAAACTTGACAAACATGGAAAACACCTGGTTGGCTGCTTGACAAGAACACAATGACAGAGTCAGACGAACTGGCACAAGACAAAGGGAGACAGGACTATTTATACATGAGGTAGGGGAACACAGGTAACAACAATCAGGGGTGGGGCTAACAATCACACTGGCGGGAAAACACACAGAGGGAGGAAGTCAGGGTCTGAAATGAGAGGGAAGAGATGTGTACAAAATAAAACAGGAAGTGCAAGACAGGACCAAATGTGAATGACTAACTTAACATAAAGTGACGAATCAAACAAAGACAAAACACTGAAAACCAAAGACAAGACATGAAACACTAAACATTAACATAATTAACAAATCTGACGAGACATGACACAGAGGCCTGAAACATGCGGCCCGTGGGCTAAAGCGGCCCACCAAAGGTTCCAATCCAGCCTGCAGGATAAACTTGCAAAGTGCAAAAATTACACTGAAGATATTAACAGTCAAGGGTGTCAAAGTAATTGTAGTTCAGCTGCCACATACAGATCAATATGATCTCAGGTAAAATAATAGCATAATCTATATCAGGGGTCGGCAACCCGCGGCTCCGGAGCCGCATGCGGCTCTTTCATCCTTATGTTGCGGCTCTGCGTGGCTTGGGGAAATAAATTATAAGTGTCCGATTGAAGTGTATGTTATTTGTCTCAAAAACGTGTATCATGTCTTCTTATTAAGTCAAAGTTTTTAACTTCTTTCTTCAGACCTTGTGCAATTTCGATGATCAGCATTCGCCTTCTTCAGAGACGTTTGCCAGCACTTGACGTGTCAGCCGGCAGCCGGCATGCGCGGAATGCCCTGTGACACCAAAACTGCACAATATCTGAACAAAGTATTTTATTTGTGTTTGTTTAATTGTAGTTGTAAATTGTAAGATTATTGTGATCTCGAAATATTAAAATAAAATTATATATATATATAGTATTATTTTTCGTCGCTCAAAATATGCATCACAGTCTCCGACAGCCCGCCAAAACGCCATACATTTATCGAGACTTTCAACCCCAGGTAGGCCAAGTATGGAGAAATCTAAGAAAAGAAAAATATCTGAAGAAAATAGAACATTTAATGATGCCAGGTGCCATGGCACGACCAAGGTGCCGCGGCACCTTGGGGCCAACGCTAGGTGCCGTGGCACTGCAGTACTACGGCTCAGTGCCAGGTGCCATGGCACCGCGGTGCCACAACTGGGTGCCACCGGTGCCGCAGCACCACCGGCACCTCGTGCCGAGGCACCACCGCGGTGCCACGGAACCTGGCACCGAGCCATGGTACAGCGGTGCAACGGCACCTAGCGTTGGCCCCGAGGTGCGCCGCGCGCCGCGGCACCACCGAGGCGCGTCGCGGCACCACCGAGGCGCGCCGCGGCACCAAGCCGTGGTACCGGTCAAATCGTTGGATAAGCCGCGTCGGAGTATAAGCTGCAGTGTTTAAAGTGTGGGAAAAAAGTAGCGGCTTATAGTCCGGAATTTACGGTATATATAGGCTAACATCTTCATTTCAGATGTCAAAAAGTGTTTGCGGCTCCCAGTGTTGTCTTTTCCGTGGAAACCGGGTCGAAATGGCTCTTTGAGTGTTAAAGGTTGCCGACCCCTGATCTATATCATAATACTGGGAGGTCTCAGAGCGTGTGTGTGTGTGTGTGTGTTTGTGTGTCTTAGCACAATTCTGACAAATGTAGACATTTTTACTTGGCCAATTTGGTACCTACCTTGAAGACCCAGCTCTTCAGAGAGCACCTGTTGTCCTAGCACTTTCAAATATTCCATTTTAAATGTATTATCACCTATTCTGTTTTTTTTACTTGGTATTTTGTATTTCAGTTTTTAAGTGTACAGCTGCGTTTATGTCTCTTTTAATTTATTCTTGTATTTTAGTCTATTATTTTGCTTTTATTCTCCTGTACGACAGGGTTTTAATTGTACAACTGTTTTATGTTTTTAATCTATTCTTGTATTTTTCTTTCATTTTTTGGTTTTTCCCCTGTAAGTCATTTGGAAAAAAGCGTCTGCCAAATGCATAAATGTAATGTAAATGTAAATGTATTTAATTTCTCGGCAAGTTGATAGGACCAAGATTTTTGAAGATAATACACTACCAGTCAAAAGTTTGGTCTCACCTTCTCATTTAAATGACATGAGATGGACCACAGATAGCCAACAAGTGCTCAGTATCACTGGGAACTCTTACAACACTGTTGGAAAAGATTTCAGGTGACGACCTCATGAAGATCATCGAGAGAAGGTGAAGAATGTGCAAAGTAGTAATAAAAGCAACATGTGGCTATTTTGAAGAATCTAAAATATGAAACATGCTTTGAGTTATGTCACACTTTTTTTAAACTACATAATTCCACATGTTTTCATTCATAGTTTTGATGCCTTCAGTGAGAATCTACAATGTATGTAGTCATGAAAATAAAGAAAAACCAGGTGAGTCCAAACTTTTGACTGGTAGTGTAGTCATTTTGGAATACATTAGCCTTACAATCATCTTACAATCACAGAAGTGCAGTACCATGCTGCATGATGGGAAATGAGGTTAAAAACAGGAATGCTGCATTTACTCCCGCAGTTCCGACCTATCGGTATTAACATGGGCGCCTGCAGCCAAATGGCCTGTGCGTTACTTGTGTGTACTGAGTGACATTTGAGAGAGTGAGAGTGAGACACTGACACATCTAAAGACACCTAAAGACACCTCTAAACTGTATAAGGTTATGTCTGGTGTTAACTGAGCAGTCATTTCTATTGACAGGACACTGTTCCCAAAACCCCTCACCTATTACAGTTCATCCAATGGTAAAGTTAAAAAAATGGGAGGCTAAAACCCCCAAACAGCTTTGGTTTACATAAATGCTTTTTACTATGCACACTGTTTTGTAATTCCATAACAACAGGATAATTATTGCCTCTAACTGACTAAAAAACAACTAAAGAATGAAGTACGGAATACCCTGGAAAAGAAAAAGGAATTATGGTAGTACTACCATTTTGACTGCATTAATCCTCTTAACCAAAGAGATTGGTAGGGTCCTCCAGAAATCTCTGTTTTTCTTGAGTTTATAAATCCATTTTTGCCAGTTTACCTTTAACAGATCATCTGGGTTTTTGTTTAGTTATTCCAAAGTGTGTAAAGGAATCATAAGCTTTCGTGAAGGGTATACTTTGAAAAAATTGTTTGTTATACTGTATGTTTTTGAGATAGGCATAACTTCACTTTTCTCCACATTTATAGTGATTCCAGAAAGATATCCAGACCTCTCAGTTAATGTTAAAAGGGCTGGAATCGATGTCTGTGGACTGGAGATGAACAAGAGCATGCCATCATCAGCATACATGGACACATGGTGTGTGGTAGGGCTGCACGATTCTGGCAAAAATGCGAATCACGATTCTTTTGCTTAGAATTGAGAACACAATTCTCTGGCATGATTTTTTTTTTCACAAAATGTTTATTGCACTGCTGTGAAAGAAAAAAGGGTTATTTTACCTCTGATTCAGATCTTTCATATCACTCTGCAAATAGTCCAGTCACTTATGCAGTGTTTGCTGTGGAATTGATCTGTTGGTGTGGCTGTGTGTAATGTGGGGGGGGTTGCACATGGTTCGGCAGGGGGTGCACGCGTGTGCATTTCAGCCGGTTACCCGCGTGTGCGTCGGTTTCCGTCCTACTTATACAATGGGGGTAGGGGGGTGGTGCGGTCTGTGCCCCTGCAGAAGTGAAAGTGAAACTTTCTGTTCATTTCCCTTTTCCCTCCCCTCCTGTTCTGGCCTATTATATATTATACATATGTATAATACACAACTGTGATGATTTTTTTTTTGGATGAAATGTTTGGTGTGGCGGCATGGATAAACCTTACCAGTGGAAACGCTGCATTTATGGTGATGGTTGCTAAGCGACGTCAGCTGATCTGTGAAAGTTTGCAGTGCAAAGAAACTTCCCAGCCAGCACAATGGAATATTTTTAATATAAAATTTTTTGAAAGGGTGAGACTTTTGATTCTTGGTTAAAGGGCAAGTTATCCTCACCGGCAAAGAAAAGAAAAGGAGAATAAAAACAGCAGCGCAGAAGTCAGAGAAGTGAAAATGAAAACACAGTTGGATCTGGACGACAGAAAACAAGACCGACATGAGATTAACACCACCGAATGTGAAACTTAATTGGGCATGAGTTCAGGTGGGTGACTCTCCCACTACCACTGGGGTTTTCATCCATTTCACTGTCTTTATCGCAGATGTAATTCACTCTTTCTTCACTCAACTGCAGCCGACAGCAGCAGGCTCATGTGTTGTTAAGACGCTTTACCATTGGTTGAGGGAAGAGACGGCGGCGGTTCTGCGTTTGTGGGCATTTGTTTGTAATGCAGCCCATAAAATAAAATGTTTGAAAATCGTCCATGTTTAGAAATGAGATCGCATACATGTGTGAATCGAGATCGTGATCTTGTAATGATTAATTGTGCAGCCCTGGTGTGTGGTTCCATTAACCTCTATAGGGGCTATATCGGTAGTTTGCCTGATTTTCAAGACAAGCGGTTCTATAAGAATGGCAAAAGGAATGGGGAGAGGGGGGAGCCCTGAGGGGTTCCCCTAAAAATACTAAAGGGCAGAGACACATTTTGGTTGGTAATAACTGAAGCCATGGGTTGTGAATATATTATCTTCATCTATTTCCTAAAGGAGGGCCCAAATCTGAACTGTTTCAAGGCCACATACATATAAGGCCGCTCCACCTGTGTGTCTAGAGCAGGGGTCTCAAACTGATTTTTTTTCAGGGGCCACATTCAGTCCGATTTGATCTCATGTGGGCTGGACCAGTAAAATAATAGCATAATAATCTATAAATAATGACAACTCCAAATTTTGGTCTTTGTTTTAGTGCAAAAAAAAATCCACATTAAATTATGAAAATACTTACTTTTGGAAACTATCCAAACAAAAAAGATGTGATTAACCTAAAAAACCCTGAAATTTCTTAAGAAAAATAAGTGAAATTTTAACATTACGCCTCAATTTATCATTTCTACGTGTGCATTATGGATCAGATCTACAAAGACACTAAACACTTAGTAACAGGCAGAGAATTGTTAAAATTGTGTTTAATTTTCTTTAGATATTTCAGGTTGTTCATATTTGCTCAGGTTATTCACATTTTTTTGTCACAGGATAGTTTGTAAATGGAACTATTTTCATAATTTAATGTAATTTTTTGCACTAAAACAAAGACAAAAATTTGAAGTTGTCATTATTTATAGGTATAATGTTTTTTTTTTTCCACATCAAACTGAGAAGAAAATATGGAGTCATTCTTTTTTTGTAGGTTATTCTGCTGTTATTATTTGACTGTACATCATTTTGGTCTGTATGTGGAACCTAAATTAAAATGAGTTCAACAGCCTTGACTGTGGACTTTTTGCACTTTGACAATTCATCCCATGGGCTGCATTGGAACCTTTGGCGGGCCGCATTTGGCCCCCGGGCCGCATGTTTGAGACCCCTGGTCTAGAGAGAGATGATGATTGCCTCCCTTGAGTGATTACTATGCAGGATATTGAAGAGTCGGTGTAAATTAGAATATAATTGCCTTTCTGGTATAAAGCCAGTCTGATCTGAGTGTTGAATGCTACAGATAAAGCAGCTGTTTTTAGTTTAAACTCATGTTGTAAATGCAAATGTAAACTCACAGTTTGTGAATTATAAAGCCAGAGCAGTCAAAGATAGTGATCATGAAGGCTATAAACAGAATGTGGTATAAAATGTTGAACTAAATAATCCTGTTTGAAGAAAACATCTTATGTGTCATGAAAAACATGGATTTATGAGTTTGAATATTTAATGATGTGAGTGAAGACAGTCACACAGGATACATGTTTTATTCAAATACTGTTTACGGACTAGAGGAAAAAAACATATATCCTGTGATCTCCACTGCTGTATAAAACGCTGATGTCCCAGTGGGATAGGTGTAAGTAACAGTAAAACAGCACAGACTCAGGCATATGAAAACTGTACTGGTTTCTTACTTTGCCCTTACCCTTTCACCGACTTTCATGAGAACACAAAGAGGTGATAATGCCATCACAGTGGGATCAGGGAGTCTGATTCCAAACCCAGTATGTACAACTTCACAATCAGCCATCGCTTCCTGCTGCTCCATTTTCTTGTGAGAGCACCTTCACTGCATGATGCATGGATTTTTAGGAGAGAAATGTCCTTTCCTCAATTCAGACTGAACATATTGTCCTGATGCGACGCACCAGAAGCGCTGACCCCTGCCAAGGCGATGATTATTAGAAAACAAAGTATTTTTTGTGTTCTTTCTATTTGGTCCTTTGCTTTTTTTAGCTGGTCAGTTATTAGCCTTATCCGGGCATCTCCTTCAGTCGATCCCCTGTAATGTATAAATCGATATCTCTGGAATGGCTCGACAAAGTGTTTTGAAAACTGACAAAAACACTTGGACTCAAGGACGAACTGAAAGGATTTTGGTTTCCAAAGGTCAGAGATTAAGCCAAAACTAATTGAGAAAACTGGATGAGCAGATCATGGTCAATCCTTCCACCAAGTCTCAGAACAATTAGTGCAGTAGTTTTATATAATTAGTCAAATAGTGTTGAATATATACCAGCTAAAATTTACTTAGGGGGTCAAATGAGTGGTCATTTTTGTCAAAAAGAAAAAGAAAGTTGTAAGAAATGCATAGAACTGTGTTGAAATAATGCTAATATATTTGTGCACAGACTACTGATATTATTTGACAGTGGAAGCTCTATTTTCAGAAATATTGGATTTTGAATAGCATGTGTATGTGAAAACTTTTGCTGGTGGACGGACATGACATTACCCATGATGCTCTGGTCAGTACCAGTATTTTATTAGTGATAAACTTATATACTTACTATTGCTAATCATCCTCTTATTCATAAGTGTTAGTACTGTGGATCTAAAACAATAACAGCTGACACAAAAACACAACATGTGGCAGTGGACGGATGTGACATGGTTGTTACAGATCCCATCATACTGATGCTCTGCAGCCATGTCACCGTTTACACTAATGATTTCTGTGCAAAAACTAGGATCAGAATTATTTATTGTATAGTTTATCATCATACTAAAGAGGAAATAACAATATAGAATTGTTATGTCTTTATAAAAATGCTTATTATTAGAAAACTGTTGATTTAAAAAGTGACGTCTGACATTCTTCATGTTTGTATTGGCGGAACATAAACAGGATGGATCAGCACCATACTCCAGATTGCAACCTGTAAAAATAAAACATGTGATATGTAGGATAGAATCTGGTAAGAAAAATTGGGGAATCTAAAAGAATAGAATATTTGTTTTTCAGGTAAATTCAGTTCAAATATAACTTGGCCATTTGTGACATGAAAATATAGCATTAATTGTGATGAAATTGGACATTTTTGAGCTGAAAACATAGTTCATATGACCATTAACATGTTGCAACAGAACTGAAATCCTGTCAATTTGCATAACTTGCATTTACCAACACAAAGTTCCTTTGGGGATTCACTTATATTGATTTCTGACGCACAAAGACATAAATAAGACCTCTAAGCAAATTTTAGCCGATACAGTTTGTTAAGTGAAACAAAGAAACAACAACACTACTACTGCTACTACTACTAATAATAAGGACAATCTGTTAAGGACAATGAAAAAAACAAGTGACAAGCAGCTACTACTACTACTCTATAAATGTCTACATTGTGGAAAGTGCCTCATGTGATAAAATCAACTGTAATGTTTATAAATATTATTATACTTAAAAACAGTTTTCGAGTTCCTATCAGTGAAATGAGCATGAAACATTTTTCCAGAAAGCAGTGATTATATCATGCACAGACCACACTTTTATGGCCTGTGTTAAAATGCTCTACTTTTCTTGTAATGGAATAGCAGTATAGTGAGTTCAATTTCCTGAATTTAACAAAAGCACTTTTATTAAGCACATTCAGTGAGTGGAAATCAATGAAGTAGATCAGAAATGTATTAAACAAAGCTGGTAGCATCGTGCTGCTTTGTAGATGAAGACAAATACAGTTGAAATGAATACAGGCTCGGTTTTGATTGAAAAAGGGTGTTTTTTATTGTTTCTTTCAAAATGTACCAGGTATATCTGTATGTGAAGGTAGGAAATACAAGAAAGAAGTTGTGTATGTGATGTCCTTTTATCATTCAGTCTTCCCTGTAATTTTCCAGTTTGGGAGAAATAAAGTCTATCTATCTATCTATCTATCTATCTATCTATCTATCTATCTATCTATCTATCTATCTATCTATCTATCTATCTATCTATCTATCTATCTATCTATCTATCTATCTATCTATCTATCTATCTATCTATCTATCTATCTCAAAATATTCACTTCCTGTTACATTTCCTTTTCACATATTTAAAATTGGTACAGTTAGTTCAATAAACATGACTCTATATAAACCATTCATTTCATTATATACAGTGTGCAAAAAATGTGTGCATGTGTTTCAATACTTTGTATATGTTTTTTGTATATTTCTGGTCAGAAATAGAGATGCGTGCTCAAAACGTTTGCACTAGGGATGTAATGATATGAAAATTTCTTATCATGGTCATTGTGACCAAAATTATCACGGTTATCATTATTATTGCGGTATTGTTGAAATTGTGCTCAAAATGTTCAAAAAGTACTTATACACACACTGAAATAATTTAATAAAGATGTATTTTGAAAAATAAATAAATAAATAAATAAATAAATAAAATAATAGGAACACTGCACTTTCTGTTGGCAGAAACATTTAAATATTAACTCTTAGCGGTCTGAGTCTATTTTGTCCGTTTTTCAGTCCTTTTGATTTTGCCTTTATATACTATATAAACAAATGTTTACTATACCCATATTTGGTATCTCTTATTTCAGCACAACTTCATCTATATCATCTGCCTATTATTTTTTCACTTTAACCTACTAGAAAAACATAAAAGGTCAGAAAACACAAAAACAAATACATAAAATCCGATTTGAAAAATATATATACTTTATTGCATAAATAACACAAAGATGCTTAATGAACCTTTTCAAAGACTTTTATAAGTGAATACTGGTTCCAAATATTAGGTATATAAAGTCAAAATTGTAATAAATTAAAACTATACTCAAATATTTGGCATAAAAGCAGATCTTTACATAGGCATTTTTTCCCCTTAAAGTGCGGTAATCAAACACGGTTATCATGATAATTACCACGGTTTATCGTTATACCGGTAATCGTTGCATCCCTAGTTTGCACAGTATCATAATTTCAGCATCTATCTATCTATCTATCTATCTATCTATCTATCTATCTATCTATCTATCTATCTATACACACACAAAACTAACAAAAATCCCACTATGAATCAGATAAAACCTTGTTAATCAGCTTCTCTGTCTGATCCTCCAGCGATCGTGGTGGCCGTATTTGGACTCTGCTGGGCGCCTTTCCACATCGAGCGACTCCTGTGGAGTTCCATCAGTCAGTGGACCGACTTGATGCACAACATTTATCAGTACGTCCACATTTTGTCAGGCGTCCTCTTCTACCTCAGCTCTGCAGTCAACCCAATCATCTACAGCCTGCTCTCCACACGCTTCAGAGAGAGTTTCCGAGAACTGGTCTGTTCGCGCACGGAGGACAACAGCTCAGTGAGAGACTCACCGCCGTTCTCTAAGATTTTACTGGATTCATCCATCTCAGGTTCCAGAGTCCGGGCCGAGGGTAAGGACTCCAACGCTTTCCCTTTGTTGCGTCATAACATGTCGCTGAGCATGGACACCGAACTCCTGACCTGTGCATGTAAAGAGACCGCCTGCAAGACCTCTGTGTTCTAAACCAGACTTCATTTGGATCAGTTAATGAGCAGCTGACGCAAAACCACCATGATCCACATCTGACTGCGGATGCAAACACTGCATGAGGAAAAAAGAACTGTGGGCCCCTTTTTGTTCATTCATAACCTACATGCACAAAAATCAATTTTTTTATAGTCACTTGGTTCAAAAAACAAGTTTAAAATGCATTTGTGTTATAGTGGCCCCATCCCACACACAGACAGCCATGAGTGAAAATAATAACATGCTTCATTGGCACACAGGGTAATAAAGGAGCAGTTTGATGTCCTGGAAAATGCCTAAATAAATGCCTTATTGCCTTTTCTAACAGAGCTGAGAAGATTGATAGGCTGCTGTCAAACCATTGGCATATTTGCTTGAAAATACCTAAAAAAATTTATTAATTCTAAAACTGATTGATTCATTGTTGTAACTCTAAAATTACTGTACCCTTACAAATTATATTGTAGAAAATAAACTGTAGCACAACAAACAGGGGAAACCTAAAGACTGCAGTTGTGGCCAAAGAGTTTTGCAGTAACAAAAATATGACTACTTGCCTAAATGTTATATATCTATTTGCCAATATAAGTCTTTTAAATAATAAATAATTCACTATGAATCGAAAGGAATTGAATCAGCAACATTTGCAAAAGTAAAATTTAAAGGTTAACTCGCTTCACTGCAGTTTCTGTATTTTATCCATCCTATTACCCACAGTACCTAGCATTAGCATCAGTAATTAGAAGATTAGCAGCAGTGAGCTACCATTAAAGGTCCATGGAGACCAACTCCAGTACTGTGGTCAAGGGCACTGACAAGAGAATTAACCTATTAACCTCTTTGATGGAATGGAAAACTGAAGGTAACCCAGAAACCATCTGTTTAGGACCGCTTTCTCTTTTTGAACACAATTGCATTGTCCAATTT
Organism: Sphaeramia orbicularis; assembly: GCF_902148855.1. Lineage (NCBI taxonomy): Eukaryota > Metazoa > Chordata > Actinopteri > Kurtiformes > Apogonidae > Sphaeramia > Sphaeramia orbicularis. The sequence continues at coordinate 55,647,893 of NC_043961.1, forward strand.
TTTAACCTGCCTATTATTTTTGACTCTGTTTTATTGCTTGTTTTATACTGTCCTGTTTTACCGTACGGTGTCCTTGAGTGCCAAGAAAGGCAATTAAATGTATTATTATTATTATTGAAACAAATAAACAAAAGTCAACACAGAACAGTCCTGGGAATCAAACACAGAGCCTCCTAGCTCCAACCATGCCACCGCCTTCAGCCATTTATGTCACTGACAAAACATTTGACCATGACTGGAGCTTTAACCAACTCAAACCTAGTGCAGAGTTTAGTTTTATAGTATCTTTTGGTAGACTTTGGACCGGATTTCCACATTTGGTCCGGTACATGGGCTGTGTCCACCTTTACAGATGATGTTCTATCTTTAATTTCTCTTTCTTCTTCTTTTGTTCTATTGTTTGGCATCCTGTAATCAGTATAAAAGTAAGAATTAAAAAGTGTTTTCAAAATGTAGATGAGGTTCGATTTGATCTGAACCTCCTGAGACCTCCTCTTCTGGTCAGACCAAAGACTAGAAGAGGTGCCTGATCCACAATACTCACTTTTCCATTGACCCTCAAATTGTGTGAATATAACTTGTGCACAAAAAATTACCTGGAAAAATGACAATTTCACCAAAACTCTTGTTTTTTGATTAAAAGTTTTTGTGCTGACAAGAGGTGGTTTTTCCAGCGTAGAGTATATAGAATAGAATCTTTATTTTGTCAGTAGTAGTCATTTGATCATGCATCACACAAATGCGTGCTAGGAGCAGTGGGCTCGCCATGTCAGGTCCCCAGGGAGCAAATGGGGGGTTAAGTGCCTTGCTCAAGGGGGCATCTGCCAACAACTCTCCGCCAGGGAATTGAACTGGCGACCCTTCGGTCACAAGCTGACTCTGCAGCTATCTAGGCTACAGTTGCCCCATATCACACAAAACTGTCATGGGAATATAAAAAAAAAAACAGATGTTAACGGACGTTACAACAAGTGAAGAAGAGAAGAGTTTTAAAAGAAACATAGTGCTGCATTTGTGGACACACCAGGACACCCAGTCATTTTTAATTTAGTACGGGATAGAGGGGTAATATATAATAATAATGAATATATCTGTAAATCAACACCATATTTACGTTCGTTGACATGTTTATAGATTGACTTCTTGTGTCATCTCACGCAAATAAACAAATCATTGCATTTGTGATTTAATGGAAAAAACGATTACTTACTTCTGGGTTTTTTGTACATTTAGTTAATATTGGTAAAGTTTTGCGCATATGTCCAATAAAAAGCGACTGCTGTGGTCTGAGGGGGGTTTCACACCTGCATATTTGGCTCAGATCAAAGTGGAAGGTCTGAACTCAGGCAGATATCAAAGTCAGCAGCTGGAGAAGGGCACAACCGAAACTCACTTAAAACCTGAAAATTCTGTCAGTGAACGAACACGTCTGTTACCTGTCATGACAGATGTCGACAGCTTGAAGTGTTTATTAGCAGCATTGAAGGCTGACGTACATGTGCTGGTGTGATGTGTTTTCGCAAATTCACTTCCCATCTCAAAACTTTTTGCTGGTGTTTCTTCGTCTTGTGTTTGCTGTTCTTCTCATATGGTTGTAACTTCATCAATTACCAGCATCATTCCTAAATATCAAATATGTTGGAAATAAATCTATGGAGAATTACTGGCAGTATGCGGATCTTGAGACATAAGACCACAGTCTTTACACACCGCACACTACTTGAATTTATCATCCATAGCAAACAGTGAGTGAGCATGACTGTAACAGACTGGGCTCACATCCAGAATCCGCCTGACAGTTGTTAAATGTGTGCCAGCTTAAGTTTGTGAGCTGTATTGATGCTTTTTAACTCTTGTACATACCCTGGCTTACCTTTCTCCCTTGTTTCACTCTCTTTTTGCCTGGACTTCACTTTTAACAAACATACCAGCGATATCTTCTGATACACCTTAATGAACAGTGAATTTGCATATTTCGATAAATGCAAAATTCTTTCTTTAAACCTACGTGTCATGAAAGAACTTGTAAATAAACTCAGTTTGTTTTATTGATGATATTGTTCAACAGTGCCTGCATAATCTACCTGCTGTCTTATACTGCACTTGCTGTACATGCCTTTGAAAGAAATCCTGTAGGAACAAAAAAAATGTGTGCAATCAAATCTAAACTGAATAATAAGATATTGGACCTGGTTGTTTTTGCTCTTATATTGAAAATCAATGTTGTTGTTGTTCAGTAAAAAGAGGCACTTCTCCGTGCTTCAGTGGAAAGAATGTATATCTGTGAGTTTTTTGCCGCTCTTGCATTGTCTATTGTTGCGTGGCTGACCCGCCATGTACATGATTTGATTGATTGGTAAAGCTCTTGTTCACTGTGATTGCAACGTTCAGAACTGATTATGGTTATCGTTCAGTGTCTAATTTCAATGCTACACAAATAAAGCTGTTTTCTTATTGACTGTTGTTGCATGCCACTGTTTTCCTGATTATATGATTGAAATGTGCAAAAAGAAAAAAGAGTTCAATCAGACACAACAGCTGCATAGTTGATGTCAAGAAGCTTAATGAGACATCTAAAAAAACAAAAAGGAACATCTTGAACAATAACAGAGATTCAAAGCCAAGTAAAATTTCATAAGATGCTACACTTTTGTTCCAGTGAATGACAGGGCCATTCATCAGGATAAAATTTCATCTGCAGGATATAACAACATGGCGTTGCATATTTGACTGCCTGTTTGATTTCATTCATACCAGAGTGAAGAAGAAACAATGCATTTATTAGTTTAGATCTCATTGCTTTCACAGGTCTTCTATCTCATTCTGTGTTGCACCTGATACTCCAAAACAAATCAGCATTTTCAATACTTGTGACATTTCCATCGCTTGTTCGCACAGGCCGACAGCGCTGCCACACTGAAGAATGTGCAGAATTGAGGGCAGTGTATTATTCACATTGGTGAGAGGGGTCTGGATGAATTGGAGTCAATTTTTAGGGATTACACAGCAAAGAGTCACACTGGCGTCAAAAGCCTTCCTGTCCTTAATCTCCTCTGCTTGGAAAGAAATATTCTGCATCAAAGTGCGCAATTATAACCGCTTCTATTTGAATACAAGTAATGCGAACTGGGTCTGTTCCTTCTGGGCATACAGTTATCCTGACTTTCATCACAAATATCAGTTCATGACCTGAGATACATATGTATGAGCAAATGAAATGAGTGAAAATGAAAAATATGGAAATATCCATGAACAGGGCTTTTTTTTGGTAACACTTATTATAATAAGTACATACTATGAAGCATTAACAAATACTGAATTCATCATTTACAAAGCATATTTCTGACATGAATACTCATTAATATATGGTTTATAAGCACAGTTATAATGGTTTTACTCATCATTAATAAGCTCATCTACGTTGAGCTTAATGATTGTATGTTCATACTTCATAAATTATGGATTCAGCATTTAAAAATTCAGTATTGCATCACTTACAAACCAGTTATGATGTGCATTTATGCTTGCACATACACTATTCAGACATGTACTAATATATGTTAGTGGGTATTTTATACTAACTCACACATTTATTTTCGAATAGATGTGCTATAAACAGCTATTAACCTGTTTAACCCTGACCATATTTTCAGGGGAAAAACACCTAAAAAGACATACCCAAAGTAAATGAAGAATTACTTCACAATAATAAGGTTCATATAGATGTTCTTGGTGTTTATGGACATTTAGAGACCTCACAGAATCTATTCCTATTGTCTAAAATATTGTATCTATTACTATGCCTCAGTAAACTGTAACAAACTAAAAGAGAAATTAGAATTTTTTATCCCCGCCTGTTTTTTTTCGGCTGGATTGACAATGATATGCATAAAGTAATTGTTCGTGTCGGAGATTTTTAATAGCGTATATTTCACCCCACAAAGATTAAAAATCATGTTTGAACATTAAAGTTTGCACTAAAATACACTTTTGATGTACTTTTATTAACATTAGGGTCTAAACTTTGAGCAAAAGTTGAAAAAAACATTCATTGTCCTGATTTATTATATTTTTATCGTAGATGAATATTAATATAATTTTTTCGGCCCGCGGGCGGGCTGATAGGGCTAAAGAGGTTACAGGAATTCATTATTTCAGGTAGTTATAAAGCACTTACTACTCATTAATTAAGTATATGGTGTGAGCTCATCTAAAGTGTGGACTATCTATGCCATATAAAGCATTTACAAATGAGATTTAAAGGTTGGCAATACCTAAAGCGGGGGTGTCAAACCCCTTTTCTTTCAGGGACCACATCCTCCCAGTATGATCTGAAGTGGGCCGGACCAGTGAATTAATAACATAATAATATATAAATAATGTCAACTCCAAACATTTCATTGTGTTTTATGGTGAAAAAAGTAAAATTACATTATGGAAACATTTACATCTATAAACTGTCCTTTTAAAAATGTGAATAACATGAACAACCATGAAAAAACTGAAATTTATTAAGAGAAATAAGTGAAATTTTAACTATATTTTGCCTCTGCTTATCATTTGTAAATGTGCATTACAACTTACAGATCACAATGGATCTGAAAATACACAAAATATTTTACTAAGTGGCAGAATATTAGTAAAACTGCACATACTTCTCTTTGGACATTTCTAGTTTTTCATATTTTTTGTGAAAGGCTAGTTTGTAAATTTACACATTTTCACGTAATTTCACTTTTTTTTTTACACTAAAACAGAGGAAAAATTTGGAATTGTCATTATTTGTAGGTTTTTATTGTAGTATTTTTATTTTACTTTGATCTGACCCACTTGAGACTAAAGTAGGGCTTTTTTATGGCCCCTAAAGTAAAACTGTTAATATCTTGAGTGTTATTTTTGCATTTCACAGGTTCATCCTGCGGGCCAGATTGGACCCTTTGGTGGTCCGGATTTGGCCCCCAGGCTGCATGTTTGAGACCTGTGACCTAAAGGCTCACAAAAGTCTGAGTTATTCTGAACAAAGGAAAGACACAGTACAGGGGATTATCAAACAAACTGCATGATTGAATGATGAATGATTATGAAGGTTTAGTAAAACATTTATAACTGTGCTTATATACCATATACTAATGAGTATTCATGTCAGAAATATGCTTTATAAATGATGAATTCAGTATTTGTTAATGCTAAACTAATGCTTCATAGTGTGTACTTATTAAAGTGTTACTTTTTTTTCTTTTTTTTTTACATTTTTTTATATGAACACTCAAGGACAGACAAGCCAAGATAATGTTGAAGGAATGTTAATGAAAGCAGGGAAAACACAAATACTGTATCACCACTACTGTGTCAGGTGTGCTGAAGGACTCATGATACAGACAGTCATATAAATCATTCAGCAAATTCATTATTTTTGGTGCGACACATTATACAGCTTAGTTTCTGGGTCTTTCTCAGATGCGTGTAATTGATGTGCAAAACAGCTCCCATCTTCTTCCTTTTCAGCATTCAGCCTCCTCTTTGTGTACAATCCACACAGACTGTACCCCCGTGGCACAGTTATTTGTCTTTAGGCTGGACAGTGTTCCCACAGTTCAGCTGGAGAAGGATGGTCTGCGAGCTATCCTTACCACATTATACGTGTTCAGTCCTGGCGCATCAAAACCTGGCGAAACACCCCGTTTGTCAAACGTGTAGAAGTTAAATAACTGTCCGTCCTGGGCTTCCAGGGACACGGAAGCCGAGCCAACCCGCAAAACACAAGGGTACTCTTTATCAAACACTACTCTAAACACTCGTTCCACCAGGAAGTTGAGTTTTATTGTTCTGTATTTTTCTGGAATCAGCTCCTCGATCTGTGGCCCAAACTGCTGCATGATTAGAACTCCATCCGGTCCAGCTTTGATCTCATAAAAGGTGATGTTACTGTAGGTGAAAAAGCCGACGTAAGGATCTGGGTTGGGTGGAGCAGAAAGCACCTTCTTGGCCTCCCTGAAGGCTTTCTCTATAGCTGGGATTATGTGATTGTAGGATTTGGTGACCACGTCCTGCTTCTGAGACCGGCTGCCCGCCATGAGCACCACCAAGCCCAGCTTCAGCCGGGGCACCAGGGAGAAGGTGGCCGAGTACCCGTCCAGGTCGCCGTCTTTACGCAGAACCTCGTAGCCCATCAGCTCGTTGACTTCCCATGGCGTCCCGGTGCGGTTGGCAAAGTAATCCTTGTCGCACCTGAAGAGTGGGGCCAGCATGATCTTCAGCGAGTCTGGTTCCAGGACTTTGCGGTGATAAGCGCCCAGTAGCATCATGGCGAGCTTGGCCAAGTCTGCAGCAGTGGAAAACATCTGACCCGAAGGCCGGTACCAGCCTAGATCGTAGAGCGGTGCTGGTTTTCCGTTGGAGTACACGCCCACAGCCATCTGACCCTGAAGTCCCGGAGTCACGTCAAAGCCGGTGTCCTCCATCCCGAGTCGGTCCAGGATGTTGTCTGCGACCCACTTCTGGTAGTCCACGCCGACCACTCGTTCGGCCATCACATGAGCGAGGAGGGAGAAGGCGAGGTTACTGTAGTGACATCTGCAGGCGAATGGAAGAGATTCAGGTTTGTTTTTGAAGACAATGAAGAGAAAATGTACCCTCCCCTGATACACAGGGGCGTGGAATTGTGTAGGGACACTAGGGACATGTCTCTACCAATATCCAACCACTACTGTGTAGTCACTAGGGATGTAATGATATGAAAATTTCACATCACGGTTATTGTGACCAAAATTATCACGGTTAACATTATTATCGCGGTATTATTGAAATTGTGCTCAAAATGTTCAAAAAGTACTTATACACACACTGAAATAATTTAACCAAGCTGTATTTTGACAAAAAAAACCAACAACAACAACAACAAAAGAGCCAAATAAAATAATTGGCACAATGTACCTTCTGTTGCAGAAACATTCAAATACTAACCCTTAGTGGTCTGAGCCTATTTTGGCCATTTTTCAGTCCTTTTGATTTTGCCTTTATATACTATATAAACAAATGTTTACTATACCCATGTTTGGTATCTTTTTTTTTTTCAGCACAATTTCATCTATATCATCTGTCTATTATTTTTTCTCACTTTAACCTACTATAAAAAACAAAAGGACAGAAAACACAAAAAATATATAAAATCCGATTTGAAAAATGTATATAATTTATTGCATAAATAACACACAGATGCTTAACAAACCTTTTCAAAGACTTTAAAAGTGGATATCGGTTCCAAATATTAGGTATAGAAAATTAAAATTGTAATAAATTAAAACTATACTCAAATATTTGACATAAAAGCAGATCTTTACACAGGGTTTTTTTCCCCTAAAGTGCGGTAATCAAACACGGTTATCATGAGAATTAGAATTTAAATGGTAATACTAACCGTCTGCAATTTTACCGTGGTTTATCGTTATACCAGTAATCGTTACATCCCTAGTAGTCACTATTAATCCAACCTCTGTCCGTAGTGTTTAGTCAATGATTCTGGCACACAAAGGGTTAACAGTTGATCTCTGCTAGAAGTCCCCGCCTCTGATGTAAATATCACTCTCCGATTGGCTCTTTGGTTTTGCTAACATACATGTGATTGGCCGTCCCTGCTGTCACTCCATCTACTTGTAAAAGGAACCTGCTAGTTGGACCGCTAATGTAAGTTTTCAATATGTTTACATTTGTTCTGTCTGAGTCACGTTAGCTAGATGGATTTGAATATCAGTGTTGTCATTTACACGTACATTTGTACATGTGTTTGTTTGCGTGTGCGCACGCGCCCGTACGTGTGTGCTCAGTAATTAGGTTTTGAAGAATGTCAAAGAAAAGAACACTGGACAGAAGACACTTCTTTAGGAGTCAAACTGTAAGTTAGTTTAAGGGTCTAGAACTGTAGAGGCTCAACACAGATATTGAATAAAAGACACTATTTAATGCCAAACAGAAACACTTTTTAAAAGTCATTTTACTTATTATTTTCATGTATTGCTATGGAAGAAAGCAACTGTTTGAAAACACAAATAAAGAAAATTTGTGGGGAAAATACAATAAAACCTCAGACTGTAAATGTGATTCTAAATGTGATTTTATCCGTATTTTTGGGGAATAAATTACATGTAATAATTAAAAGTAAAAGCCTTTTTTGCTCAGGCAATAACTGTACCATCAAACTGTATGATCATTGTATCCCTAATCTGTTCATATGTCATGTATCAACATATTTATGTCAGGTGACAAACAGTAGAGAGGAGGAGGAGGTAGAGGAGGAGAGGCTGGAAATTCACAGGTGAGGTTAAATAATGTTGGATATGTTAATCATGAGAATAACTTTGCAGAATGCATTCAATTCTTGTATTGTCTTTAGATATTCAGATATGCATTATAAACATGACAATTACTGAATTTTTTTTCTGACTATGATTGTTTGCTTGTTTGATCAGCTCTACATGACATGAATTACGAAATGCAAAACACATCAACTTTCAGGAGTGCTGCCTTCAAGCACTTTTGTGTCCCTACTAATGTCAAAATCAAACCTACTCCCTTGCTGATACATACAGTTATTTAAGCACATCGAGTCCAAAAATTCTGAATCCTTAATGGCGGAGCACAATGCCAAAAGCCAGCTGCTGAAAAACAAATGACTTTAATGACTGTGGCGTGTGGGACACTGCAACAGTTAGACTTGACACGTACTTACACAATGAATAATGTGGGTCCTTCCACATTAACCGCACAGGTAATGATTTTTTAAAAAACATTCATGTAAAAACCTCTAAATCCATTGGACGTTGACACCCCCTAAAGCTCTGCTCCACATCCTGTTTAGTTCTGACTTTTTGAAGTGGAGCCCTTTGAGCTGAATGCCATTAACAAATATATTCTAAGCCTCATTAACTGCGTCTCTCAGGGGATTGGGCTGAAATTTGCTCTTTACAAGAAACCCTGAGGATAATGTAACAAGAAATCATAGTATCTTGCATCAGGAGTCTGTTCATGCAGTTCTGTGAAACAACTGGTAACAAAGCTGCCATTTAGTGAACAATGTGATATAATTAATTTCTTACAACATTGTCATCATGTAAAAATGTATTGTATGAGAAAATACCATCCAGTACAGAAGAATGAGGAGGAGGAAACTGACATGTTTTGTTTATAACAGACAGAAGAAACTCTAGATATAAAATGTCTCTTGATTATTTTATCCTCTTTACACATTTGTCTGAAACTTTAGCATTATTAGAGAATGTATCATTGAGCTATGGCTATAAACATATTTTTGACTTAACAGTGACCTTTGACTACCAATATATTTTCATTTAATGTAAAGTACAGCGAGTCAAAGTGAAGGTTTGTGCAAACTTTACCACATTCTGTCAAACTGTTTCTAAATATGGAACCACATCTATAACATATTCATGTAAATATCTGTTGCTAAAATAAAATAAATATTTGTTTCCTGAGCAAAGAGTCTTTCACTTTCAGAAATTAATATAGTAATGAATAGTTTCTACTCTTTTGAAACCACATGTTGGTTGTGCATCAGTATAGTTCTATATTTATGAGTTGTTTCATCCAAAATAAAATACCAACTGCCAATGATATTTTGATTTGAGCAAATTATCATAGATCAGGGGTCTCAAACATGTGGCCCAGGGGCCAAATGCAGGCCGCCAAAGGTTCCAATCTGGTCCGTGGGATGAATTTGCAAAGTGCAAACATTCCACAGTCAAGGCTGCTGAACTCATTTTAGTTCAGGTTCCACATACAGACCAATATGATCTACAGTCAAATAATAACAGCAGAAGAACCTACAAAAAATAATGACTCCATATTTTGTTCGTAGTTTGATGTGAAAAAAATATTACATTATGCTTATAAATAATGACAACTTCAAATATTTGTCTTTGTTTTAGTGCAAAAAATAACATTAAATTATAAAAATAGTATTTACATATACAAACTATCTTGTAACAATAAAACATGAATAACCTGAACAAATATGAACAACCTGAAATGTCTAAAGAAAATTAAGCAAATTTTGACAATTTTCTACCTGTTACTCAGTTTAAAATCAGTCTTTGTAGATCTGATCCATAATGCACATGTAGAAATGATAAGGTGAGGCATAATATTGTTAAACTTGCACTTATTTTTCATAAGAAATGTAAGTTTTTTCAGGTTACTCACATCTTTTTTGTTTGGATAGTTTATAAAAGTAAGTATTTTCATAATTTTGTGGGGGGGTTTTTGCACTAAAAGAAAGGCAAAATTTTGGAGTTGTCATTATTTAAAGGTTATTCTGATATTATTTTACTGGAGATCAAATCTGCTGAATGTGGCCCCTGAAAGAAAATTAGTATGAGACCCCTGTCATAGGGTTTCTTGGATATTTAGTGCAAAGTTAACCCATAAAGAGCCACCTGGGACCAAAAGCATCCACTCATTTTTCATGTTTAATAACTGTTGATCCACTAATCCTATCAATACATGTAAATAATTGACGTAAAATGCAGTTTGTCATCTTTTCATAGTCATCAGATATGACCCATTTGGATGTTCAGAGGCTCTGTACTGAACGTGGAAACACTGTCATCTTCTACAACACTGATTCGCCAGTAAAACCCATGGAGTTTGACAAATGACTGTTTTTTGAGGTTTGTTTTTATGTTCAGTTAATGATGTATTTTGCTGAAAAAGTCACTTTTTCTTCAGTTTTCTCTGTTTTTATATTATAACCATTGAATCTACTCTGAGTTTTCATGAGCGTCTCCATGATCAGTTAATTAAATATAGAGAAAAATACATTATTTACACTGAATCATGCAAAATACATAAGATAATACCATAATAAATGGTGATAAATCATTTAAGAAAGGTTAAAAAGAGAGAAAAATCCATGTAGGAGCTGCCATAAATGTTGCACTAGGTCTTTATGGGTTAAACTCAATACAGTGAAAAATAACCAAATGGAGAGGCTTGGAATACACATTTACTCTAAATTACAGAGGTATTTAGGGCAAACATTGAGGATTTTCCAAGATTATGGACATAGGTTTACTCAAGAAAATCCATGGCATGAACTGAGAGAGGATGAGTTTGTATAGAGTTTAAAGATGTTAGTAATATACACGTAGAGTATGACAAAAAATACCTGATGGAGACAGTAATGTCAGTGCATGTTATGTAAGATAAGATAAGATAAGATAAGATAAGATAAGATAAGATAAGATAAGATAAGATAAGATAAGATAAGATAAGATAAGATAAGATAAGATAGGATGAAGACAAGATAAAATTTGATAAGATTAAATAAGATTTGATAAGATAAAATAAGATAGGAAAAGAAAAGATAAAATAAGATGAGAAAAGATAAGGTCAGTTCATATAAGAGAAGAGAAGAGAAGAGAAGAGAAGAGAAGAGAAGAGAAGAGAAGAGAAGAGAAGAGAAGAGAAGAGAAGAGAAGAGAAGAGAAGAGAAGAGAAGATGAAGAGAAGATGAAGAGAAGATAAGATTAAATAAGATTAGATAAGATAAAATAAGATAGGAAAAGATAAGGCAAGATAAGATAAAATAAAATAAAATAAGATGAAGACAAAATAAGATAAGATGAAGATAAGATTAAATAAGATAAAATAAGATAGGAAAAGAAAAGATAAAATAAGATGAGAAAAGATAAGATAAGGTCAGGACATATAAGGTAAGGTAAGGTAAGATTAGATTAAATAAGATTAGATAAGATAAAATAAGATAGGAAAAGAAAAGATAAAATAAGATCAGATAAGATAAAATAAAATAAAATAAAATAAAATAAGATGAAGACAAGATAAGATAAGGTAAGATGAAGATAAGATTAAATAAGATTAGATAAGATTAAATAAGATAGGAAAAGAAAAGATAAGATAAGATAAGATAAGATAAGATAAGATAAGATAAGATAAGATAAGATAAGGTCAGGTCATATAAGGTAAGGTAAGATAAGATAAAATAAGATAAGATAGGATAAGGTAAGGTCAGGTCAGGTCAGATAAGATGAGAAAAGATAAGATATGAAAACAAAAGATAAGATTAGGTAAGATGACATAAGAAAAGAAAAGATAAAATAAGATGTAAGAAGAAAAGATAAGATTAGGTAAGGTAAGATTAGGTAAGGTAAGATAAGAAAAGAAAAGATAAAATAAGAAATGAAAAGAAAAGATAAGATTAGGTAAGATAAGGTAAGGTGAAATGAGATAAGATAAGATAAGATAAGATAAGATAAGATAAGATAACTTTCTAATGAGTGTGTTCTTAACAGTTAAGCTTCATTAATACTAATCGGTGTTAGGACACTGAAACAGAAATAGTCATAAATCTTACTTGGTTCCTGGATCTGCCACGAGGACATCATCTTGCAGCAGATTGATTGCAGATTGTGTTTTTCCTTTCCAAAGCAAATTTGTAGCTCGGAGTCTTCTGGGCAGGCCTGGATTGACCCACAAGGAGACAGTATTCAATAAAAACGAGGAAAAAAAGCAACAAATGAAGTGTATTTGTATGCATTAGATGTTCAGCTCACTGGCTTCGTTTCAATTTAAGACTCCAAAATCTCTTGAGTTTTTATTTCAGTCTGTTGCTTCTGACCACTTCACTTGTCGCAGCTCTTCTTTAGTCTCATGTATTTCCTTGAATATGAATATCATCCCTGATTCTGCAAGGACACTGAAAACTTTGACTCTCGCTGTTTTATTGACTTAGTTTTTGCCTTTTATTGATCTTTTAAAGCTGTGGCTCCATGTCTACGGAACGATTTCCCTCTGTCCCTTCGGTCCATGGACTCTGTTGAGACTTTTAAACAACATCTTAAGATGTGACAGGTTAAAATGCCATATTTTTTTGTCACTTAAAAAGCGCATTATTTCTTTGAGATGTCCTTAATGGGTTATTAAGACATCTGGTTGTTCTCAGGTATTATTATAGATTTGTATGTGTTGGTACTGAAGTGCACAGGTGCAGTAGGGTTACATTTATGTTTAATTAATGAGGGAAAATATGGGTTTATATAAATTTAATATTACATTTGAAATTGTTGTTATTAAAATGATTACATATTTTGTTTAAAAATCTAATGCATTTACAAAGGTTTTATTTTAAACAAGTGATACACTATTTTGTTCGATGTTTAATGTCTGATTGATTCATGCTGTCTAGAAGGAAGAAGTTGAGCGCATGTGCGTCGTTGAGATTATTGTTGTAATGGCGGCTGTTGAATAAATCACACACGTGTCTGGACACGTAGCGAATCCGTTGTCATTTCAATAAGACATACAACGCAGCCATCTCCCTCGAACGTCCGGGCGGAGAGCGCAACAAAGTTACTCTTGTTTAAGCAGGCATTTTAAATCCAAACTGACTCAGAACTGCTACAAACTGACTGACTTAATGTATTTATTGCATTTAAACTGTATTTTAACAGTTTTTTTAACCCTTTGACTAATGAGTTATGAAAACCTTAGTCAAGATTTTTTCCTGAGTGTTTTTATTCCTCTTTAGGCATGAAAAAAACAATGCGATTGAATTTTTTTTAATGAACCTCTTTTTCATGGAGTTACAAAAATGTCCACTTATCTGGACCTTATGTGTTTAATTTTTGAAGCAAAGAAACATTAATTTAAAACACAATATCAGGAAGTGATATACTGTGTGAAAACTACACTGTAAAAAATGACTGTAGAATTAACACCAAAAAGTTGTAAAATTGTAACATAAAAAAACTGTAAGTGACAATACAATGCAAAGTTGTTTATTTGAAAAGACTTTTGTGTCAATGATTAAATCAAATACAGCTGTAGTTTTTACAGGAAGAATATGTGAACAAAACCAGATTTGTATGTAGAAATGATGTATTTCTATTGATTTTAGAAAATAAAACTGTAAATTGAAAAACAATGTGGTGCCGTTTAAATTGCAAAGACCATAATGTTGAAATAACAGCACATTTGCTTTTTTTTTTTTTTTTTTTATAAAAAAGTTATAAAAAAGTAAACATTTAACAATTTAACATTTTAAACTTGTAAATAATGGGTTGGTAGAGTTGGTAGAGCGGCTTGTCCAATAACCAAAGGGTTGGTGGTTCGAATCCTGGCTCTGACTGTCCATATGTCCAAGTGTCCATGGAAGACACTGAACCCTGAATTGCTCCCAGTTGGACCTGGTGGTTTTGGAAACTGCTTTGGACACCATGAAGGTGTAGAAAATGTGCTAAACAAGTGCAGTCCAGTTACCATTTAAATCCAATGTTAAATCTACATGTTTAAAATGTTAAATCTACATGTTACTCCGTAAATATGTTTACAGTTGGATGTGTTTTTTACAGTATTGTTCTGGAAACCACAGCTGCCAGTTTTTTTTCCGTAAAAACAACAGGATTTTTTTTTTTACAGTGTATGAAATAAAAACATTTTTGATGCAGCTAATCTGTTATCTCACATTTTATCATACATACTTTTACAATACTAGTTATTACTCACTTCATGGAGACACTGTGCAAAAAAATTAATTACATTAGTTACAGTCGAATAAAAATTAGCAATTGATTTACACTCAAACATGTTATTGCAGATCAGGTTTATCAAGAACAGCAAAGTTACAGTAATGGTATGAATTACAGCGTATGGGATGGTGCATAAGCGTCCACTGTGTTGGGTAATATGCAACTAAAACAACAAAACCCATGAATATACAAGAGAACAGCTGTAGAATAACTGTCCACTGTACTGACCACTATGCATGAAAAGGTTAATTGCATTTTAAACTGTATTTTATTTGTCTTGCATTGTAAAGCACTTTGTGACTCCCTGTCTGTGAAAAGTGCTCTATATATAAAATTTACTTTCTTACTTATACCAAAGATCCTCTGTAAACACAGATGATGCGCTGTGAAAGAGTTGATTTGCTGTTTCCTAAGTGGGCATGCTCAGTAGCATTTAATAAAGTCTGTAGAAGCTAATAATGTAATAACGACCCATAACGTACGGGTCATTATTACGTTATGGGTCGTTATTACATTATTGGCTTCTGCAAGGTCTAAATAAGATAATTATGCACTAATACCAGTTTTCTTTCAACTATTTTATCATCCTTATCATGGCTGCTGAGACAGAGATGGGCTTCAAACAAAGTCCATTTGTCTACTGATCTATGAGTCTGAGAATTTTCATTTTAATATCAGTACGCTCAGAAGATGTATGGTTTGTGAAATATGTCCAGTTTTCATATTTTGTAGCAATATAATAATAAACTTTCTTGTCCTTAATCATCTTTGTTAATACTCGTTATGTTAGTTCTCCCTTGGAAAATACACATTACTGTAGGTGCACAAAAAATATGAACCTATCCTTTATAGTCAGTTCTATGTCAGTGTTACTTTGTGAAAAAGATGTGAGATATTTTCTTTTCTCACCCTGTGTGTTACCACAGAGAGGGATCGAAAAAGAAATCCTCACTTGATGAAAAACATCCTTTTTTGGGCTTCAACAATCCTACCCCCTTCTGTGGACATGACAGTGTAGATTTGGCTGATCATAGGTATTTTCAGACAGATACACGGGTTAAAGACATGATTTACTGCTGCAATCGACCCTCACAAAAGTGTCTACAGTCAGTCTTACATCGGCCACAGTGTACCAGAGATTACTGAATGCATTTTTCAACCACAGTCATTCTAACCTCAGAGGCTGATTGATGCATTTATTACCTCCGCCAGGAGGTATTGTAATCACTTTGTGTTTGTTTGTTTGCGTGTTTGTTTGTTTGTTTGTTAGCAACTTTACAGGAAAACCATTCCAACCATCTTTACCAAATTGTACCCACAGATAGGCCTCGGCCCTGGGACCAACCCATTAAATTTTGGGCCAAGTAGGCCAAAGTTCAAGGTCACAGCAAGGTCACAAAATCTACAATTTTCCTATCTCTCATCATTGAGCAATTTTCGAAAATTCATAAAAAATTCAGAACGACTCACATTAAGCTCCAATTTGATCCACCCGTAGCTTATAACAATATCTTGTATCTGGCACAAAATTGTCCACATCCATTGTGGAATGTGGACTCTGTGGACATTTACATTTATCACTGAAAATCCCATTTACGACACATTTTTCATTATAACTCAACAAATATTGATTGGAATTTAATATAATTTGACATACACATGACTGGTACTAAGCTTCAACTTTTTCTGCTGTATGGAACAACCTTGAAACTGTTTAATTTAAAAAGAAATAGTCGATCCACACATGCACACCGTTCGGGGTGCTTGGCGGAGGTTTGTGTTCTCTGAACACTTGTTTAGTAGATAGTTTTAGAGTTTAGAGGAGATTTGTCATCTGTGAAGCTGAAGGCCACTCACCTCTGGAACCACTTTACTTCTACACTTACATACAGACTGACATTAGTGCCCATGGACAGAATAAAAGTAAACAATGCGCTGACGTGAGGGCTCGGTTCTAGATCCTCTGATCCAGTTCATTCCTTTACTTTCTTTACTTTCTTGGTAAATTCCGTTGGATTTTTCAGTTGAATAACCTCTCAGCTGGCATGTCTGTTTCTGCACATGAAATTTGACACCATGGCAATGTGGCCCTATTGTTTATCTGTGGCTAGGTAAGCCACTTCAATGATGATTCTATGATTCTGGACATAGCAACGTGATTGGCCACTGGGATCTCATTGTATTCCAAAATTACTAATATCTTTGAAAATATTGGTCCTATCAACTTACTGTTTTCACTAGTCTCTTCCTTGACCAAAAATACATAAGTATGCCAAACTGCAGAAGTCAGCTCTTTCCAGATTTTGTGTGATGCCCAAGACACACAGATAGAGTCCACTTCCCTCTTATAATATAGATAAGCTGTGTATTTTGAGGATGTCTGAGAACTGGTGAAGGGATTTTGTCATCAGTTTATGATGTGAAAGTAGCTAAATGATAGTCAGATTTAGGCTAATATATCAGGTAGTTTTAATGAAATAATATCAAATTGCTGTAACTAGAAGCACTCGGAGAGCGCAGACCTCCGCCAAGGCTGATCAGTGCCCCCCCCGTGGGGCCCCCCCCACCCCCGATCACCACCAAAATTTAATCATTTCTTCCTTATCCCATTTCCAACAAACCCTGAAAATTTCATCAAAATCTGTCCATAACTTTTTGAGTTATGTTGCACACTAACGGACAGAGAAACAGACAGACAGACAAACAAACAAATCCTGGCAAAAACATAACCTCCTTGGCGGAGGTAATTACCAATAATAACCACCAACAAACCCTCACGTTATATATGTATTTAGCATGTTTAGCTATGTTCATAATATGGTCTTAATGAAATAAAAAATAAAGAAATAAGTTGCTTTAAGGTGAGACACTAGCTAATGTTGGCTAGCTAGCTTAGCACAGTTATTACTAATCAACGAAAAATGTATCTGCAACCATTCTTAAGTTAAAGTTAAAGTTGACTTAACTTAAAACAAATTTAAAGGTTAAAAATAAAACAATTCTAAGAGTCCTAACAACTGTGTGCTACACAGACCAAAGTTAGTTATAATCTTATCTCCATTTGTGAACCAATGAGGAAAAATTCACCGGATTTATTAAAAACTAGAAGCACTTGGAGAGCGCAGACCTCCGCCAAGGCTGATCAGTGGCCCCCCCCGCGCCCCCCCCCCCCCCCCACGCCAAGGAGGTTATGTTTTTGCCAGGGTTTGTTTGTCTGTTTGTCTGTCCGTTAGTGTGCAACATAACTCAAAAAGTTATGGACAGATTTTGATGAAATTTTCAGGGTTTGTTGGAAATGGGCCTCCCCGTGGGCCCCCCCACCCCCGATCACCACCAAAATTTAATCATTTCTTCCTTATCCCATTTCCAACAAACCCTGAAAATTTCATCAAACTCTGTCCATAACTTTTTGAGTTATGTTGCACACTAACGGACAGACAAACAGACAGACAGACAAACAAACAAACAAACCCTGGCAAAAGCATAACCTCCTTGGCGGAGGTAATTAACTGAAAAGCCATTAAGTTCTAATATAATGATGTTGAATCAGGTTTTTGTTTGGATTTATTTATTTTCTGAAGCTCATGGAGAAAACTATTTCCTCTGTGGGAAAGACAAAGTTGATCTGTAACACTATGTATTAGATGGAATTATAAATATTATAACCTGAGGGGATCTGCACCAACAGTTCAGGGGAATAAAGGTGTCAAAATACACTGTTGCTCATAAAGTTGGAAGAAAATAGCTTTACGAATTCTCATGAAATGATTATGACAATGCATTTTCTTCTTGATAAATTAAGTGTAACTGGGACTCAGTATAATCCTTACACCAAAGGTTATTACTGATATGTATAAATAGGAATAAAAAGAGGAATGTGTCTGAAAACAACATTATTCCAACTTTAAGGATAAAGTCTCTTTATGTATCTTCTATTTCATGAAGGTCATCACAGAAGAATTGTCCAGTTGTCCTTTGGAATGTGTCTGGGCCAACACTGAAATGTCATAGACTGATATTCTAAGCAGCAAAACTGAACAGACATGACAGCAGTGGGTAAAAAGAGCAGGGTCAGTGATAATCGCTGTTTAGATTCAGAAAGATGGGACTCTACTGGTGTTTACCAGGGCTTGGGACAAATGCTTGGAAACATAGATAATCAAGGAAACCTGGTGCAGCTTCAGTAATAGTCTGCAGAGTTTTTGGTTGAACTAGTTCTGACTGGACTGGACTAGACAGTTGTTTTCACCCATAAAGACCCAGTGATACTTATGTGGCAGTTCCCAAACAGATTTTTCTCTATATTTATCACCATTTATTCTAATATTATCCTCTTTAGTTAGAGTTTTTTCAGTTAAGATCATGTATTTCACTGTATTTAACCCTTTCATGCACGAATTATGAGAACCTCAGTCAAGATTTTTTTCTTGAGTGCTTTTATTCCTCTATAGCCATGAAAAAAAAACAAAAAAAAAAACAATGTGATTGAATTTTTTTAATGAACCTATTTTTCATGGAATTACAAAAATGTCCACTCAGCTGGACATCATGCATTTAATTTTAGAAGCAAAGAAACATGTATTTACTGATATTCTATGAGGTAAAAACATTTTTAATGCTGCTAATTTGATGTTTTCTCACATTTTAACAATACCTGCATATAGATAATATGGAAAAAAACGAAACAAAACTGTTAATTACAGTTTAATAACAATTAGCTTTTATATATATATATATATATATATATATATATATATATATATATATATATATATATATATATATAGTCAAACATGTTAGTGCAGATCAGATTTATCTAGAACAGCAAATTTACAGTAATGGTATGAATTACAGTGTATGGGATGATGCATAAGCGTCTAATGTGTTGGCTGATATGGAACTAAAACAACAAAATCCATAAATATATAAGAGAACCCCTTTCAACAGCTGTCCACTGTAGTGACCACTATGTATGAAAGGGTTAATTCACTGATCATATAGATCACAGGTGTAAAACATGTGGCCCGGGGGCCAAATCCAGCCTGCCAAAGGGTCCAATCTGGCCCCTGGGATGAATTTGTGAAAGGCAAATCATTTAATTCAGGTTCTACATACAGACACATACAGTCCAATTAGATTTTAAGTGGGTCAGACCAGTAAACTATTATCATAATAACCTATAAATTATGACAACCCCAAATTCTCTCTTTGTTTTTTAGGTGTAAAAAAGTAAAATTACATGAAAATATTTACATCACCAAACTATACTTTTACAAAAAACATGAATAACCTGAACAAATATGAACAAATGGAAATGTCTTAAGAAAAGTACTTTTTTTTTCAATTTTACCAATATTCTGTCTGTTACTAAATCTTTTGTGTGATTGTAATGCACATGTGTAAATGATAAACTGATAAACCGAGGCATAATATTATTAAAATTGCACTTGTTTTTCTTAAGACAATTCAATTTGTTCATGTTATCCAGATTTTTAAGGAAACTTTGTAGATATAAACCTGATCACAATATAATTTTACTTTTTTCACTGTTATTATTTTACTGGTCTGGCCCACTGGAGATCAAATTGGGCTGAATGTGGAACTGAACTAAAATGAGTTTGACACCCCTGATGTAGCTGTTCATTAAAAGTCAGAGTAATTTCAAAGGTTATTATATCAAAACAGTGAAAACCGAAGAAATAGTGACTTTTTCAGTAAAATCTATCATTAACTGAACATAAATCCAGTGTGTCCATCCACTGTCATTGATCCAACTCCATGGGTTTTACTGGTGAATCAATGTTGTAGAAGATGACGGTGTTTCCACGGTAACTACAGAGCCTATGGAATGTCCAAATGGGTCATATCTGATGACCATGAAAAGATGACACACTGCATTTTACATCAATTATTTACATGTATTGATCGGATTAGTGGATCAACAGGTATTAAACAGTTTAGATCAGGAGTGGGTTTTGTTGTCAGTGACTGTTTGGGTCTTTATGGCTTAAAACTGCCCCTCCTAAACTTAGTGTCTGGATCAATTTTTCAAGAATTCCAGCTGTTATGTAGTGTTTTTCTGCTTGGATAACATTGTATGTCATAACTTGAGGGCCCATTGGTTCATGCAAGATGGTGCAGGTGCATGCAGTGGGTACCAAGGTTATTATCGTTAACGAAAACTAACGAAATGACAAAAACTAGAATTGTAAAAACATTTTCGTTAACTGAAATAAATAAAAACTATAATTAAAAGAAAAAAACGACAACTAACTGAAACTGTATTGTGTGCTTACAAAACTAACCAAAACGTATAAAAATTATGGATAAAATTCCCTTCGTTTTTGTCTTTGTAAATGTCAGATTGATATGAAATCGATTTATTTCCCTCAAGCAATTTTAGCTGCTGGCACCATATGATATTTAACGGTCCATCACTTCTTGTCACTTGTCATTTAGAGTCGTCTTCTCATCCCCATTCTACCTGGAAAGTTTGGAGAAAGCAGCAGAGTCCTGTCTGGGATTTATTTGAATTCGATGAGGATAAAAGATATGAAAAAAGTAAAACTAAACTAAAACTAAGCATTTAGAAAATAACGAAAACTAATAAAAACTAGCAAACCTGCTCTAAAAACTAATCAAAACTAACTGAATTAGAGAAAAAAAAAATAGAATGGGAACCTAAATAAAAGTAAACTTTAATGAAAAATCCAAAACTATTATAACCTTGATGGGTACAGTGCATGTGGGACATTCCGTCCCAAATCAACCAGATTTCAGAAAGTGCCCCGCATGACCCCCTCAGAAAATTCTGAAAAAATTCACCTACCAGCTAAACGAACACATCCTCAATTTTAATGTCATATCTGTATTTTTGCGAAAAATTGAAATCAACCCATTTTATTCTTTGCCCTACAGCAACACTTTTCATTGAAATGTAATCTTTTTGCAGTATATTGTTACATCTTGACCATAAGAATCCATGCAAAAAAAAAAAAAACCATAGGTCTCTACATTCACCCATTATGGCACAGTACAAGCCTGAAGAGAGAGGACATTTGGAAGAATTAGCCTTTTGGCCTGATTTCAAGGCCTCATGGACCAAACATGAAGGCACCTACAATTATTTTGATGCAAAATATGGTCTTTTCAGGGGGATTTCAGCCCAGACAGTAAGTTTCAGCAGTGTGGGTTGAATACCCTAAGAGATATACAGTCTACTCTCGTTATACCGCCAACTTCCATTGACGGCCAAATTGGCGGTATAGCGAAAATGGTATTACAACGGGTTGCGTCCATAATGTGCATGTCTTTACTATATGATGTCTATGCTGCCTCCGTTAACCCGTTCTAATTGCGTTTCTAAATAAATCTTGATTCTGTTATGTTGTAAGGGATCATTTAAAGTGGGGAAACATTTTAAGCATTATTATACCGTGTCGGGAAATGACACCCCATCATCTTGAGGCTTTGGCTTAATCCCACGTCCTCTTCCCGACATCCTGACCTACTGAGTGTTCTGCGATAAATGAACGGTGGCCGTTCCGTAGACCTACTCGTAGCTTGTCGCGATCAGCGTCTGGCGCGTTTGTTTCAGTGCATTGTTAAAATTTATGTGTACTCGATGGCAATCACGCTGGCGGTATAACGGTCGGGAAATCAATGGTATAAGTGTTGTTTGTGCGTGGAACTGGGCTGGCGGATGGCGATAGGCGGAAATGGCGGTAGCTAATGGAATAATGCATTGGGGATTTTTGTGCAATGGTTTTGGTCGGCGGTGAGCGAAAATGGCGGTATAACAGCGGGCGGTTTAACGAGAGTAGACTGTAGCTCCTCAAAGTTGGCCGAAAAGCAAATTTGCAAAATTTAAAGAAAAAACATTCATTTTCAAAGGGCTGTATCTCCTAAACTATTACAGATATGACATTAAAATTTTAGATGTGTTTGTTTATGTGGTAGGTGAACAAGTGTGAATTTTTTCAGAATTTTTAGAGGGGGTCATGTGGGGACCATTGGTTGAATTGCTATGGAATGACCCATGTGTATGCATGGTGGCTGGAGTTCATATGTGTAATAGGGCACATAACAGAAAAATCAGACAGTCTTCTGGCTCTTTTGATATCTGTCTGTTCTTGCTTGTAAATGGCAAGTTTTGACGAAGACACGCTTCTTTGTATGTCCATTTCCTTTTTGTATTGGACATTTAGTCATTTCAATAGCATGACCCACTTGCTCATGTGAACCTCTAGTCCAGAATGATAGTGGAGGATGTCAGATCTATCTATAGAACTGACAAAGTACTCCAAAAGTGTGAAAATAGGTCTGGCTGTATGAGATTAGGCTTCCCATTTTGAAGCAGAATATTAAAAATGAAAAGAGAGAATGCAGTTCTAATAATAATAATACATCCATGTGTATAGCATTAGATCCCGTAAGAAATAGAATCAGCTGAAAGCAGACTGACTTTAACCTTTTCCTGCATGAACTTTTTAATACTAATTGTATTTTTGCCATAAAACCTATTCAATCACATGTCTTCATTATCTTATTTCTTTTATCATAATTCCCAGCCATTCAGTTCCCTGCATCAACAGTTTAACATGTAAAGGTATGAATTCTTTTAAGCATAAACACACTCATAAAGCTCTACCCACAAAGAGAATATATCGCTGATTTAAGAAAACATATTATTTCAGTGTAAACCGGAACTGTCCACTGTGGTGAATGTCATGAATCAGTGATTAAATTCTGGAAAAACTTCAACTTCAAGGATTAAACTGTGAACAAACTATTCCATAAATATGTAGATTAGTTGAGAATTTCTTTGCAACCACATGTTTTGGAATCATTACACAATACTGAAACAAAATTGATGTTTTTATAGGCATTTGAAATTTAAAAAAAAAAAAAAAAAAAAAATTTAAAAAATTCATAAAAAATTAAAACTTTGACCTACTTTTCCCAAAATGTAATGACATCTTTTGTGGGTCACTGGCAATCTATAAACCAAATTTGGTATGAATTTAACCAATAGTTTTGCTGCTAGAGTGTTAACAAGCAAACAAACAAACAAATCGAACCAAAAACAATACCCCGTGCCTTCCCTTCAGGGGGTGGGATAATAATAATAGTAATAATGATTTTGTGTCTGAATGGGGTGTTTTAACATGTATATTTGATATGTATATATTCAGAGTTTTATGTATGTTTGTAAATTTAGAGGTTTATATATATGTATTTTTTTCTTTCTTTTTTTTTACCATTGATATTTTCTTTCCTGCTATGTGTTATTATACCTGAATGGAGCAACTGTAACACACATTAATTTCTCTCTGGGATTAATAGAGTATTCTGATTCTGAACATGTTTTTTTGTAAGTTTGGGTTTTTGGGAGACATTATATTTCTCTATTGGTGTAAAACTGAAAAGGATTTGGGAATCTTTTGACATAGGTTGAGTTACTAAAAGGTCACGGTATATATCATTATATATCGTTAATATTGTTAAGTGTCATTAGGTGTGTGTTTTTATGTCTAACCACTTTTATTTTGTCTAGATACTTTGATTGTCTTAACTGCTTTTACTTGTTTTTAGCTTAGTTTTAGCTGCTTTTTTTTGATCAATGGATTTTTTAAGTCTTTCAAACATATAAAAAGTACGACAAACACTGAGACATATAGCAGAGGTATAAGACGCCACAAAAAATAAATAAATAAAATAAAATTTAAAATTTAAAATTTAAAATTTAAAAAATTTAAAATTAAAGGGTTCCACTATGTAATTACCCAATCACTTTGTACACAGCACACATTATCCAGAGTCAAGGTGCATTGTCAGCTGTTCTACGTAAGAAATAAAAGGATGCCATACCACATTACACTTCCCCATTAATCCACTCAATGTGTAGTTTTAGCTGCTTTTAATTGTTTTTTAGCTACCTCTATTTTGGCTTTCGTATATGTTTGTTTTTTTTTTGTTTTTTTTTTGTCAAGCCTGATTGCACTGTTCTGAAGAGCACCTTAAATTTCATCATACTGACGTCTTGTGTACGGAAGCGTATTGCATTCACACAAAAAAAATAAATTCGGCTCTGTTTTTCCAAATTAACAAGATAATTTTCTCGTAATTATGAGAACAAATAAGTTTTAAAAAATTCGGCTCTGTTTTTCTGAATTAACGAGATGCTGTTTTCTGAAAAATTTAAATTCGGCTCTGTTTTTCTGAATTAACGAGATAATTATCTTGTAAAAACAGAGCCGAATTTAAATTTTTTCAGAAACAGTATCTCGTTAATTTGGAAAAACAGCCGAATTTAAATTTTTTCAGAAAACAGTATTGGTAATTCAGAAAAACAGAGCCAATTTTTTTTTTTAAAGTTATTTTATACTGTTTTATGAAAAAAAAAAAAAATTCGGCTCTGATTTTCGGCCAGTAGTGCCTGATCCAGGCAGGAGCTCCTTCTACCTGTGCTGCTGAAAACCCATCTGGATCAGGCACTACTGGCCCATCAACTGAGGAAATCAGACCCGAATTTTTATTTTTTCATACAACAGTATCACATAAGTTAAAGAAAAATAAATAAAAAATTGGCTCTGTTTTTCCGAATTAACAAGATACTGTTTTCTGAAAAAACTTAAATTTGGCTCTGTTTATATCTCATTGATTCAGAAAAACAGAGCTGAATTTAAATTTTTTCAGAAAACACTATCTCATTAATTTGGAAAAACAGAGCCAAATTTTTTTACTTCCGCCAGGAGGTATTGTGATCGCTTTGTGTGTTTGCGTGAGTGCGTGTATGCATACGTGCGTGTTTTGTTTGTTTGTTAGCAAGATAACTCAAAAAGTTATGGACGGATTTTCATGAAATTTTCAGGAAATGTTGATACTGGCACAAGGAAGACATGATTAAATTTTGGTGGTGATTGGGGGTGGGGTGGGGGGCCATGGGGGCCCACTGATCTGCCTTGGCGGAGGTCTGCGCTCTCCAAGTGCTTTTCTTGTTTTACTTCTTTTTTCTCGTAATTATAAGATAATTATCTCGTTAATTTAGAAAAACAGAGCCGAATTTATTTTTTCGTGTGAATGCAATGTGCTTCCGTACTAGTGCTAATATGATGACAATAAAGTTTCTGTCTGTCTGTCTGTCTGTCTGTCTGTCTGTCTGTCTATCTATCTATCTATCTATCTATCTATCTATCTATCTATCTATCTATCTATCTATCTATCTATCTATCTATCTATCTATCTGTTGAATGCAGTTTTCATTATGTGGATGGTATTCACAGGTGTCTCTGTGGTCGGATGTGGAGCTTTGTGGCCGTCAGCGACAGTTTACACTAAGTTTTTCAGACAGACATGTATGTATGTACCTGAGAGCTGGCTGGCCATCCTTCGCAGAGTGACTGAAGTGGAGCGGATCTGCACCTCCCCGCTGTCCAGAAATATGAGGCCGTCTGTCACATATTTCAGCTCGGAGTCTCTTGTCCTTCCCAGAGGGTTTTTGATGGTGAAGTTCTCCACATATTTCTCCAGAGGGTCATCTAAGGACGCTATTTTCCCTTCTTCCCACAGCTTGTACAGCATCAGAGTCGGAAAGATTTTAGATAGGCTGGCAATCCTGACAGAGAGATAAAAGAGCAATGTATTTGTTTTTTTTAATCTGATAGAAAATGTATTTTCTTATGTTGGCACAGTCTATGTGTTTACTGCAAACTCCAGCTCTGCGTTTGTTTTATCTCTGAGTTTTTTATTTTATTTTTTGTATTTTTTTGGCTGCCTTTCTGTGACTCTTGCTGAAACATTACTTGTTTCTGCATCATTATCACATTTATTTACAATTAAACAGATGCAAAAATGTGTAAATCCTCTTTAATTCCATCATTTATTCACCTCATTTGTGTAGAAGTAGTACCAAATCCTTATTTTGACGTTTTTTCTGTATCACTAAGGCACATCTATCTTGACTGTAAAGGACATTCACATCATTAGGACACAGCAGGTGGGAGAGTTTTGCTGAAGTTGGTGGGATTATTATCACTACCCCTCTCTTCTAAAAGTGTCTAGATGTCAGAGAAGTTGAAGACATGCAGACAAAAGTTCACAAAGTTACCTATAACTCAAGCAACAATAGTCATGAATCATTCTGGATCTAAATCTAAATGAAGCTTGGCCTGTGGTCTGTTTGTAAAATCTTTAAAGAGCAGGTCTGAGCTGCTGGGTTAAAGAAATCAGTCCCTTACTCCACATAGTCCCTCAGGTCACATAAATATTTATGACGCAGCTTTTTTAAATTCCTGTCTCTGAAAATATTTCAGTAATGGTTTTTGGTAGATCAGTAGTTTTTCGATGCTGTGTCTGAGCTGGAGGTGTGTGAGGGTTAAAATATGTGTTAGTGGAACACTTGCTTGTGGAAAAATGAGTTGCGGTATTAAAATTCCACCTGAAAAGCAGCGTATAGTTGCAGCTTGGAGGTATGCTGTTATTCTTTTATCTAAATGGAGGAACTGTGAAAATGGTAACACACTAATAGACAATGGAGGGAGAAAAAATACAGACTGAAGTCAATGCTCAGTGGGAACGCAGTAAACCCTGTGATTCAGATAATTATGCCAGAAAATCAATGAATACATATGAAAGCAACTCAGGAAGTTGGAGTGTATTCTGGCTGTTTTTGAATACTTTTGATTCTGCCTTTATAGTTCTCATTTAAAAACCTGTTTACCTTGCCTTTTTTTGGTGTCTTTTCTTCAGCACAACCTCACCTGTGTGACTTTATAGTTATTTTTTTTCATTTGATATGCTGTATTAACGCACTGAAGCTAAAATCAGACAAAAAAACATGAAACCCGAGTAGGAAAAAGTTAGATTCTGTACTGTTTTTCACCAAAAACATGTTGAAGGAACCATTCTTAGAACTTCATTCATTTCATTCATTCATTTTCTGAACCCACTTCATCCTCATTAGGGTCACGGGGGTCACTGGAGCCTGTCCCAGCTACTTGTGGGCAAAGGCGGGATACACCCTGGACATGTCACCAGTTCATCGCAGAGCTGACCATTCTTATCACTTGAAGCATGATATAAATATAAACAGAATGAATATCAATTGAAACATAAAAAAAAAAATTACAAATTTAGCAAACAACAGCGTTATATTCAACTATTTACATGTAAATAGTTGCAGTAAATGCACTTAATGCTGCTAAAAGATGCAATAGAATGTGATTGTGTCTGTGTGTTTTTATTTCTTAATCTATTTATTATGTGAGTGTGGTTTTGTGTCTGTGTTTTTTTTTTTTTTTTTTATGTCAGATGAATGTTCCTTTTAGGATCGCACTTTTTAACCCTTTCATGCATGAATTATGTGAACCTTTAGTCAAATTTTTTTCTTGAGTGTTTTTATTCCTCCTGAAAAAAATAATGCGATTGAGGTTTTTTTTTTTTCATGGAGTTACAAAAATGTCCACTCAGCTACACCGTGCATTTAAATTTTGAAGCAAAAAAACATGTATTTAAAACTCAATATCAGAAAGGTATATTAAAACAATGACATGAAAACATTTTTAAAGCTGCTAATCGGATGTTTTCTCACGTTTAACGTATTTTAATACTAGCTATTACTGACTTTACGGAGATAATATACAAAAAAACCCTTTTTGTTTAAAAAAACAAACAAAAAAACAAACAACAACAAAAAAAATATTAATTACAGTCTAAAAATTACCATTTGATTTACACTAAACATGTTACTGCAGATCAGGTTTCTCGGTAACAGCAAAGTTACAGAAATGGTATGAATCCCAGTGTATGGGATGATGCATTAGTGTCCGCTGTGTTGGCTGATATGGAACTAAAACAACAAAATCCATGAATATACAAGAAGCTTTGAATAACTGTTCACTGTAGTGTCCACTATGCATGAAAGGGTTCATTTCGTTGTACAATGCACAATGACAATAAAGATATATTCTATTCTAAATACAGGCAATTTTTAGGAAAACTATATACAGCTATTTATAAAACATATCTGCTGTTACAATATGATGCCACAAATATGTTAAATGAACCCATTTTCCAACTCAGAAAACTATATCCAACTATTTATAAAAACAATCAGGTGTCATAAGATGCTACACATCTGATTGGTTGACTTATTCACTTTTCCACCTAAGGCAGTGACATGTTTCTTTGTTTTTTCCCTTAGAAGTCTGTTTTATAACAACAACAACAACAACAACAACAACAACAACAACAACAATAATAATAATAATAATAATAATAATAATAATAATAATAATACATTTTATTTATAGGTGCCTTTCATGGCACTCAAGGACATCGTACAGTAAAACAGGAGAGTATAAAACAAGCAATAAAACAGACTAAAAAGCAAAAGGCAGGTTAAAAATTGCACAGTGGTATTGTGTTCACAAAGAGAAAACAGTCCTAAACAGATGGGTTCTGAGTTTGGATTTGAAGAGAGGGAGTGAAGTGGTATTTCTGAGCTCCGGTGGCAAGGAGTTCCAGAGTTTGAGAGGGTGCTCGCTGCAGAACCACCTTGGTTTCAGTGACGCCCATTGAACCAGGTTCAATCTCACCCCCGGTTCAGTCCATACGTTCAGTCACATCCATTGATCGACTACCAGAGAGCCATCATGCTCAGAGCAGCAGTAGATTTGATAATCCAGAGGCTGTGTTGGTGAATGTACTAACTCAACCTTACTCTAACTGAAGTGTGTTTTTCTTTTAAAAACAAACAAAAAAAAATTGATTGCGCTCTGCAAACTGCGAAGGCCGTAGCACTTGATTCACGTCATTTTCATATTTGTCAAACAGTTCAACACCTGTGCCTCATGAATGGAATCTTGGAGGAGAACACTCAGAATATGATGATGAGGAACAGTTATGCCACAAGATACAAGGTTACAAAATGACTTCACTTATCATTTCTCTTTCACAAAGTAATAGTGTCAAAGATGGTGACAAAGTATGTGTCCTGCTCCACTTGAGAATGTGAAATTAAGCACATAATACTCGAGGAGGGACGCGATCACTAAACCCCTACTTCATACATTAGTACAGTGTTTTCCAACCAGCACATAAGTGTGCCGTGAGAAGTCATCAGGTGTGCCGTGGAAAATTATCCAGTTTCACCTGATTGGTGTAAGTGAGCAGAATGATTATAGATACATACGACTGCACGCACCAATGATCCACTCTACAACAACAGTCTGCTGTTTCCATTCACAAAATAAAAGTGAAAGTGAACTGGCGGTGCGTTCTGTTGATAAAGCCCCCCTCATTAGTGATGCACAGATTAGCAGGTTACCCACGAACCCCAGGTATTGGGTTGGGGTCAAGGATATAATAGTTTTGGACTTTTTCATTATAGTTTAGTTACCTCTGCCAGGAGGTATTGTGATCACTTTGCTTTGTGTTTGTTTGTTTGCATGTTTGTTTGTTTGTTTGTTAGCAACTTTACGGGAAAACTATTCCAACCATCTTTACCAAATTTTACCCACAGATAGGCCTCGGCCCTGGGACCAACCCTTTAAATTTTGGTCCAAGTAGGCCAAAGTTCAAGGTCACAGCAAGGTCACAAAATCTACTATTTTCCTATCTCTCATCATTGAGCAATTTTTGAAAATTCATAAAAAATTCAAAACGACTCTGATTAGCCTCCAATTTGATCCACCTGTAGCTTAGAACAATATCTTGTATCTGGCCCAAAATCATCCACATCCACTGTGGAATGTGGACTCTGTGGACATTTACATTTAACATTGAAAATCCCATTTACAACACATTTTTCATTATAACTCAACAAATATTGATTGGAATCTAATATAATTTGACATACACATGACTGGTACCAAGCTTCAACTTTTTCTGCTGTATGGAACAACCTTGAAACTGTTTAATTTAAAAAGAAATAGTCAATCCACACATGCACGCTGTTCGGGGTGCTTGACGGAGGTTTGCATTTTCTGAGCACTTGTTTTATTTAGTTTTGACTTTTTTTTTTTCTCTAATTCAGTTAGTTTTAATTTGTTTTTAGAGCAGGTTTGCAAGTTTTTATTAGTTTTTGTTTTTTTTCTAAATGCTTAATTTTAGTTTAGTTTTAGTATTAGTTTTAGTTTTTTCATATCTTTTCTCTTCCTTGTATTCACATAAATCCCATACAGGACTCTGCTGCTTTAGTCTCCATGTTTCCAGGTAGAGTGGTGACCAGAAGACGACTCTAAACCAACTGACGGACCGGTAAGTGCTGTATGGCGCCAACAGCTAAAATTGTTGGAGTGAAATAAATTAATTTCATACCAATCCGACATTGACAAAAATGAAAACGAAGGGAATTTTATCCATAATTTTTATACGTTTAGTTAGTTTTATAAGTACACAATGCAGTTTCAGTTAGTTATGTTTTTTTTCTTTTAATTATAGTTTTTTATTTTTTTTTCAGTTAACAAAAATATTTTTTCAATTCTAGTTTTCCTCATTTCGTTAGTTTTCGTTAATGATAATAACCTTGGTTGGGATGGGGGGGGTATATGCCTCCCATACTATTATACAACAGACCTCAATCCGGGGTCTATCTGAGGGGTCGCTGAGATACCCCTCTCATCATTCTTGTTCCCAATGTGCCCCCCCACTCACCCCCTCACTCACCCCCTCGAAAACAGAGAGACACTCAGGGGCCGTTTACATGGCGTAGGATTCAGTCGACTCCGGGAAGATTTCATCGCGGATTAGCCTTCTGTTAACATGGAAACGGTGCCTAGAGTGCCTGAATCCGGAAACTTTTGATACCAGGGCCCAGGGTGGAATGTTATCGATACGCTCCGCATTTCATTGTTTACGCGAATCGGAGTGTTTCGGGGTAAAATATGACGTCACCGCATGCACGCGCAGCCAAGAACCGCCAGTTAACCCACTCCAGGCCAGTTGGTGGCGGTAATGCACCTCCAAGCTGGTTTGCCAGCCTCTATGACACAATAAAGCTGCAGAAAAAGAAGGAACAACCACAACAACAATGGTCGGTTTCAGAACAACATACGTGCTGCTAACTGTGCTCAGTTTGCTGTTGCTTCTCCACCAAAAGTTAGACTTACTGCGTCTACACTCTTACCAGCGGAGATGCATTTCTTATATTCGCCAATGCCTGAGTCAATCCCTAACGTACCATCGAAGAAGGACAGTTAGGAGATCGCCAGCTACTGGTCTGGCATGGCCACTAAAGCGTATTCTGCTGTCCTCGTGGACTCATGTTAACACAGATCGTTATCATAGCGGCTTCGTCTTAACGCGGAATGATTTTATAACGCAAAGGAGAAATCTTTTCGGAATTAGATCCTAGTATTGCCGTGTAAACGTACCCTCAGAGCTGTTGAGGAAGATTTGTGCGTGTTTTTCTTCGATTCCTGCAAGAATATCAGCTTTGTGTTCAACTAAACAGCTCCAGGTTTAGCACTGAGTAAGTAAATGGACACTAGATTTGCATTATATTTCAATAAATATACTTTTTGTGACATTTTTGTTTGATGGTGTGCCTTGTGATTTTTCTAATGTAAAATATGTGCCGTGGCTCAAAAAGGTTGGGAAACACTGTATTAATGCACACTATGCTATCTCACTGAATGATGAATAGAGTGTGCATCTGTTATAACTATTAACACATGACAGTGCAGAGAGCCACAGGTGACTGACGTCCTTTAACACTGAGGATTATATGATTTTGGTAGTGGGTGAAATGCCAATAACCCCATCTGAACAGTTAACAGACCAGGAATCGTACACTCCGCTGTAGATGTACAGACTAGAGCACAGGTGTCAAACATGCGGCCCGGGGGCCAAACCCGGCCCGCCAAAGGGTCCAGTCCGGCCCTTGGGAGGCACACTGTAAAAAGCTGTAATTTAACAGAATTTTCACCGTTTATTTTACAGATTTTTCATGTATTTTTAAAATACAAGAAAATATCAATGAAATGACAAAAATAGACTGATTTTACATGTCAAATGTAAAATAACACGAAAAAACTGTAACTGTGAATAAACAGAAAATTTCCATTTTTTAAAAGACGTTTTTTTCTTTTTTCACAGAAAAACACAGTTAAAATACATTTGCAAATGTATTGTAATTTCACGAATATGTCTTTTCTATTTATGAGATTAAATTGTTAATTTAAAGTTTAATACTGTAAAAAAAAAAAATAATAATAATAATAATAAAATGAGATAAAATTACTGACAATTAACCGTAAAAGAAGTATTTGTTCTGTAAGTTTAACAAGACTTGTTTTTTAATTGACAAATATCTTGTGTAATTACAGGAGGTTTCACAACAAAAATGTTGAATAAATATATTTTTGTGAATGTATAACATGTATAAGCACTGATAAACTGTCCAAATACAGGTTTTATCAGTGGATTGTACAACTTAGTCTCATTGAAAATTATTTATGTACATATATTTATAGGTAATTTTATTGTTTTAATACATGTAAATATTCTTTATAAAACATTACAAAGTAAAAAAAAAAAAAAAGAAGCAACATTTCATGTAAAGGTAGGGCAAAAAACTGTATTTTAATTAAGGAAAATTACCGTATTTTTATGAGATGGTTATTTTTTGTTATTTAAGAGTACTTTTATGTTTTGTTTTGTTTTTAACAGTGTACATATCTCTTTTATTGTGTTGCTTCTGTTTTGGTGTCTTTACTTGCATCTTGTATCCTGCTGTTGTGCCCTTTTGCTTTTCCTGTCAAAGAGCTTTGTAAACTTTGTTTTTAAAGGTGCTATATAAATAAAGCTAGTATTATTATTATTATTATTATTATTATTATTATTATTATTATTATTATTATTAGTGGCTATCAGCGGTGTTACAACTATAACATTTGTCATATTGGCCTCCTTTTAGAGCTGAGGTCCCTCCCAGTGTCATCTACCTCCATCATGTTTCCAAAGCTTCTGTGGATGGAACATGTCTTGAGGTTCAGGGGCATCACAGAGCATGATGAATCTGCATTATTTTTTCAATAATTAATGAAACAAAATGAATATTGCATGATAAGCGCAGTTATTTGTGCCATCTTTTCAGCGGTCTGTGAAGCACTTTGACAAGACGTCACATATGATCCAAACTTCAGTGCGATGAAGAAGCAGCAGTCCATGAATGCAATCCCGATCCAACGCTCCTTGTCCTTTCACTTTGTCCCTCAAGTGCAGCAATGCTAGCAGATGGATAGTGTTCAAGTGTTATTTCTTGCAGGGTTTTCAAGCCATCTTTGACTTACGATGTTACAGATGGAGCCCGGAGAGCAAGAAGAGGGTGATTAAAAAAAAAAAACAGTGCTCCTGTTGAAAGCTCAGTATAGTGACGATGTGTGCTTGTATGGAACGATATTTTAGAGGTATTACATAGATGGAGCCCCGTCCTTTCAGCAAAATGTGTCAGAGCAATTACAGTACATGTGAAAGAGTTCAATCAGGCTTTATGTATATATAATGTTACATCCTAGTTCAATGTGTTCCACAGTGTGCAGAGACCAGGAGCCTGTCATTACTATGAAATGGAGTTTCCATCAGCTGTCGACTGAATGCTGTTATGTGCTGTTATGCTGCAGATGTTTTCTGGTCCGATATCATAGTACGTACATATAGTGGTAGCAATCCTTGAATAATTTATTAAAAAAAAAAAAAAAAAAAAATCATATTAGCTGTTTACTACTCACTGTAATGATCAATTACTGATTCTTACATCTTTAACCCTCAAAGACCTAAACAACAATCTACTGATATAACTTTTCAACCACTAATCCTGTTAATACGTCTAAATAATTCAGATAAAATGCCGTTTCTCAGCTTTTCAGGGGCCTCAGATATGATCCATCTGGACGTTCAGAGACTCCGCAGTGAGCGTGGAAACTCTGTCATTTACTGCAACACTGATGCAACAGCAGAACCCATGTAATTTTATGTTCACTTAATAATATATTTTGCTTATTAATTCACTTTTTCTTAAATTTTCTCATTTTTTAAAATAATGACCTTTGAATTTAGTGAGATTCTAATGAGATTTTAATCACCATGTGCATGATCAGTAAATTAAATACAGGAAAAGAACTGATTTTCACAGACAAATGCAAAATGCTGAGGATAATATGATAATAAATTGTGATAACTCCCTTAAAGAAAAATTCATCTTGAAGTTAGAAGTCAGCATTACATTTTGATATGCAAGAAAAAATAAAGGAAGGTCCGCACAACCTAATAAAGGACCTTCCTTTATTTTTTCATGTTTAACTTTTTGGGATCCTGCACACCTCTAATTTTGGATGTGCATATCGTTTTCCTTTTTTCATTATTTTGATATGCAAGCCTGTTGTTTTGTGGAGTTTTAATTCTAAAATATCTTAAAACAAGAAGTCACATCTAATGTTCTTGAAAAAAATAACAGGGCTTAATTTATTACTGAAAAGTAAGTTAGTATTTTAATGTTAAGTGTAATTTAATATTTCAACACAGCCATGATTTTTTTCCTCCCTAACCTAGCTAATACATTTTATTACCTCCACCAGGAGGTATTGTCATCACTTTGCTTTGTGTGTTTGTTTGTTTGTTTGTTAGCAAGATAACGCAAAAAGTTAAGGATGGATTTTCAGGAAATTTTCAGGAAATGTTAATACTGGCACAAGGAAGAAATTATTAAATTTTGGTGGTGATCAGGGGAGGCAGATCTGTCTTGGTGGAGGTCTGCGCTCTCCGAGTGCTTTTCTTGTTTGCTGAGCAATTATTCACCCCAACCACCTCTTCCCTATTGAAAAAAAAGCAAAAAAAAAAAAAAAAAACTAGTTTTTTTTTAAACAACCAATTACAATTATTTTAATATTGTTAGCACACATGTACAATGGCTGTATTTTATCCTTTGTGTTGAGCTTTACCCAACCTATAGGTGAAAGGTTATGACTCCTTTTATGACTTTTGTCTTAAACACTCTGCCTCTTTCTGCAGATGGTACTTAGATTTTTTAACAGTAATTATTGAGAACTGAGGGGCAAAAGGAGCACTGTCAGGAACTGTAGATGTGCTGCTTTACCTGCAGTAGATTATATTTATATCCAGAGTGTATGTGTTCTTTAAAAAATGTCCATTCTGTATTGGGAAAAGTTTGACCTTCTGGACATTTTGTATATTTGCAGCTGCTGCAACAGAAATGAAGATGGGGAAAACTGATAATGAGCAGTAATGACTGCTGCCATTGATGTGGCAAAGGAAACACAGCTGATGTTAACACTATGACCTTTTAAATAAATCCATCAACTAAGAATGAATCATGAAACAAGTGACATGATGTTAAACTGTCCATTGTGCCAATAGATGGTATGTACAAGAGGTTTGGCTTGATGTTGAGAGGGGGATGGGGGCTGTATCTCAGACATGGGAAGGATGTAAATTTCCAGACACAGCATCAAAAGTTAAAAAAAAAAAAAAAAAAGTCAGTGAAATAGATGCATTAGTGTGGCACTCACCTATAAATTGTGTACTCATTGGGGGGTCCTGAGAGTGGGTCACTGCCGTTCCTCTTTCCAAAGTTTCCAGTCCACAAAACAGTGTCATTTAACACCACAATGGCTGAAAGAGCAGGAAGGCTAATGGGGTTGATACTCTGCCGAAGCAAAACGTCCACCTGGCAAACAAAAGAGGCAGGAAGTCAAGAATAGATGGATTTATGTGCAGACCATTTTAAAGAAAAGCACTACACTGCAAAAAACAAAGTCGTACCAAGTGTATTTTTCTCATTTCTGGTCTAAAAATAAGTTCTTATATCTCACTGAAAAGTTACTCTTCATGTCTTATTTTAAGTGTGATGCGATATTTTGACTAGAAATGAGAAAAATACACTTGGTAAGATTTGGATTTTTGCAGTGTGAGCACTTGTGTAATGCAAACCTGACAAAAAGTGTCAGAGGTGTGCGTGCTTTATGATATTTATCTGTTTTATATCCATGCTTGGTGTCTATTATCAGAAGGTTTCTAGCATTCTGGACACAATTTGGGTGAAAACAAAGAAGTCACTTAATTGGGGTTGACGCAAGTATATTTTTACATGTGGAAAGACACTGAGACAACAGACCACAAGCATTAAGCATTTTACAAAGACACCGGGCCAATAAGATGAAAGGTCAAGTGTTACGTCAGTGGCCAGTTTTACTTTTCACCTATGCGTGCATTATCTCTTTTTACAGCAAGGGTATTGATGCCCACAGGTGATATGATAAAATAAAAACCTTAACATTCTGTTACTTCCTTATCACTGTTCAGTTTATCTCCTCACAAAACAGAACAGGAAATGAAAACAGATTTTAACCCAAAACAAGGTCTACTAAAAAATAAGCAGAAAAAACAGTCACACAAGTACAACCTACAAATAATCTGTGACAAATACGGCTGCATTAGGTAAAGAAAAAAGATTTAAGAACTTTTTCCAGCACTGTATTTATGCCATATTTTACAACCTCTATAATTTATGAACCATTAGCCCCTATGGACCATTGAGAAATAATAATATATTAGAAATAATGGTCATCTATAATTGAACCTTAAAGACCAAGAACTACTTTCATGTGGACCTCAAAAGGATTTTTTTCTCTCAATCTAATCGTTCTTAACCCTGTAAAGCCTGAACCATTAAATCACTGACAGAAAATCCCAGTTCTTTGAAACTGGAGCCTTTATTGGTCCTTCTGAACAACCAAAAAAAAAAGAAAAAATCCATTTCCATGTATGAGTTTCAATTTTGTATCATATTTGATACGTCAGGTCTCAGTGCTCAAATATAATTATTTTGAACAAACAAAAGCATAATTTAGGCAAAGTTCTTCCTCCATCATAACAAGTCGCTTTTCCATTGGACATATGCCCAAAACTTTACCAATATTTACTAAATGTCAAAAAAAACAGAAGTGCATAATGTTGTTTTTTCCATTAAATAACAAATGCGATGATTTGTTTATTTATTATCACGAGATGATACAAGAAGTCATTCCATAAACATGGTGACAAACGTAGATATGGTGTTAATTTACAGATATATTCATTATTATTATTATTATTATTATCATTATTATTATTATTATTATTATTATTATTATTATTATTATTATATATTACCCCTCTATCTCGTACTAAATTAAAAAATGATTGGGGTTCCTGTTGTACGGAGCCCGGGAGGGGACATGCAAAAAATAAAAATTATTGCGTTATAACGCAAAAGTATTGCGTTATAACGCAAAAACTATTGCGTTATAACGCAAAAACTATTGCGATATAACGCAAAAGTATTGCGTTATAACGCAATAGTTTTGCGTTATAACGCAATCATATATGCTCTCTCTTGATTGAGGTCCGTACATAATACATTGTAATCCAGTTCGGGTTCGACCGTGCCAGGTCTGACACGCCCCCCTGTCCTGTGTAGTATGACCATAACTCTTTCATTATTAGTCCGATCGGAAAAATTCCAACGGTTTTTGAATTAAATTCCTATTTGCCCAGCTTCACGTCTGTGTGCAGCTTCATGGATACAGATGGATGTGCGCCAAGTGTGAATGATCTGCGCATGAGAAGGAGGATGTGCGCATTGTATTAAAATCCTTTATACTCCTGAGCCTCAGATGGTCCACCTGGACTGGTTTTCTTATTTTGATCATAAAAAGGTCGGAAAATATGCTTTGAGTCGTTTTGTCAATTTTTGCAGACCACTTCGAACGTTCAATATTGCAATGACTATTTGTTTTAATACTGTAATAACAATTTAAAATGACATAAAACACAAGAACGGAATTATTTTTTTTTTTTTTTTAGTTTTAGCAGAAAAACACTGAAATTAGACATGGATACAACATTTGAAAGTTAAATATGAACTTTAAAAGTATAAAAAGTGTTTAAAACAAGCTGTGTGAGTATTTTCCTTTTATTGTGCAAAAACAGGGTAAAAATCCAAACTCTACAGGTGTGTCCCCCCCCCCACACACACACACACACCACACACCACACACACACACACACACACACACACACACACACACACACACACACACACACACAGGGCATTTGTCCGTTCTGTGGCTGCAGAGTTCCTTCATGTTCGTGGTTCTGCAGAAACAGTTGTGTCAGTTCACAGCTCTGATCCAGGCAGTGCTCCTATGGCACAGTCTGCACATGGAAAATAGTCTGTTGAAACCAAAAGTCCGTCCTCCTGTGGATGTGTTGAATGTCTGTGGTTTTTGGACTGATCATCATCAGGCTCTTCCTCCGTCCTTCATCTGTGTGTGGACTGTCTTCAGTCTCTGCTCTCATCACCAGAGCCTTTGCGCATCACCGTGACTTCTCTCTCTTCATCCTTGAATGTAACTACCGGTGGACACATGGAAAAATAACACACATAGAACAATGTATTAGACAAACAAAACAAGGTCAAATTGTACTATTGAAGAAAAAAAGTCACCGAACATCAGCGTATGCGCTCTTATTTTGGAGAGCGTCATGCGCACTTTTACGCACAGAAAGTCCAACATACTCCAAACTAACACATACTCTACACGGTTCGTACTTTATTCTATAAAACCACGATGTAGTATAAGCGTCAGTTTACACATATACTAAAGTGAAACAAGTAAAAACTCCATAGAAAAAACCAGACAGTGCTTCAGTCATGTAGAAAATCCACTAAATGGAACTGGGTGAACTTTACCTTTCTTCTTCAGATGTTGCTCCATCAGTCGCTCCTTCGGTCACAAATCCATCCGTAAACCTCCAGGGGGGTCATGGGACTTGGGATATCTGTCTTGCCTACATTTTCCAAAACTAGATCTAATCCGTTATCCACTAAGTTGTGCGC
The DNA here is from genome assembly GCF_902148855.1 of Sphaeramia orbicularis. Lineage (NCBI taxonomy): Eukaryota > Metazoa > Chordata > Actinopteri > Kurtiformes > Apogonidae > Sphaeramia > Sphaeramia orbicularis. Next base: position 55,687,352 of record NC_043961.1, read on the forward strand.
TCCGGTTCTTCGCTCCGTGAATCCGCTCTGCTGTGTGCGTCCCCAGTCACCGAATGGCTTATTTTGCGTCTTCTAGGACAGGTGCCCGTGAAATTTTCGCACTGACCCGAGAATGTCCATAAAGCACAGAGTCTCAGGTTTCAGAAACCGTTGGAATTTTTCTGATCGGACAAATAATGACAGAGTTACGGTCATCTGAACTACACATGCATAGGGCACAGGACTGCAGGTACAGGTGTGTCTGACCTGACGACCTGTCCGATCCCGAATGCAGATCCCAATGTAAAAACTATTGCGTTATAACGCAATACTTTTGCGTTTAAACGCAATACTTTTGCATTATAACGCAAAAACTATTGCATTATAACGCAATACTTTTGCGTTATAACGCAATAGCTTTGCGTTATAACGCAAAAACTATTGCATTATAACGCAATACTTTTGAACTATTGCGTTAGAACGTAATAAATTTTTTTCTCTTCATGTCCCTTCCCGGGCTCCGTACTGTTGTGTCCACATATGATTTGTTTCTTCTTCTTCTTCACTTGTTGAAATGTACGTCAACATCCGGTTTTTAATTCACCTGACTCTAGTTGCGAAAAAGGTCTTTCCATTGCAGTTTTGAGTGACATACCATTTATGCTACACCCGAAAAACCACCTCTTGCCAGCGCAAAAACTTTTAAACAAAAAATGAGAGTTTTGGCGAAATTGTCATTTTTCCATTAGGTAAATTTTTATGCACAAGTTATATTTGCGCAGTTTGAGGGTCAATGGAAAAGCGACTAATGACAATCTTGTAGTGTCACTGGAAAGGCCTCTGATGAACAAATTCCCCCTTAGTGGATTATCTGTGTATTGCATGTATCTAATTGTATACATCAGGTTTTTCAAGAAAAAAAATATCACACTGATCGTGCAGAGGGCTTCAAAACTCATATATCCAATGCCATACGTTTGGCGTTATAGAGTTAAAGTGATTTATCACCATCTTATCCTCTGTGTTTTCTCACATCATAGCCATAGGGCACTTGAATAATGGATAAGTCACTCAAATACATCCAAATACAATACTACACTCCAGTAAGTAGTTCTGGAAACACATAGAACTATTGTATGACAGAGTCAATGGCAGCTTTTCTGAACATGTCATTTAAAGGTGGGTGGTCATCGACCTCAGAATAATTCTCACATCTGAAAATACGGTTACATTTATTTCATGTCATTTAAACCTGTCACTCCACTTTGTGCCACACTGATAATTAAATTGAATCAGTTTCCGGTGTTCAAGAAAAATCACACCGTCTTTATTGAAGTTTTCTTTTCTTGCAACCAGAAAGGGGCTTGAGTTCCAGTGATGATTTCCACCACATTAAACACAACTCAGTCATGGGAACGTATTTTTTTAAGGACAGATCTCAACCCTGTCAGCCCTTTGTGGGAACATAACATTACCGCCTGCCTAATAGTGTCAAAACAGTTTTGAAAACCATAAAACCTTTGATGGAGGTATTCGGGACCAGGACATCAGTCACAAACTGTTGAAGTCCTATATGTTCTAATATGGGGCCTCCATGAATCAGATTTGTTTGATCGATTCCAATCAAGACAACTCTTTAACTAACCCCTTTAGCCCTATCAGCCCGCCCGTGGGCCGAAAAAATTATATTAATATTCATCTACTATAAAAAATATAATAAATCAAGACAATGAAAGTTTTTTTCAACTTTTGCTCAAAGTTTAGACCCTAATGTTAATAAAAGTACATCAAAAGTGTATTTTAGTGCAAACTTTAATGTTCAAACATGATTTTTAATCTTTGTGGGGTGAAATATACGCTATTAAAAATCTCCGATACAAACAATTAATTTATGCATATCATCGTCAATTCAGCCGTCAAAAAAACAGGCGAGGATAAAAAATTCTAATTTCTCTTTAAGTTTGTTACAGTTTACTCAGGCATAGTAATACATACAATATTTTAGACAATGGGAATAGATTCTGTGAGGTCTCTAAATGTCCATAGACACCAAGAACATCCATATGAACCTTATTATTGTGAAGTAATTCTTCATTTACTTTGGGTATGTCTGTTTAGGCGTTTTTCCCCTGAAAATATGGTCAGGGTTAAACAGGTTAATGTAAAAAAAAAAGCTAACATTTTCACTTTCCTGGGTCTCAGGAGGATATAGAAAGTATTGAAACACGTGCACACATTTTTTGCATAGCACTGTATATAATGAAAAAGATGGTTTATATAGAGTCATGTTTCTTGAACTAACTGTACCAATTTATCAAAAAAATGTGGAAAGGAAATGTAACAGGAAGTGAATATTTTGACTGCTCTGTGTGAAGGAACGTCTGCACAGGCTCTTCCTTCTCTCCATATTCAACAGGTTCTTTTTATTGTCTGCTTTTTAGGTACACTGCTGTGCTGTATATGTTGTGTAAGTGCCCTGGTTTCTACAAAAGAGCTTTTTCCCAAGTGTTTATGGTTTAATTTCCTTATACTTATTGCTCTTGTCTTACATTTTCTTTTTTTTTTTTCTTTTTTTTTTTTTTTATATTTTGCTGCTCTAATGTCTTTGCTTTTTTTTTTATTATTATGATTTTGTTTTACTATTAATACTATTCTTCCTTTTTGGTGATATAATATTGTAAATTTCCCAAGTTCTTCAGTAATAAAATACTATCATTCTATCAAAATGAGTTATCCTTTATCTTAATGTTGTTTAGTTTGTCTAAATGAATGAATATGAATAAATGAATAAAACTGGAGATACTACAAGGAGGGAGGTCAGTAAAAATTAAGAAAACACCTAAGTGTATAAAGCTGGTGCACAGAGAATATTGGAAAAAACGTGATGAGGTGGGATAAACTTGTTGTACAGTACTTTTATTTTTATTTTTTCTAACCATGTCAGCTCAGATCTTTTTCGTATGTTCTTTCTGGCTGTTTATGCAGCATCAGATGGTTCACACATTGTCATCTCTACTTTTTGTTTCCCACAACTTTTTCTATATTTGTTGTGAGAATTGTGAGATTTTTTCCTTAATTTATGTTTTGTCTTTTTAGCTTTTTTCTGTATGTATTTCCAAGTCGCAGTGATGGAACACATGGACAGTGTTTCACCAGTTACTTTTCAGAGAAAAACTTGTTCTGTTTTGTATGAGTGTTCAGTCTGGCTGTTTAGTGCAAAGAGCTTTTTCTTCTACATCTTGCAATGACAAGTTTGGGGTATAGTTTGTGTACTTGGTTGAAAAGTGTCTTGTGATGTTTTAGTCTTTTTTTTTTTTTTTTCTTTTCTTTTTTTTTTTTAACTTGTCTTGACCAGCATCATAACAGCAGAATGGTAGTCTGGATGCCTTTTAGTGCTGAACAAATTTGCTTCGCCAAGGGAAACTTCATAAAGTATACGAGGCTACCCTTAATATTCTACTGCAGCGGTTTCCAACCTTTTCTGGCTAGTGACCCCATTTTAACATCACAAATTTCTGGCATTTCAGACATTCAAAACAGAGACTTTTTTTTTTTTTTTTTTTGCTAAAATTAATTTGTTTTTGATCATGTAATAGTTTGCCATACTATGTTGCAAATAAACATTAATTTTAGACGACATTTAGTCTATATCATGTATTTTATTATGGACGGAGGCAGAAAAGCCAGGTGTAGATTACTGCGCAAAGTGAGAATTTTAATTTCCTTGGTCAGGATATGTACAATCAGTCCAGCTTGGATTTACAAGGCTGACAATTAATACTGAACAAACAATAACTCAAACTATGAATTATGAAAGAGCTGCAGCATCTGAAACTGACCACAATGAACATTTGACAGATAACCCATAGAGAGCAACTGTTGTCCTAGCACTTTCAAGCATTCTGTTTTAAATGTATTTTCATGTCTATTCTGTTGTTTTTACTTGGTATTTTTATTTCACTGTTTTTAAGTGTACAGCTGCTTTTATGTGTCTTTTAATTTATTCTTGTATTTTTAGTCTGTCATTTTGCTTTTTATTCTTCTGTACAACAGGGTTTGCAACAGGTACAGCTGTTTCATGTTTTTAATCTATATTTTAATCTAATTTTCTTTCATTTTTTGGTTTTTCCCCTGTAAGTCGCTTTGGAAAAAAGCATCTGCCAAATGGATAAATGTAAATGTAAATATAAACAGAACCACAGTGCTTCAGTTTCAGCTTCAGAGTTTGTCGTGTCTTTTATATATTGTGATTGTCTCTGTCAACTCACCATATATTTTTTTATTAGTAAGTTGTTGGGTTTTTTTTTCTTATCAATTGCTAGAAATTTCAGGCGACCCCATTTGAATTCCAGGCGACCCCATGAGGAGTCCTGACCCCAATGTTGAAAAACACTGCTCTACTGTCTTTATTATGAGTTTTGTTGAACCACATTTCGATGCTGGACCTGACATGAAGGAACAGGTGGGAGGAGAAGAAAGGGGGAGAAGAGAAAGGAAAGAGTGAAGGGGGAAAAAAAGGAAGAAGAAGGTGGCGAAGACCCTCACAAGAAAATATCAGCAATACCAACAATACCAACCATGGTGATAATTATAATGGTAACAATAACTAGAACCAGAACTGAGTAAACTGGGCAGAAAGATGAAGAGAGAGAAAAAAAATTAAGATAAAATAAAATAAAATAAGTAAGACCTATTAAATGAGAAATATAAGAAAAGAAAACATGAACAGAATATCAATAACGATGGCCCAAATAATACCAGCAACAAATCCATTGTGATGTTTTATTCCTTGAACACACCGATACTAAAGGCATATCAAATGTACTGCCTTAACAGTCACTTGAGACAAATCATACTGGTAAAATGGACAATATTTAGACCGACGGTCTTTTTTTCGAAGGGTTTATTATAATCCTGATTCTGCTAACATTTCTAACCGACCACTTAAGGTAAACTTGAGGCGTATCCACTTAGGAAGTCCAATTTAAGTTGAGATGACTCGGTTGGAATCCAGTTAAATTGCAGCACAGCTCATTGTAGTCCTAGGCCTCCCGAATCATTAACATAATGATCCTTTTTAGTGATTTTCCACCGAGTCTAAGTAGGGGGTTCTAACATGATTTCATTTGTATTTCCAATGTGGGTGGAGAAGAAAGAACCTGCATGAGGTCATGACCTCTATCAGCACTTATACAGAAGAACATTACTGCTCTCTATCGTTGGACCAATACGTTTGAGTTTGTGTCCTTCACTGGGGCCATCAGGACATACATTACCGGCTTCTTTGAAATGATAGGAATCATGAATGAATATAAGGGAGCAACCAGTCCTATACATGCACATACTGGATATACAATAGCGTATCTGCAGATGACTTGAGGATATGAATATACGGCTCCAGGCTAATTTATAATAGTGCAAAATAAATAAATAAATAATAACAATAACAACAACAACAACAATAATAATAATAATAATAATAATAATAATAATAATAATATATCACACTTACATAGGGCTTCTTTGGACACTCAAAGATGACTACATTTATGCTAATGCTATGCTAATGCTATGCTGATTTATCCCATATTAGGATGAGAAACTCAGAATAAATATTCACTTCCTGTTACATTTCCCTTCCACCTTTGACAAATTGGTACAGTTAGTTCAATAGACATGAATCTATATAAACCATCTTTTTTATGACACTGGGTTACAAAAAACGTTTTTTGCAAGTTGTCTAGGTTTTTTCAACTGAATTAGGACCATTTTGCACCGCTAAATCCAAAAATGACATCTGTTTTTCTCAATCAGGTCAGGTGTTTTTTTGCTAATTTGATTTTGAAAAATTTGATCTTCTCACAAAATATAATAATTAATACCAAAATAAGATTGGTAAGCACACTTTATGAAAGTTGTGACTTGATCCCTTTTAGGTACAATGGTGTATTCACCGCAGATGTAGCAGAATACGTCAGGCTTATTTTTGCAAGATCTTCTAGTCGAAGCCATTTCATTCACCTGTAATATTAAAAAAAACATTAATCCTAAATTGGCAAAAGTAAAATCTTCAGAACTCGTTTATTGCAAGAAATATGAAAGAATTTTGTATCATATGATGTGAAAATACTCATAAATGTAAGCAAAAATGTTAAAAAGCCAATATGAAGCGTAGTTCAGAAAGTTGACCTGATTGAGCAAAATGAATGTGATTTTTGGATTCAGCACACCAAAATGATCCTAAATCAGCTCAAAAACTCAAACAATAAATTTGTTGTTGACCAGTGTTATATACAGTACTGTGGAAAAAATGTGTGCATGTGTTTCAGCACTTTGTATATATTTCCTGTATATTTCTGCTCAGAAATAGAGACACATGCTCAAAATGTTTGCACAGTATCATACTTTCGCCATTTGTAAATCTATCTATCTATCTATCTATCTATCTATCTATCTATCTATCTATCTATCTATCTATCTATCTATCTATCTATCTATCTATCTATCTATCTATCTATCTATCTATCTATCTATCACCCCTTCACATCATGTACACAAATGACTGTCAGATTGTCAGATTTACAGATGACACAGTTATTATGAGCTTGATAACAGACACTGAAACTTTCCCCGTCCTGTTTTATATATTATTTTAACCCATAAAGACCCAGTGCTTCTTTTGTGTCAGTTCCCAAATGACTTTTTCTCTATGTTTAACCTTTCTTAAGTGATTTACCACCATTTACTCTAATATTAACCTCTGTATTTTGCATATATAAGTGAAAATCAGGCGTTTTCCTGTATGTAATGCATTGATTATGTAGATGTTTATGAAAGCTCACATTAAAGTTGAGGGTTATTATATCTAAAACAGAGAAAACTGCAGAAAAAGATTATTTTTTCGGCAAAATACATCATTGACTGAACATAAGATAAGTGTCTCCATCCACTGTCATTGATCCAACTCCATGGGTTTTATAGGTGAATCAATGCTGTAGAACAGGGGTGTCAAACTCATTTTAGTTCAGGGGCCACATTCAGCCCAATTTGATCTCCAGTGGGCCGGACCAGTAAAATAATAACAGTGAAAAAGTAAAATTGTATTATGGTCAGGTTTACATCTACAAAGTTTCCTTAAAAATCTGAATAACACGAACAACTTGAATTGTCTTAAGAAAAACAAATGCAATTTTAACAATATTCTGCCTCTGTTTATCAGTTTATCATTTTCACATGTTCGTTACAATCGCACAAAACATTCAGTAACAAGCAGAATATTAGTAAAATAGCATTTACTTTTCTTAAGACATTTCCATTTGTTCAGGTTACTCACGTTTTTTTGTAAAAGTATAGTTTGGTAATGTAAATATTTTCATGTAATTTTCCTTTTTTACACCAAAAACCCAAAAAGAAAATTTGGGGTTGTCATTATTTATAGGTTATTTTAATAACATTTTACTGGTCTGACAGGCTTGAAATCTATTTGGACTGTATGTGTCTGTATGTGGAGCCTGAATTAAAATGATTTGCATTTCACAAATTCATCCCAGGGGCCGGATTGGACCCTTTGACGGGCTGGATTTGGCCCCCGGGCCGCATGTTTGACACCTGTGATCTACATGATCAGTGAATTAAATATAGGAAAATACATGATCTTCACTGAAAAAAACTCTAACTGAAGAGGATAATATTAGAATAAATGGTGATAAATATAGAGAAAAATCTATTTGGGAACTGCCACAGAAGTATCACTGGGTCTTTATGGTTAAAACAAGTGTCTAGTCCAGTCAGAACTAGTTTAACCAAAAACTCTGTAGACTATTACTCATTTTAGTTCAGGTGCCACATTCAGCCTAATATGATATAAAGTGGGCCGAACCAGTAAAATAATATAAACAATAAGATAAGAACTTTTGAGTGAAAAAAATAAAATTCCATGATGATAATTTACATCTACAAATTGTACTCAAATGTAACATGAACAAATATGAACAACCTGTAAATATTAAGAAAAATACGTACAATGTTAACAATATTACACGTTTGTTTATCATTTATACATGTGAATCCCAACTTAGAGATCACAGTGGATCTATAAATACACAAAACAGTTAATAACAAGGAGAATGTTATTAACAATTCCACATACTTCTCTTAAGAGACTTCAGATATTCACATTTTTTTCATAAAAGGCTAGTCTGTAAATGTAAATATTCTTGTGTAATGTAACTTTTTTACACTAAAACAAAGAGAAAAATTAGCAGTTTTCATAATTTATAGGTTATTATGATAGTATTTTACTGGTCTGGCCATTTTTAGGTTGAAATGACCTAAAATGATTTTAACATCCTTGATTGTTAATATCTTCAATGTCATTTTTGCATTTCACAAATTCATCCTGCGGGCCGGATTGGACCCTTTGGCGTGCCAGATTTGGCATGTTCGACCCCTGTGCTGTGGAACTATAAAAGTCGGGTTGACAGGAGGAACCCTTCAGTACTCTTCAAGTTGCCATGGTGGGCAGAGACTTGGAGGATCCAGCACGAGTATACCTACTATCTGTTCTCTGACGGTGCTGATACTGCAATGTGTAGTGTAGTTATGATTCGAATTCGACAGCTTTTTTATTGACTACGACATGGACAACACGACAAGCTTTTGGTTGGTAGAAGTTATTCAAAAGTTATCAAAATGTTCTAAGTTACATATATGCTCAAAATAAAAAAAATAAAAAAACACTGATAGTTCAACTTATGTCAGCGTTTCAGAGAAATTTTAATATGTTGGCATGCGCTGCTTAAATCGTCAAGCTGTGACAGGGCCTTTATATAAGTGAAAGACTTTGGTTGACAGTGGATGTTTGAGTCTTTATGGGTTAAAATGGTGCACTGAAGCCTTTTTACACTTAAATGTCACTAAAACCAAGGACATGTGCATTTATTTTAGACAACACCACCCTGAACCTGCAAATCCCAAAATCAATGACAAGGCTGTTGAAATTGTAGAGTTTTCTAAGTATTTGGACACTATAATTAAAGACAAAAATTTCATTTAATAACAACACTGACATGTTGATCAAAAGAAATCAGCAGTGTCTGTTTGACCTGAGGAAACTATCTAAGTTCCAGGTTGACAGGTCCCTGATGACTTTGTTTTATAAATCATTTACTGAGTCTCATTTTCTTTCATTTGCTGATTTGCATCTCTCCGTCTGAAACAAAAAACTCATTAACTAGGATAATTAAAGTCAGCAGTAAAAGCATTGGTACTCAACAAAAATCGTTTTCACAACTATACAATTATCAGGCGTCAAAGAAGGAAAAATCAATCATGTCCGACAGTACTCACCCTCTGCACTCGGAATTTAAGTTCCTGCCTTCTGGATCATGTCTCAGACAAAACCAATAGATATAACTTCTCCTTCGTACTGTTAGCTGTCTCTATTCTCAAATCTGTTCAGCACAGGTAGCATTAGCATTAGTTTACATTTCATTAAAGTATGTGTTTTTATCACACCACCAGTTTTTATGTGATTGCCGTCTTGTGTTTGAATAACTCAGTGACTTGCACGTGTTTTACATAGGTTGACTGCTCCTGTAAATTATTGTATGTTGTACCTATATGATGTAACTGTATGTTGTAACTTAGGGATGCACCGATACCACTTTTTTCCAGACCGAGTATGAGTATGAGTACTTACATTTGAGTACTTGCCGATACCGGGTATTGATACGAGTACTTGATAATCCCATTCCAGTTGTTAGTTCCTTTTGTAAATGTGCTTTATTGTCGTTGTCATTAGTCTGACTGGAACAAAGTGCTGCTACTGGCATTTAATGTGTTGAAATGAGCATTTCTCAATTAATCCACCGGGGGCACCGCTCTGACTTAACCATACTGGACAAATACCACGAAGAAGGGTAAAGTTTTTTGAGAAGAAGAGGAGGAAAGTCAGTAATAACAAACATGGAGACGACAGAGGCAACACTAATGTGATACTAATATTGCAGCTTTTTCACTGATAAGGTTTAAAAGTTTAGTGTCAGCAGGAAGAGAAAAGAGAAATGAGCGAGAAGTTTTGTTTTCACTTCTGTTGGCAGCACGGTCCGCACCGCTCCATACACCCGCTGGTATTCTCATTCTGTTTGCGCATCCGTGAGCACCTGGAAAACAGATGGAATGTACGCAGAGGATGGACAGAACGCTGCGTCCGTATCTGTCTGTGTCTTTAACGTTACTTGCAGTCAGCGTTACTTTTATCACCATCATTTATTTGGTTAAATCTCCACACTCTTCACACTCCACACACATTATTCCTCCTCCTCGTACCTGCTGCACTGAACTGGGAATGTCAAACAGCCGTAAGTGGTATCAGTGCATTTGTATCGGATATCTTTTACGAGTACGAGTACGAGTACACACACTGAGTATCGGAGCCGATGCCAAACTCGTATCGGTATCGGTGCATCCCTAGTTGTAACTATGTGCTGTGCTGCCTCTTGGCCAGGACTCCCTTGGAAAAGAGGTTCTTAATCTCAATGGGATTTTCTTCCTAGTTAAATAAAGGTGAAATTTAAAAAAAAAAAAAAAAAAAATCATTGTGTTATTGTCATTGATGTTTGCTGTTTCGGATTTTTTGTTTGTTTGTCGGTCCGTTGGCAAGATAAGTCAAAAAGTTATGGAAGGATTTTAACGAAATTTTCAGGAAATGTTGATACTGACATAAGGAACAAATGATTACATTTTGGTGGTGACTGGGGGAGGTCTGCGCTCTCCGAGTGCTTTTCTAGTTACTCATTCATTCATTCATTATCTGAACCCGCTTTATCCTCACTAGGGTCACAGAGGTCGCTTGGAGCCTATCCCAGCTACATAGGGGCGAAGGCGGGGTACACCCTGGACAAGTCGCCAGTTCATCACAGGGCTGAACATATAGAGACCAACAGTCACTCTCACATTCACACCTATGGGCAATTTAAATTAACCAATTAACCTATCAGTGCATGTCTTTGGATGGTGGGAGGAAGCCAGAGTACCCGGAGAGAACCCACGCAGACACAGGGAGAACATGCAAACTCCACACAGAAAGGTCCCACCCCCATCGACTGGTGTTGGAATCGAACCCAGGACGTTCTTGTTGTGAGGCACGAGTGTTAACCACTGCACCACCGTGTCGCCCTTTTCTAGTTACATTTGGACTATTAAAATATTTTTGTTAAATCTTCATTTTTGTGAGTCGTGCATTTGAGTCCACCAGTTTTGTGTCAAGGACGTTAAAGTTAGTCACTGTTGCACATTACAACATTATACAACCCCCCCCCCCCACACACACACACACACACACACACACACACACACACACACACTCCTACAGGTTGCCCCCATCACAAATTTGTATCAGATTTACCGGGAGTCCAATAATGTCTATAATAATGTCCAATAATGTCTGCATTTTCACATCATTTGGTTGGATGGTCAAAGGGCGACAAGTCAGAATAACCTCAGCAGACAAACCACATCTGCAGCCACCTGCAAAAGTTAAAATATACTTGAGACTGGATACTTTGATTCTGGAACGCAGGTCTGCTGTGAAAAAGTCCAGCCTGTCTTACCTCTGTTATTACTTTGTCTTGGCTGTGCAAATCGGTCAAAGATGAAAAAACTGTGAAATCACCATCTCACCATTTTTCTGGGATCTCTGTGTAAAAGTGGCTAGTGTCTTGTAATTAGGGATGGGAATCGTTAAGAATTTAACGATTCCGATTCCATTATCGATATCGCTTTTCGATCCGATTCTCTTATCGATTCTCATTGGGTGAGGGAATAAAAGAGTACAAACGGGTGTGTTTGCATTAACTGTCTTTTATATTTCCATCTGCACAGAAGATATAACATATACAGGGTGGGGAAGCAAAATTTACAATATTTTGAGGCGGGGAAAGACAGTGTATGACCAATTAGTTTATTGAAAGTCAGGAGAATTTATTTGCCACAAGAACATTTACATCATAGAAAATGTTTTTATTCTGTGTCCTCCCTCTTTCTCAATAACTGCCTTCACACACTTCCTGAAACTTCTTGCTTTCCTGATTACTCATATGGTCAAAAGTTTCTGAAAAGGTATGGATAATAGTGTTAGGTATGATTATGACATCAATATATATTTGGTTTCAAAACAATTGACGTAGTGCCTGCTGAGAAAAAACAACTAAATGTTCATTGTAAATTTTGCTTCCCCACCCTGTACAGTATGCAGAAATAATAATAACAGATGACGCCGGGCCTGGTTGTGGGTGGGGGGGCAGTGAAAGTGAAACTAAAGACGCTTTACTAATTCCTCTATTGCCGCATTTCTACTACGTGGAACCAGTTCGACTCGGCTCGGCTTGTCTCCCGTTGTTGTGCACCTCATTTCCTTTCCCTTCTTACCTTCAGAAACTTGTATTTGAGGAGTTACGACGTTTGTTGCCCACACTGGAACCGGAACCAGCCCGGTGTTCACTCTGCCGCTACATTCACAGGCGCCGCTAGGTAGAGTATCAAATACGTGACATTCCTGTAAATGATTCACATGCTGTGGACAAATGTTTGAGGATACTGGAGGGATTCCACCCTTTTGAAGACATGGAAGCTTTGACAGTGTTCCAAGTAAGTGGACCTGGTGTCGTCTTTTTAGACCGTTTCTGCCTCAACGCCATGTTGGCCACGTTCTGACCAAAACAATGCAGCGTACGTGTGACGTCATCGCGCATGCACAACGAAGGTGGAATTGATAAGTAGAATCGTTAAGCAGGCAGGCAAACGATTCCAAGGAATCGAGCTACTGGGAACCGGTTCTTTTTTGAGAACCAGTTCTCGATTCCCATCCCTACTTGTAACGCTTGTGGAAATGACCAAAAATAGTCACTTGCCCGATAACGGGTTAAGTTTGCCGACCTAGTATGGATATTCTCCCAGCCTTTCTGCTAGCATGGTAGAAGGTTGGCGTTAGAGTCACTTATCCATATGTCCACCCCATCTATGGATGTACTCTATTAGTCAGCCAGTGTGTGGATGTGTGGGATCAGCTGGTTACTTGCAGGTTTTTGTCAGTGTTTTCTATCAAGGACAGTGTGGATAACAGATGGTGCATGGGCAGGTTTCTTTGCAATCATGGTTACATACATGTTGTTATGGTTACCACAGTGTCATGGTTTGCTTTCAATTTAAAAAGGAGATAAAGTGCAGAGTTTTATGTTAATGTCAGTGATTTGCTGATCTGTACATTGAGCCGGACCCCCTCCCTTCATGTACCTCATCGCTCAAATGTCATGAGACCCCCCTCCTGTCAACAGAAGTCAAGCTGTCATTATAAACATCAAACAGGCTCCGGGCCTCGCATTGATATTCAGTTTGGCTTTCCATGAGTGCAGACATGAAAGACGACTTTTGAGTACAAACCGAACTTCATGCGTCAGCCTTTAATTACTGAACGAAAAAAAATAATTACTCTTTACTCATCCATATTTATATAGTAGCTACGCACCAATTACTCCTTATGCTCAGACTGTTGTACGGGTGATGATATTTCATTACATGTGGATAATTACACGGGACTACTGGTACTCGTTGCATACAGAGTAGACGTAGAACCTTTTTCTCTGACAGTTTTTCATTCGCCATAAACTTTAATCTCCTTCTGTCAAATGAAATGGCATTTGGTGTGAAGGATTACCGAGGTTCAGCTTGTAAATTTCCTCGGGTTTGAGAGGGCATGATGGAAATGTGAGATTTAAATAGAAGCTGCGAGACAGGCCGGCTTCTCTCACCTTTTCCAGGGCCTCTTTCAGGCTGGGGATCGGGTGTTCCAGAGGGAGGGGCTCGGGGAAACGTGGACACATCATCTCTGAGTTGGCGTTGCGGCCCATCCCTTCATCTGGAAGTAGAACAGAGAAAGTGAGGACGCACAGGAGGACAGACCATTGTCCTGTGGCACAAGGCGTGGAGTATAATATAAAGATCTGGCTTGGGGGGGGGTCATTAATTCTCTCTGCTTTCTGATGAACGTCATTGATATAAAAGCACATCAGGTGACAGGATTTATCCTATACAACCAGCTGATCCAAACAGATCTGACTGTGATGAGCAAGGACTTCAATGTACTTCAATTTAGAGAACGTCTATACATAACAAATGAATTTTCCACAACATAAAAAGGCATATTTTTGCATTGTGAGAATCTGAATAAGAACATGTGGAGCTGTACATTATATCTGTTAATAGTAATATGACCTAATCTTCTGTTCTTTGCCAATTTTTGCAGAATAAAACATTTATAGAGTGTGTTCCGCTTGATGAAATGACACCAAAGAACCTGACCTCCGCAACACTTTTGCACCTGGAAAGACACTGATCATAGGTTTAACAGTGCCACTTTAAACCTTTAATAAATTACAGGCATCAGTCTTGAAAAATACATCTTTTAACATATTGTGAAGGTTTTATATTAATGCATCTATCTATCTATCTGTCTGTCTGTCTGTCTGTCTGTCTGTCTGTCTGTCTATCTATCTATCTATCTATCTATCTATCTATCTATCTATCTATCTATCTATCTATCTATCTATCTATCTATCTATCTATCTATCAGTGGCGGCTGCTCATCTTTCAGAGAGGGGATGCTCATTATCGGCTTACATCGCAGGTGTCAAACATGTGGCCCGGGGGCCAAATCCGGCCCGCCAAAGGGTCCAGTCCGGCCCTTGGGATGAATTTGTGAAATGAAAAAAATAAGATATTAACAATCCTTTTAGTTCAGGTTCGACATTCAGACCAATTCCATCTCAAGTGGGCAGGACCAGTAAAATATTATCATAATAACATATAAATAATGACAACTCCAGTTTTTTCTGTTTGTAAATGTAAATATTTTCATGTTTTTACACTAAAATAAAGTATAATTTTGCAAAAAATGTGAATAACTTGAACAAATATGAACAACCTGAAATGTCTTAAGAGAAGTAAGTACAATTTTAACAAGATTCCGCCTGTTACTAAATGTTTTGTGTATTTTTTTTATTATAATGTACGGGTGTAAATGATAAACTGAGGCAGAATGTTGTTAAAATTACACTTATTTTTTCAGTTTTTTCATGTTATTCACATCTTTTGAAGGGATAGTTTGTAGATGTAAACCTTTTCATAATGTAAATTTACTTTTTTCGCTCTAAAACATAGACAAAAGTTTGGAGTTGACATTATTTATATATTGTTTTGTTATTATTTTACTGGTTCGGCCCACTTCAGATCAAATTTAGCTGAAAGTGGCCCCTGAACTAAAATGAGTTTGTCACCCCTGGCTTACATCAAAAAAACTGTCAAGTTATTAAAACATAAATTCGTCCGTCCGTTCCTTTTTAAGAAAATGGTCAGTGACCTTATCGTACCAAGTAAACAAGAAATTATGTTAAACTGAAACAAGGAAGTACAATGAGTGTGTTTTATTTACAGTGCAAGAAATGAACAAGTAATTTCGCAGTGGTTTCTCTCTCGATTTCACAAGCAGAATGCGCGACGGTATTAAACTGAACTCTGTCAAGTGAAGGACTATATCTTAAAATAGCTGTCAATTAAATGGGATTCAGCCTTTTCAACTGATCCTCCAATCAGCACGTGGAATCTTGGCGTCCAGCCCGGCCGAGCTCCGCCCACAGCTCCATTCACCCCCAGAGATGCCGAGCGTCCGGGGGCGGGACAACATCATGGCATTTATCCAATTAGGCACATTTTTGCATTGTGGGAATCTGAATAAGAACATGTGGAGCTGTACGTTATATCTGTTAATAGTAATATGACCTAATCTTCTGTTCTTTGCCAATTTTTGCAGAATAAAACATTTATAGAGTGTGCTCCACTTGATGAAATGACACCAAAGAACCTGATTTCTGCAGCACTTTTGCAGCTGGAAAGACACTGATCATAGGTTTAACAGTGCCACTTTAAACCTTTAATAAATTACAGGCATCAGTCTTAAAAAATACATCTTTTAACATATTGTGAGGGTTTATATTAATGCTTTTCACTTTAAATTGATGCCATTTTTACTAGATTTTCTGTAGAACTCAGTGAGCACAGTAACTGTAGGATAATATTTATTATAAGATCGCACAAATAAGAGATCAGTCTGTCTCCTAATTATGATTCTAATCTCATAGTTAGACGAAAATTATATGTTGATTGTATCTCAGCAGTGGGAAATGGGTTGTTGCAAGTTGTGACAGTCAGATAAGGTAACGCCTGGAGTTTTAGCTGCGGTCCAATAGCTATAATTCAGTGTGTGGTGTAAATAAGAAGGAACACACAATAACTGTGAAATACACTGTTCAGCTCTGCTTATCAAATTCAGTGACATGGCTGTGACGCCTGAGTGCAAACAAGGCCAGCGCTGTGAGGCCAGACGTCTTCATTTCAACTTCGTCTGAGATGTTTAAACTCTTTTAGAAAAAGTTGAAAACAAGTCTTGATTCAGTTTTAAGCTCTGACTTTGAAAACACTCTTCAAGGCCGTGAAAAGAAAAATAACATGTATCAAGGATACATTCTGACTAACTTGGGGCCCTGAAATACAATGAATTCACGTTTTATTAATTTGTAGCAATGGTATGAAGAATTTGTGAAAGCGAGATAAGTGAACATACAGGGATCAGTAGACTAAAACACAGCATCTGCCTTAAATTTTGGAAAGACACTCAGATTTACACTTCTCATATCAATAACTCACATGTAAATGTTAAAACACACCAGTAGTATGACATACAGTGAACAACAGCCTGTTTTCATCTAAATGTCCTTGGACCTGGGCGAATGTGTCTCCATGTAACTGTCTGTAGCAGAGGCTGAAAATGTTGAATAAAATAAAATAAAATAATAAAATAAAATAAAATAAAATTAAATTAAATTAAATTAAATTAAATTAAATTAAATTAAATAAATAAATAAATAAATAAATAAATAAATAAATAAAATTAAAATAAAATAAAATAAAATAACCCTTTCATGCATAGTGGTCACTCCAGTGGACAGTTATCCTCCAGCTGTTCTCTTCTATATTCATGGGTTTTGTTATTTTAGTTCCATTTCAGCCAACACAGTGGAAGCTCATGCATCATCCCATACACTGCAATTGATACCATTACAAGTATCCTGATCTGCAGTGACATGTTTGAGTGTAAATCAATTGCTTGTTATATTTATTAGATTGTAATTAACAACAAAAAGTTTTGTTTTTTGTTTTTTGCATATTATCTCCATGAAATGAATAGTGACTAGTATTATAGTATCTTAAAATGTAAGAAAACATCAGATTAGCAGCATTAAAAATGTTCTTATTTCATGGTTTTCATGCAGTATATTTGTAAATACATGTTTCTTTGCTTCAAAAATTAAATCTATGGGGTCCAGCTGAGTGGACATTTTGGCAAATCCATGAAAAATAGGTTATTTTTTTTATTTTTATTTTTTCAATCACATTGTTTTTTTAATGCCTAAAGAGGAATAAAAACAGTCAGGATAGAAAAAAATCTTGATTAAGGTTCTTGTAATTCATGCATGAAAGGGATAAATAAAATAAAATAAAATAAAATAAAACAAATAGTGCCAGGCACAACAAACCCCACCCTTCGCATGTATTTCACCCATTATAAATGAATGGAAAGATTTTTAAAAATCATAAAAAAATTTGACTTTGACCTACCTTTCCCAAAATGTAATGACATCTATTCTGGGTCACTGGCAATCTACAAATCCAATTTAGTATGAATTCAACCAATAGCTTAACTGCTAAAGTGTTAACAAACAAACAAACCAAACCAAAAACAATAAACAGTAAAATAAAACTGTATCTCGTGGCCACAAATGCATGGAAATGTGACCTCAGTGCTTCTTTCCTCCATACCAGTGGTTGGTCAAAGGCTGTCTAAAAAAAGGATTGTTGATTTTTTTTTTTCCATAACACTGCAGATAATAAACAATTCATTATACTATGGAGCATATGCCATATCAGTCTGATGTAAACAACATCACACATGAGCTATTTCCTGCTTCCCAGTGGGCTGGACTTACCTGGCAGGAGTTTTGGCAGCTGATACTGCCAGAAGAAGCATCCTGTCATCACCATTGATAAGACCAGGAAGAAGACCAAGCCCAGCTGGGTCCATTTCACCTTCATCTTCTTAGTTTTAGCAAACCCTTCAAATTTAACAGTCGCAGCAGGTGCAGCCGCAGCAGGAGTTGGCTGGAATATAGAAAGAGAGGCAGCACGTTCACAGCAAGGCACAGTAGGTTAGCAGCAGGTGAGTAAAAGTCAGAGTTTACTTCTAAAGTTTGGCTTATATGTGGTTTCTCAGTGCATAAGTTCTTGTTGGCATTACGGCTCGTGATCCTTGTGCATAGCGGTACTACTCACCACCTGATGATTCCTAGACCAAAGAGGGGCGGACGGGATTACCACTGAGTTATCTTCTTAACACTCAGTCAATATCCTCAACATTTATTCCACACTGGTTCTACTTTGTAAGCAAATACTACTCCCAAAGGGCAGCCAACTGTCTCCCATGGAGGTTTTCCAGAGCAGGAGAAAGGCAAAGACATGGACTCCCATCTCTGACTTCTCACTGACTGTGCTGTAATCCTGGTCCATCAGCACTCTGTCCCTCACAATTCAATTTCCTTCTCCTGCAGCCACAGGCTGTTGACATCATAATCCCTCAGATTTACTCCACCAAAGCGACCAGGGAAATCTTAATCCCTAATCCCTGTGAATGAATTCCCTTCAGACTAACGCGGCCTTGTCGAGCACACCGCTAAATCACACAAGCTGACCGAGATGCCACCCAACACAAGTTGAGATGGGGTGATAGGGTGTGCCTTTTTGCCTGGACACAAGGCTGGAAAATACTATCGCTGAGGTGCAGTGAATCTGGATCACAGACGAGTTGGAAGGCGGAGGGGAAATGTTTAACCCTAAACATCATCCACTTCTCTTATCCTTCTTATATACAATATCTTGTATTTTTATATCACATCATGAGGTCAGTTATTCTTCTTATATTAACCCTTTCATACATAGTGGTCACTACAGTGGACAGCTATTCTACAGCTGTTCTCTTTTATATAACATGGGTTTTGTTGTTTTAGTTCCATATCAGCCAACACAGTGGACACATATGCACCATGTCACTTTGCTGTTCTGGATAAACCTGATCTGCAGTAACATGTTTGAGTGTAAATCATTTGTTATTAGACTGTAATTATCATTTTTTCTTTAACAAAATGTTTTTTTTTTGCATATTATCCCCATGAAGTGAGTAATAACTAGTATTAGAGTAGGTTTAAATTTGAGAAAACATCAGATTAACAGCATTAAAAGTGTTTATATTTCATAGTTTTCACTGTATATCAGTAAATACACATTTCTTGACTTTAAAAATTAAACGCATTTTATCCATTTGAGTGGACATTTTTGCAACTCCATGAAAAATAGGTTCATAAAAAGCTGTCAATCGCATTGTTTTTTTTTTTTGGTTTTGTTTTGTTTTTTTTTTGTTTTCCATTCCTAAAGAGGAATAAAATAGGGGGTAAAAATCATTAAGGTTTGATTAAGGTTCTCATCATTCATGCATGAAAGGGTTAAGAGAACTATTGGTAAAAGAGCTGTCAAATATAAAACCCCAGTGGAATAACTGACCTGCTGATATGTTATCAGTTACTATATTTAAAGGTGTTTTATCTTCTTACTTTAAGGTGGACTGTTTTTGTTATTAATGGACTTACTACTGTGTATATTTAGTATGCTTAACCCTCCAGTATCCCGTCCAGCAAGGCACTTACTGAGCACCAAGTGTGCCTTTTTCACACACTTGTGGAGTAATATAAAAAAAAAAAAATCAGTTTGTTTTTAATTCTTTTACACTTATTTCTATTTCATCAACTTGAGCAGTAAATAAAAATACCAAATACTCAATAATTGTCACATTTTTTAACCCTTTAAATACTGTGTTTGTAATGTAAACAAACCATTTTTTTGGATACAAAAAAACACAAAAACGTTTTTTTTTTTCAATATACTACAAAAAAAGTGGATTAAGTATTATTTGATTTTTGCAGCCTGGTATATGTCATTGATTAACAGCAACATTGGTTAATTTGCATGATTATTTTTGGTGCTAGGTCAAATGTTCAAAAATACTAGCATCTGTCATCTGCAAGTGTTTGTAAAATGCACACCTGTAAATCAAACTATTAAATATTATATATTGATTTATTTTTCTGCTCTAATTTGATTTTATTTTTGTAAATCAAGGTCAGCCTTAATCATACATATCAAATGGAAGAAATAGTGCATTTTAGGCACACTTGGGAGACAGATGCTAGTCTTGTAATTTTCTTTTGTTTACAATGTGCAAATTTTAGTTGGTGGCCAGAATTTTAAAGATCGTGCAAAAATGAACAACTTTTGAATTCTAGACATATTTAAATTGTGAAAAATAATATGAAGTTTTTTAAGACGAAGTGCAAAGTGTGCCTAAAAGGCACATCCAGATACCGGAGGGTTAAACCTGTATGTAGTTGGTGATCAGTTTAGCTCTATTAACTATTTTTTGATATCCAGTTTGGTCACCATGTGGTTGTAGTGGCCCAATGTTAATAATGTATAATAACATGTAATAATCTAATGATGAATTAATGTTTAACCCTTTCATGCATAGTGGTCACTACAGTGGACAAGCTGTTCAAGCTGCTCTTGTATATAACATGGATTTTGTTGTTTTAGTTCCATATCAGCCAACAAAGTGGACGCTTATGCATCATCCCATTCACTGTAATTCATACCAATACTGTAACTTTGCTGTTCTAGATAAAGCTGATCTGCTATCATGTTGGACTGTAAAAAAAAAAATTGTTAATTATTATTACACTGTACTTAACAGGCTTTTTTTTTGTTGTTTTAAACAAAAAGTTGTTTTTTGCATCTTATCTCCATGAAATGAGTAATAACTAGTATTATAATAAGTTAAAATGTGAGAAAACATCAGATTAGCTGCATTAAAAATGTTTCTATTTCATAGTTTTCACACAGTATGTCAGTAAATACATCTTTCTTTGTTTCTAAAATGAAACATATGGTGTCCAGCTGAGTGGACATTTTTGTAACTCCATGAAAATTAGGTCCACTAAAAAAATTCAATCACATTGTTTGTTTGTTTTTCATCCTAAAGAGGAAAAAAAACAACACTCAGGAAAAAAAAAAAAAAAAATCATGATTAAGGCTCTCATAATTCATGCATGAAAGGGTTAAGAGCCCCACAATAATAACAAACACTTTGAGCAAATCTATCTATCTATCTATCTATCTATCTATCTATCTATCTATCTATCTATCTATCTATCTATCCATCCATCCATCCATCCATCCATCCATCCATCCATCCATCCATCCATCCATCCATCCATCCATCCATCCATCCATCCATCATGCTGACCTCTCAGCTGGCCTGTCTGTTTCTGCACATTAAATTTGACATCATGGCAACATGGCTCTATTGTTTTTCTGTTGCTAGGTAACCCACCTCAGTGATGATTGTATTATTCTGGGCATACCAACGTAATTGTAAGGCTATTGTACTCCAAAATTTCTAATATCTCCCAAAATGTTGGTCTATCAACTTGCAGTTTTCTCGAGACACACACACAGAGTCCACTTCACTTTTATAATATAGATCAGGGGTGTCAAACTCATTTATAATCATAGTTCAGGGGCCACATTCAGCTAAATTTGATCTGAAGTGGGCCGAACCAGTAAAATAATAACACAATAATACATAAATAATGTCAACTCCAAACTTTTCTCTGTGTTTCAGAGCAAAAAAAGTAAAGTTACATTATGAAAAGGTTTATATCTACAAATTATCCTTTCAAACGATGTGAATAATATGAACAAACTGAAAAAATAAGTGTAATTTTAACAATATTCTGCCTCAGTTTATCATTTCCACATGTACAGATCACAGTGGATCTACAAATACACAAAATATTTAGTAATAGGCAGAATATTGTTAAAATTGTACTTGCTTCTCTTAAGACATTTCAGGTTGTTCATATTAGTTCAGGTTATTCACAGTTTTTGCAAAATTATACTTTATTTTAGTGTAAAAACATGAAAATATTTACATTTACAAAGAGAAAAATTTGGAGTTGTCATCATTTCTATGTTATTATGATAGTATTTTACTGGTTTGACCCACTGGAGATTGAATTGGTCTGAATGTGGAACCTGAACTAAAAGGATTGTTAATATCTTATTTTTGCATTTCACAAATTCATCTCAAGGGCCGGACTGGACCATTTGGCGGGCCAGATTTGGCCCCCGGGCCGCATGTTTGACACCTGGGATGTAAGCTGATAATGAGACATTAAGACATTTCAGGTTCATATTTGTTCAGGTTATTCACATTTTTTGCAGAATTATACTTTGTTTTAGTATAAATACATGAAAATATTTACAATTACAAACAGAAAAATTTGGAGTTGTCATTATTTATATGTTATTATGATAGTATTTTACCGATTTGACCCACTGGAGGTTGAATTGTTCCGAAAGTGGAACCTGAACTAAAAGGATTGTTAATATCTTAGTGTAATTTTTGCATTTCACAAATTCATCCCTAGGGCCAGATTGGACCCTTTGGTGGGCCGGATTTGGCCCCTGGGCCGTATGTTTGACACCTGTGATATAGATATATAGATATATACTGCAATGTCTAGTCTTCTGTGACAATGGCAGTTAATATCCAAAAATCACATTATAAAGTTATCTTATCTAATGACATTTTAGGAGGTGTGCAAAAGTAAGACTTAGCAGAACTCCATTTATAAATAGTCTCTCAGTAATTTCATCACAAACCTACAATAAAAGTGGCCATAGAATTTTATTCAAATGTCCAAAGACGTCATCCACCTCATCCACGTCAAGCAGCTTAAGAAACGACAACTTCAGTATCTTGGCAATTAATAGATTTTCTATCCATCGCTGGGAACATCTAGTGATTTTCGCCCCTTAATTCTGTTTAATCACAAGATATTAATGGTTGTTTTTTTTCCCCCCCAGTGCTCAGTAATGTATTCCGATGATTGTAGGTACGATGATGTGATGAGGAAAAACGAAGTGTGAAATCAAGCTGCAGATGATCCTGGTTGCGTAACCTGTGATGGCTGCGGAGCACAGCAGCTGGCCCATTTCACCAGCTGACACACAAGAGCACTAAGACACACTGCACATGTGTAAACACTCTTACACGCACACAGCGGCAGACACACACTCCCTAACCACCTGCTCCAACCACAACACTTTCTACTTCATTATTCATTTGTATTAATGTCACGAGCTCAATCACATTTATGTATATTTGCATGTGTCTGTGTCTAAATCCTGCAGAGGCTGTGCTTGGAGTCTGGCTGCTCTTACCTGTGCTTGAACCCCGTCCACTGAGGCCTCTCTGAGGACTTTACTCCCCGCCTTGCCCATGATGGTACTGCCCCAGCTGCACCGTGAAAGAAACATTAAATAGTTAGAATTTTGGACAAACTGTATCATCTCTGTGTCTCTTTATCACTGCAAAACATCATTTTTAAGGCAATAAAAGCCTTCTGTGATGTTGAAATACACAGATGTTGAATTACACCAATCTCTGTTTATGACACTGCCTGCAGTTCTTGAATAATAGGGAAATATTAGAGCTCACTGAAATCCAAACTGAACTTACAACCTGAAGAGGAATTTCCACATAGATGTCAATGTTTTTTTTTTTTTCTTGAACTAAAAACATGATGATATATTAGTATATCTGCAAATATTACTCTCATGTGACTCTTTGTAACCACATCTCTTAAAAAGGATGCTGTGAGTGTCAGACAGTTTTTTGGGGGGATTAAGTTTATTAACCCTCCGGTATCCCGTCCAGCAAGGCCCTTACTAAGCACCAAGTGTGCCTTTTTGGTACACTTGTGGAATAATGTCAGAAAAATTTTCATACAGTTTGTTTTAATTTTTTTTTTTTTACACTTTTTTTTCTATTTCATCAACTTGAGCCGTAAATAAAAATACCAAATACTCAATAATTGTCAAATTTTTTAACCCTTTAAATGCCGTGTTTGTAATGTAAACAAACTTTTTTTTTTTGGATGCAAAAAACACAAAAAATATTTTTTTTCAATATACTACATAAAAAGTGGATCACATATTATTTGATTTTTGCAGCCTGGCATATGTCAATGATCAACTCCAACTTTGGTTAATTTGCATTATTATTTTTGGCGCTAGGTCAAAAGTTCAACAATACTAGTATCTGTCACCAAGTGTGCCAAAAAAGGCACACCTATAAATCAAACTATTAAATATTATATACTGATTTATTTTTCTGCTCTAATTTGATTTTATTTTTGTAAATCAAGGTCAGCCCTAATCATACATATCAAATGGAAGAAATAGTGCGTTTTAGGCACACTTGGGAGACAGATGCTAGTCTTGTAATTTTCTTTTGTTTACAATGTGCAAATTTTAGCTGGTGGCCACAATTTTAAATGTCATGCAAAAATGAACAGCTTTTAAATTCTAACCTTATTTAAATTGTGAAAAATAATATGAAGTTTTTTAAAACGAAGTGCCAAGTGGGGAGCTCCCTGCAAGGTGTGCCTAAAAGGCGCACCTGGATACCGGGGGGTTAAATGTATTTTGGGATTTATAAAGTCATTATTTTAGAATTATATAATAAAAAATTATATTAGAGTTAAATAAACAGTCTGGTCAAAAAAAAAGTAACTGTCTGGATTTAACTGAGCGAATAGTTCAGATCCGTCCATGGGTCAGTACTGCTGTGGTTAATCATGTTTCAGCTGAAACAAGTTATTTAACTCTATCTGATGCAGAAAGTGTCCTCTCATGTCTTTAACGTCAAAAACATTGGACAATGCCAGGATTGATCAGGATCATCAGGTTTGTGACAGAATGATTCAGGGAGAATAAGACATGATTTACACACATGGATTAGCCTCCATAAAGTCCAGACTCTAATTTGGGATGTGATGAAAACTTGATACAATAATCAAATATCAATCAATAATCAAATATTAGTGCAACTATAGATGGAAAAAATATTACGAACCTTATTGTGACACTCACATTCAGACACATACAATCACAAAATAATTCAGTCACAAAATCTTGAAGTCATCATAATCACAAATATGTATTACACCTAGTTCATATATTGCACCCTTCCCTCCAAATACAATAAATATAAAGAATTTCTATATATACTGTATATCTATATATTTTTACTTGGGTACTATGAAATCTTGTCAGACACTTTATTTATTTATTTAATGCATATGCTGCTATACTACTATGTTGAGTCGTGTCTGTTACCTGGTATTAGCTTAAGAGACTTTCAAAGACTAAAAAACATTTTGCATTTCTTCATTATTTTCATGACGTCAACATTACCTACATCTGTTTTCTGAAGGAGGGAGAAATGAATATTAGCATTAACCATGACCCATGGCCTTTGACCAGTGTGTCTCCAGATGTGATTTAATGTATTTAGTATTTTTTCTGGTAATGCTGAGGCAGCGTTTAAGGGAAAATATCAAGGCTTGGTTTTACAAAGAAAAAGTGTGCAAAGATGTGGAAAAAAACAAACAAACATGTGTCTATGTCCACAGTACTGTGGGACTAACTTTCTTATTTGTCTGTTACCACAGAGCCAGTCAGCGTCCTGGTTCTGTCCTGTGTAGACTGGTAACCTGTCACCCAGCTGACACAGGACTGTGGACTGAAGCATCACACATGCCATGGGCCTATCCAGGTCCAGGAAAAGGCCAGGGGACCAGATACTGAGGCTACGTCCAGACGACAATGCTTGTGGTATTTTTCTTTTGCAGATTCTAAAAGTTTTGCGTTCATACACGAATCATTTTAAGAAACATCTGCTTCCAGGTGGAAACAGGAAAACTGAGTTAAAACTGGTATGCCACTAAATGGGTATGCCACACCTATATGTGGCGCTGTACACAAACACACACAGAGCTGCAGGATACACTGAAATCACAGAAGAATGCACTGAGCATGTGCATGAGGTTATGTCTGGGGTTTTCTTCCTCTGGTCATGTGGTGCTATGGTATCATCATTTCCATAAAGTGGTGTTGTGCCTATCCATACGCCAACGCCAGGGTAGAGTTGGGAGATTTTTCTGTTCTGGAACCCGTTCTCCAGAAATACTGTTTCAGGGCACCAACACCGACGAAAGGCCAAAACGATATTAAACTTTTGCATATGGACACAATTTGATTGTGGTGTGTACACCGTATATCATCACAGTACTGTGGCAACAGGAGGACAATGAGTTCATGGACGGGTATCAATGATTGTCTCTGTGGCAACAAAATGTTGTTACTGCTTATTGTCACAGTACAAATGCTGACATTTGATTGGCTCCATGGCAACAGACAGACCGATATTTTGTGCCACAGTACTGTGGCAGTAGCCGTTGCCCAAAAAAAAGGCTCTCAAGGAAATATTAAAATCACACCAAAAGACCCTTCAATGACAAATTATTGCATCAAGGAGTTCTTATTATGCACCCATGATTTGCATAATGAAGAGAAATGAGTCTTTTGTGGTGATTAGGTTGTTTCTCATGCTAATAAAGGCAGTAAGAACGTGAATAAATACAGATGGATGACAAATGACTGGAAAAACCTTCCTGGTGTCTTCCAGGATGACACTGCTCCCATTTAAAGGGCACATGGGGTCACTGAATGGTGGAATGAGTAAGCAAATCAGACGACTGAAGTCAGAAGTTGAACAGCTGCTATTTGGATGATTTTGGACCAGTGCAGTGGACAATCCCCTCACACTATCAGATATGGGGGTTTGTCCTTCTAGTAGACTTTACAGACTTTTAGAATCAGTACTAAGAGAGTCTGAAGCTGTTCAGGAGGCTCAGGTCCAGGCAAAAAAAGGATGCAACACTGATGAATGAGAGCAGGTAAATATGTCCTACTGGGGCTAAGTCCATGAGGGTGGAGATGGAGAGCATGCAGGTGAGTGGGAAAACGCTATGGAGAAAAACAGGGTTGGCTTTTTTTCCTTTAATTTGTCACCTATCCTTATTTAAATGGATGTTGTTTTGCTTGTATATGACAGGTTTGATATACTGTTAGAGTACAGATAAAAACAGCAGAGGGAGCATTGGCTGTCAGTGTTTCCCTGACAAAGTACCAGTATGTGCAGAACTCAAACTTTAACGGACTAGAGCACAGGTGTCAAACATGCGGCCCAGGGGCCAAAACCATCCCGCCAAAACTTCCAATCCGGCCCGCTGGATGAATTTACAAAGTGCAAAAATTGCTCTGAAAATATTAACAGTCAAGGGCATCAAACTCAAAAATAATAGCATAATAACCTATAAAAAATTACTCCAAATTTTCTTCTTGGTTTAAAGTGAAAAAAATAAAAAATAAAATGACATCATGCCTGTACATAATGGCAACACCAGTTTTTTCTCTTTGATTTATTGCAAAGAACATTAAATTCTGATATCCATTAACAATTAAACGTCAATAACCTGAACAAATATGAACAACCTGAAATATCTAAAGAAAAATAAGTGCAACTTTAAAAATATTCTGCCTGTTTTGTGCCTTGGTAGATCTGATCTGTAATGCACATGTATAAATCATAAGTTGAGGAATAATATTGATAAAATTGTGCTTATTTTTCTTCAGAAAATTTTTTGTTTGTTTGTTTGTAGATTATTCACATTTTTTGTTTTTGATAGTTTGTAAAATGTAAAAAAAAATTCATAATTAAATGTTATTTTTGGCACTGAAAAATTTGGAGTTGTTGTTATTTATAGGTTATTATGCTATTATTTTAATGGTCCGACCCACTGGAGATCAAATTGCGCTGAATATGGCCCCTGAAAGAAAATGAGTTTGACACCCCTGGACTAGAGGTAGGTAGAGTGTAAGCATAATAATCAAGGACAGGCAGATGTGTTTGTATAGCCTGTGAATTATGAGGAATTGATTTTTTTTTTTTTTTTTTTTATACATTAACAACTCTTACAAATGCAGTGTTTCAGTTACATGAAACCAGAGGAGTCTCATGAGGACAAAACTGAATGATAATCCGTCTGATTTCACTGGCCTGAAGGACCACTTTGATGCGCTCTTATAACAAAGTCTAGTAACACCTCTCAGTAGTTTTTGGGTGTTATGGTTACTGGGAATAGCTGAATTTTCTTTAAGTATCTTTGGGTATCTTGGCTTCTTTAATCAAAGCAAAAGAAATGTATGCAGACTTCAGGCGGGTCTGTTTTTAAGAGGGAGCTCTGTTTTTTTTCTGTATACTGTTAACTGATGATAGAAACTGAGACTTTTTCGCGCTTTGTCTTAAGTTAATTAAAGTACTTCAGTAATAGATACGCTGCCTACACATAAAACATTTAGCTGTGTAACTACAAACGTGTTCTTTCTGCCTCAAACATGTCATTCCACAGTTTTTTTTCCCCAAAGTGAACTCATTAGCTGAAAAAGTAGAAAACTTCCTAAGTTAATATAGTTGTGAAAGCACGTTCAGTCAGCAGCTGTTCAGTGTTTAAGTCACACTGTATCGTCTTTAAAGTTAGATTCTCACACTGTGCCCAAGTTTCAGGGTCAGCATAGTCTTTAATTATTTTCTTTAAAGTTAGAGACTTTAGATTCTTACATGACTTTTAAGACGACGTCGCACCATCTGCTCATGAAGGAAACACTACAGCTGTACCTCACAGTCCTTAAAGGGACCCATATGTATTTTTGGCTCTTTTTACTTTTTATTAACCCTCCGGTATCTGGGTGCGCCTTTTAGGCACACTTTGCACCTCGTGTTAAAAAACCTCATATTATTTTTCACAATTTAAATAAGGTTAGAATTCAACAGTTGTTAATTTTTGCATGATCTTTAAAATTCTGGCCACCAAGTAAAATGTGCACATTGTAAACAAAAGAAAATTACAAGACTAGCATCTGTCTCCTAAGTGTGCCAAAAACGCACTATTTCTTCCATTTGATATGTACGATTAGGGCTGACCTTGATTTAAAAAAATAAAATCAAATTAGAGCAGAAAAATTAATCAATATATAATATCTAATTGTTTGATTTATAGCTGTGCCGTTTTGGTACACTTGGTGACAGATGCTAGTATTTTTTGAACA
Source organism: Sphaeramia orbicularis (assembly GCF_902148855.1). Lineage (NCBI taxonomy): Eukaryota > Metazoa > Chordata > Actinopteri > Kurtiformes > Apogonidae > Sphaeramia > Sphaeramia orbicularis. Next base: position 55,716,623 of record NC_043961.1, read on the forward strand.
TTTGACCTAGTGCCAAAAATAATAATGAAAATTAACCAATGTTGGAGTTAATCATTGACATATGCCAGGCTGCAAAAATCAAATAATATGTGATCCACTTTTTATGTAGTATATTGAAAAAATATTTTTTTGTGTTTTTTGCATCCAAAAAAATTGTTTGTTGACATTACAAACACAGCATTTAAAAGGGTTAAAAATGCGACAATTATTGAGTATTTGGTATTTTTATTTACAGCTCAAGTTGATGAAATAGAAAAAAGTGTAAAAGAATTAAAAACAAACTGTATGAAATTTTTTTGACATTATTCCACAAGTGTGCGAAAAAGGCACACTTGGTGCTTAGTAAGGGCCTTGCTGGACGGGATACCGGAGGGTTAAAGAATGTTTAGAATAAAGATCTCTGAAGTTGTACCAAAGATGTCAGACCTTAGTTTATTATCGCCACTAATGTGACTGATTTATGATTATTAGTAGTACTCTATTTTACCAGGTAACAACAATTGAGAACAGCTTCTAATTTACAATGATGACCTGGCAAGAGGCCCCAACAGACAAAAGCAAAAACTAAAACAAAGACAAAACAAAAGAAAAACAGATAAAAGGAAACAGTACAGATGAATCTAAGACTCACTGTTACAGCTGGGGCCGTTGGTTGTTTTTTTTTTTTTTTTTTCCTTGTCTCCACCCCCAATTTAGGCCCGACTGGAGACACCTGAGTGCTGCCTATAAAAGCCTGAGCCAGAGACGTGGAGCCAGCGCCGCCATTTTGTTTGTTTTTTGTATGCTCGCCTGCCTCACCTTGTGTTTTTTTTTTTATATAATAAACTCGACACCTTTTTTGTTACCACCGACATACTCCACGTGTTTTTTTTCCTTTACGGTCTCCCGGACCTTCTTTTTTTTTTTTCCTTCTTTTAGTTTTGTTGTTACGTGTCGGCCCTAGACCTTCCTGGCACATAACACTCGCAACCAATGGTGAAGAGACTATGAAGTTAAAAACACCATAAATATTAAATATTGCAAGAAAATTGCAAGAATTGACGTCATTAAAATGTCTGTTTAGCCTAGGTTACTATATCTGTTTATGTCACTGCCTGTTACAATCCCTCATTCTCAATTCCGTGAGTGGGACAAACAAATATCTCATTTTATTTGGAAGGGACAGAAACCTAGAGTTAAATACAGTACACTTATGGTTAGGGATGCACCGATTCCGATGCATGTATCGGGCATCGGCTCCGGTACTCAGCGTGTGTACTTGTACTCGTATAAGATATCCGATACAAATGCACCGATAACACTTACAGCAGTGTGACATTCCCAGTTCAGTGCAGCAGGTGCAAGGAGGAGGAATAATGTGTGTGGAGTGTGAAGAGTGTGGAGATTTAACAAAATAAATGACGGTGATAAAAGTAACGCTGACTGCAAGTAACGTTACAGACACAGACAGATACAGATGCAGCGTTCTGTCCGTCCTCTGCGTACATTCCATCTGTTTTCCAGGTGCTGGCAGATGTGTACCCAGACGGAGAATACCAGCAGGAACCGTGGAGGTAGAGGATCTGTTCAAAGAGCGATTGTGTGAGTTAGAGAAAAACTACTGACAGATTTATGACAACTACACGGGGCTCGGCCGGGGGTACGGAGCGGTGCAGACCGCCGCCAGCGGAAGTGAAAACAAAACTTATGGCTCATTTCTCTTTTCTCTTCCTGCTGAAGCTAAACTTTTAAATCTTACCGGTGAAAATGCTGCAATATTAGTATCACATTAGTGTTGCCTCTGTCGTCTCCATGTTTGTTATTACTGACTTTCTTCTTCTTCTTCTCAAAAAACTTTACCCTTCTTCGTGGTATTTGTCCAGTATGGTTAATTCAGAGCGGCGCCCCCTGGTGGATTAATTGAGAAACGCTCATTCCAACACATTAAATGTCGGTAGCAGCACTTTGTTCCAGTCAGACTAATGACAACGACAATAAAGCACATTTACAAAAGGAACTAACAACTGGAATGGGATTATTAAGTACTTGTATTGGTACTCGGTATCGGCAAGTACTCAAATGTAAGTACTCATACTTGTACTCATACTCCGTCTGGAAAAAAGTGGTATCGGTGCATCCCTATGTATGATTAGAAAAGATTTTTTGTGCTGCAGCAAAGAAAGCAATCACTCGAAGATGGCTTCAGCCTGAGCCACTGGCGTTGGAGGACTGGACGAATATAGTGGACGAGATCCACAAAGTGGAGAGATTTACATGTATGTTGAGGCTGCAAGCAGAGCTCTACATGAAAAGGTGGAATAAATGGATTGTTTTTTTTTTTAAAGACAATTAATGTGAGGCTGGTCACACAAAGAGACCTGCTGCTCAGATTGAATTTGTACAGCTTAATTTGATGCTGAATGACTGTGCCAACTGGTAATTTTGCTTTTGAATTGTAACAATTACTTACTGCCAAATGTTGTTTGTTTTGTGTTTGTTTTGAGGAAAAAAAAGGTAAAAAGACTAATAAAAAATGTGTCAAAAAAACCCAAAACAACAAATAACAACTAGAATGTATGGGGAGAGAGCAGAAGGGGAGTCAACACGTGCAACAGTCAACTATGGAATGTAGTAGTTTCTGTTTAAACATTATGTGACCACTAGAGGGAGTATTGAGTCACTCTGCTGGACTCCCATGGTGATCAAAACTAACACCACTGGGCCTTTGAGCACAGCCTCAGAAAGTGACAAGACAGAATGAGAACCACTAAGAGACAACTTTTACAAACAAAGAATGTGACAAAGTGATAAAAGATAGAAGCACTGTTATTGTTTTCACCACTGGACACAGATATAAGTGAAAAGAATGGAGTTTGATAATGATATAATTGTATTTATTTTACACAAGTGAGTTTATTTTGAGGATTATGAAGGTATAAAGATATTATATGATGTTTTAATCTTTGCTAAGTTCACTGTTTGTTGATCCAGACTAAACTGTAACAGTTCTGACCTTGTTTGAATGGTGCCTAACAAATCTATAGTTCAGCTACTGACAACACAAACTGTACAGAAAACAGAGGTGATTAGTGGTTTTACTGTGGCTGTTTTCTGTCTAAAAACGGAGCTAAGCCAAAAGAGCTAAACTAATACAGCTATAATGTAAACTATCAGCTCATGCGGCATGTGAAAATTATAAGACAGTGTTATTTTGACAGACAATCCAAATATACAGATGTAATTTTTAGTTTGAAGAAGAAAACCTGATGATACATTATACGGATGTGTGTAAACCAGTGTTTTTCAACCTTGGGATCACAACCCCACGTGGTGTCGCCTGGAATTTCTAGTAATTGATAAAAAAAAAAAAAAGAAAGACTAATAAAAATATCTTTTAATGATTCATTACATATTTCATTATTATTAAAACACCACACTCTCTTCCTAATAAAAATCAAGTTCAAATAAAATGCAGGATGTAATATCTGAGAGGGCATATCTTGATTGACCTGATCATGTGACCACATTCGTTACTACGCTTCAACCTGCCTGGACACAGTCGCAGTCAGAAAATAGTGAATGGAAAGGTTTCTTCGCACGAGAAACTGAGAAGCAGACACCAAAAAGGTGCATTATATACACTAGCGGCATTGTACCCGTGGTGCCATTGTACAATAGCATGATAAGCAGAACTTGTCTGTCACCATTATCCATTTGTAAACTACCATTTAATTCTGCATTGTGCAGGTAATAATTTGAGCCAACATGTGAGGCATGAAGGGAAGAGCATGTATTAGTTTGGTCTGTCAAGCATGATTAAATTCATACAGCGGTAGTGAACTGCAGCCTTCACATCGTCTGCTAGCAGTAGAAATTTCACGAAAGGCAGCATAACCACTTCTGAAAATGGAGTATGGCGGCAGGGATGAAGAATTCAAAGTAGAGAGAGACTAAAATCGCCCAGCATACCTCACAACATTTGAATACAGACATAAATTTGTGCCGGGTAATGTTTCTATTCATTTGGAGAGTTTGGCAGCGATCCGGCCTGTGAAGGCTGAGGAAAAGCCACACAAATGCCCTCCTGTGCTGCAGCATCGATGGGACACAGAACGTGTATTATGTTGTTAGATTATATAGCCTAAATGTCGTCTAAAATTAACGTTTATTTGCAACATAGTATAGAAAACTATTACATGATCAAAAAATAATAATTTTAGCAAAAAATGTCTCACTTTGTGCAGTAATCTACACCTGCCTTTTCTGCCTCTATCCATAATAATATACATTATATAGACTAAATGTCATCTAAAATTAATGTTTATTTGCAACATAGTATAGCAAACTATTACATGATCAAAAGCAAATTAATGTCTCTGTTTTGAATGTCTTGGGTCTCCAGAAATTTGTGATGTTAAAATGGGGTCACGAGCCAAAAAAGGTTGGAACCACCGGTGTAAACAATGAGTTTTATACTCTATTCAGTGAGTGATACAGTCTGTGGGTTCATCATGCTAATTTGCTGGTGGTTTTGGTAGTCATAAGTTTGCTCTGGTATGTGAATGCCCTGCGACACCAAAACTGCACAATATCTGAACAAAGTATTTTATTTGTGTTTGTTCGTTTGTTTAATTGTAGTTGTAAATTGTAAGATTATTGTGATCTCGAAATATTAAAATAAAATTTTATATAGATAGATAGATAGATAGATAGATAGATAGATAGATAGATAGATAGTATTATTTTTCGTCGCTCAAAATATGCGTCACAGTCTCCGACAGCCCGCCAAAACGCCGTACATTTATCGGGACTTTCAACCCCAGGTAGGCAAAGTATGGAGAAATCTAAGAAAAGAAAAATATCTGAAGAAAATAGAACATTTAATGATGCCAGGTGCCATGGCACGACCAAGGTGCCGCGGCACCTCGGGGCCAACGCTAGGTGCCGTGGCACTGCAGTACTACAGCTCAGTGCCTGGTGCCATGGCACCGCGGTACCAGGGCTCGGTGCCGGGTGCCGTTGCACCGCAGTGCCACTGCTTGGTGTCAGGTGCCATGGCACCGCGGTGCCACAACTGGGCGCCACCGGTGCCGCGGCACCACCGGCACCTTGAGCTGAGGGACCACCGTGGTGCCACGGCACCTGGCACCGAGCCATGGTACGGCGGTGCACCGGCACCTAGCGTTGGCCCCGAGGTGCGCCGCGGCGGCACCACCGAGGTGCGCCACGGCGGCACCAATCCGTGGTGCCAGTAAAATCGTTGTATAAGCCGTATCGGAGTATAAACCGCAGTGTTTAAAGTGTGGGAAAAAAGAAGCGGCTTATAGTCTGGAATTTACGGTATATATAGGCTAACATCTTCATTTCAGATGTCAAAAAGTGTTTGCGGCTCCCAGTGTTGTCTTTTCCGTGGAAACCGGGTCGAAATGGCTCTTTGAGTGTTAAAGGTTGCCGACCCCTGTTATAGACCATATTGAAGGAAAAATTTAGGTTCACAGGAAAATCACCACTTATCAATTAATCGTTAATCAATCGACAAGGTCAACCACCTAATGATTAATGGATTAATGGATTAAACGATAATTTGCATTCCTTGTTACAGACCAAACAAACTGCTTCAGTGGATCATATGTATTTATATTTATATTTAACTCCAATGAAAAACAAAAAAACAAGCATTACATCGTGTGCCCTACATTTCTTGGCCTTGAATGTATTAAAATTCCATCCGATACTCAGCACCGGGCTAAAACCTGACCTGGCATTTCGGTACTTATTCAGCACGCCAGGGGTAATGAGCTGAAATTATCCATTGCTTACAGAGCAGCTTCTGAAACGCCAGGGATCCATCATTTCAGCTCCAACATTAGTTTGTGTTGTTACAGCAGCTGGAAATGTGAAGTTTGTCAAATGTAGGCTGATGATTCACACGACATGAGAAGTTATTGTGTGTAAATTCCTGTGACGGATTCACGTTCATGTTTCATCTATCCTATAGTACAGAGTGAAGCCTCTTTTTAACCCTTTCATGCATAGTGGTCACCACAGTATACAGTTATTCTACAGCTGTTCTCTTATACCAGTGTTTTTCAACCTTGGGGTCGGGACCCCATGTGGGGTCGCCTGGAATTCAAATGGGGTCACCTGAAATAGTAATTGATAAAGATTAAAAAAAAAAAAAAAAATTGTTAATAAAAATACAGGGTGTCCCAAAAAAAATGTATACACACTTTGGCAGCTGATAACTCAATTGTTTGTTTTTCCTTTGCAGATTAAACCCAGTGGAATTAATGACAGCAGCCAGACTAAACTTTGAATAAAGTAAATTCATTCTAAAATGCTACTGGAAGAATGAAAATGCAGTTGAAGTGCAGAGACAATTTCAGATGGCTAAAATTTACTTAGGGGGTGAAATGAGTGGCCATTTTTGTCAAAAAAAAATTGTAAGAAATGCATAGAACTGTGTTGAAATAATGCTAATCCATTTGTGCACAGACTACTGATATTATTTGACAGTGGAAGCTCTATCTTCAGAAATATTGGATTTTGAATAGCACGTGTATGTGAAAACTTTTGCTGGTGGACGGATGTGACATTACCCATGATGCTCTGGTCAGTACCAGTACTTTATTAGTAATAAACTTATAGACTTACTATTGCTAATTCTCCTCTTATTCATAAATGTTAGTATTGTGGATCTAAAACAATAACAGCTGACACAAAAACACTAAATGTGTCAGTGGACGGATGTGACATGGTTGTTGTGGATCCCATCATACTGATGCTCTGCAGCCATGTCAGCGTTTACACTAATGATCCCTGTGCAAAAACTAGGATCAGAATTATCTATTGTATAGTTTATCATCAGACTAAAGAGGAAATAACAATATAGAATTGTTATTTCTTTATAAAAATGCTTATTATTAGAAAACTGTTGATTTAAAAAGTGACATGTGACATTCTTCATGTATGTATCGGTGTAACATAAGCAGGATGGATCAGCACTATACTCCATATTGCAACCTGTAAAAATAAAACATGTGATATGTAGGATATAATCTTATAAGAAAAATTGGGGAATCTAAAAGAATAGAATATTTGTTTTTCAGGTAAATTCAGTTCAAATATAACTTGGCCATTTGTGACATGAAAATATAGCATGAATTGTGATGAAATTGGACATTTTTGAGCTGAAAACATAGTTCATATGAGCATCAACATGTTGCAACAGAATTGAAATCCTGTAAATTTGTATAACTTGCATTTACCAACACAAAGTTCCTTTGGGGATTCACTTAGATTGATTTCTTATGCACAAAGACAGAAATAAGACCTCTAAGCAAATTTTAGCCACAGAGTAATTTTACTTTGTGCGATTCCATTGCTTGGCGTCATCAGCAGCGTCTGAACCAAAACGGACATCAGTTTGAGAACAGGCAGTGACAAACAATAAAATGATGTTTGTAAATTCTATTACATTTTGAAAATTAAATGAATATTAATAAACACCTACTTCACAATGACTGAAAGTGTGTTTACATTTTTTTGGGACACCCTGTATATGGTGAGTTGACAGAGGCAATCACAATCCATAAAAGACATGACAAACTGTGAAGCTGAAACTGAAGCACTGTGGTTCTGTTTATCTGTCAAATGTTCATTGTGGTCAGTTTCAGATGCTGCAGCTCTTTCATAATTCATAGTTTGAGGTCTTGTTTGTTCAGTATTAATTGTCAGCCTTGTAAATCCAAGCTGGACTGACTGTACATATCCTGACCAAGGAAAATAAAATTCTCCCTTTGTGCAGTAATCTACACCTGGCTTTTCTGCCTCCGTCTTTAATTATATACATTATATAGACTAAATGTCATCTAAAATAATGTATATTTGCAACATAGTAGAGCAAACTATTACATGATCAAAAACAAATGAATTTTAGCAAAAAAAAAGTCTCCGTTTTGAATGTCTGGGGTCGCCAGAAATTTTTGATGTTAAAATGGGGTCACAAGCCAAAAAACATGGGGAACCACTGTCTTATATATTCATGGGTTTTGTTGTTTTAGTTCCATGTCAGCGAACACAGTGGACACTTATGCATCATCCCATACACTGCACTTCATACCGTTACTGTACCTGTGCTATTCTTGATAAACGTGATCTGCATTAATATGTTTTAGTGTAAATCAACAAACAAAGCAGGGTTTTTTTTTGGCATATTATCTCCATGAAGTGAATAATAACTCATATTAGAGTATGTTAAAATGTGGGGAAACATCTGAGTAGCATAGCAGCATTAAAAATGTTTTTATTGCATAGTTTTCCATATGACTTTCTGATATTAGGTTTTAAATACAGGGTGGGGAAGCAAAATTTACAATATTTTGAGGCAGGGATTAAAAGACAGTGTATGACCAATTAGTTTATTGAAAGTCATGAGAATTTATTTGCCACAAGAAAATGTACATAATAGAAAATGTTTTTATTCTATGTGTCCTCCTTCTTTCTCAATAACTGCCTTCACACGCTTCCTGAAACTTGCGCAAGTGTTCCTCAAATATTCGGGTGACAACTTCTCCCATTCTTCTTTAATAGTATCTTCCAGACTTTGTCGTAATAGTTTTGCTCATAGTCATTCTCTTCTTTCCATTATAAACAGTCTTTATGGACACTCCAACTATTTTTGAAATCTCCTTTGGTGTGACGAGTGCATTCAGCAAATCACACACTCTTTGACGTTTGCTTTCCTGATTACTCATATGGGCAAAAGTTTCTGAAAAGGTATGGATAATAGTGTTAGGTATGATTATGACATCAATATATGTTTGGTTTCAAAACAATTGACGTAGTGCCTGCTGAGAAAAAACAACTAAATGTTCATTGCAAATTTTGCTTCCACACCCTGTACATGTTTTTTTTTTTGGTTCAAAAATTAAATGCATGGTGTCCGGCTGACTGCACATTTTTGTAACCCCTTAAAAGAAAAAAAAAACAAAACTTGATCACATTGGGTTTTTTTTCTGTGCCTAAAGAGGAATAAAAACACTCAAGAAAAATATATTGACTAAGATTCTCATAATTCATGTATGAAAGGGTTAAGCTAAGTAATCTTTATAACAAAAGGCTTTAGAGGAGAGATATTCACACAGTCAGCTTTCCTTGATGCATCATTTATTATTAAAAGATTAACATTCATTTGAACATATAAGCTGTGAAAGTGTTAGGTTGAATAAGTGAATGTATTATTTCTCAAAGTTTATACATGCAGTGTCATGTATTTATTTACTTATGCATGAGTATCATTAGTCGCTGGAACATTTACCTGCTTTGTTATTACAATTGTCACGCAACATGAATTATGGTTGGACATTGTGCATATATATTACAACTTGTTTGCATTGTGCTGCAATTATAAAATGCCTAATTGCTTCTTTCTTCTCACCATTAATTCTGTTTGCACTCTTAATTTTCTTTCTCAAACCATGAAATTACACTTTTTAACAACCCTCAGTGATTTTTCCCTCCTTGTTTTATTTATCCACTTAATCCTCCATCCTGTTCTGAGACAATACGTACTGCACGTAATGTTGTGTTACAGGTGAAGAATGTTAATTTGACGGAATTTCAAGGTGATCATTTTATACAGCTCTATCTGAGATTAAAAAAAAAACATCTCACTATCAAATGTGATAAACATTTGCAGTTTATCTGGATTAATTTTGACTGTTTTGTTCAAAGTGTTTTTTATTACATATCAAGTCACTGAAAAAATATAATAGTCATTGTTCGTTTTTTTTTTTAAACCCAAACCCATGAACATTCCCACCCTGTTGCACCAAAAAAAAAAAAAAAAAAAAAAAAAAAAAACAAGGATAATTGACAATAAAAATTATAAATAAATAAGGAATACAGATATTAGTCACAGACTTAATAAGACTATTGTGGAATGAGCGAGTGATCTACCTTTTTTATGTGATTCAGAACAGGTTGCCAGGTACTGAAAAACTTATAGGTACATCCTTAAATTTTGACTGTTTTAATGCCTCAACTATGCCATAAAAGCAGATTTCCAGAGCAACGATTGTTAACATGATAAAAAATGACAAGGTAAATCATATTTCGGGTCTAATTTAAATAATTAGCCCATCACCCCAAATAACCTTATGCTAATTTTAAGTAAACGCATTAAGGTAAGCATTAATCAACATATTTTTTTTGACTATTTCTTGATTTTAACATTAGTGTTTCCAATTAAACACTATCATTAACTGTTGTAATGCACATTATAGGTGCATGCATGACGATAAAAACCAATAAAATCCTCCACACACAGGTTTTGCTATTGTTTCAGCCTGATGATTATGTTTCTAATTTCATTACAAATGCAAACCAATTGTAAATAAAGTCGCGCACCACATGCACAGTGCATCTCAGATCCAGACTGTAGAAAAACATGTTACATAAGCAGTGATGAGTCGAGCACCGCTTTTCTAGGCCATGAAACAACATACACTGATTAATTCCACGTACACTTACCTCAGGTTGTGAATGTATTAACACCTTGTTTTTCCTCCTGTTGATGAAAATCCAACAAAAAAATCTATAGAAATATTCCGCTTTTAGTCTGCCTGTGTTTAGAAGCTCCAAACAGGATCCTGACAGATGTTAGTATCATGGTTATGTCTAAATCCCACTTGCATCAAACCCAGCATTCTGGATTAACCATCGCAGCCAACGCTCACATCTGCCATGGCACAAAAATAGGCGCTCTTTCAGTGTGCGTGCTGTGTGGTTTTGTGTGTTTTGGGGCATTTTTGTGTTTGCCTGGTGTCTGTGTGTGTTTGTTTTTTTTTTTTTTTTTTTTTTTGACGACACAGACAAGTTCACTGCGCAAAACAAAAAAGCCAACTGTCTGGACTGCTGAGCCGAAAATAGGTTTTGAGTGACAGGGGAAGATTACACAGTCTATTAATGAGGTCTTGAGGTTGATGGTGTTCTACGGAGGACATCCCGTAATAGAACGGAATGAAATGGATAGTGTCAAACTGCAAAAAAAAAAAAAAAAAAAAAAGAACTTTTGGCTTAATCATGTAGCTTTTAGTCGACAGATGCTCAGACCTCACAGTCAGGACATATCCCTGCTTTCATAGAACTATCATGTAATTACATATAAGAGACTTTTTGATCCAACCCTTTACATTGAAACCATTTAAATATGCCAAAAACTAGACCTCTTTCCCCCTGACTCTGACTCTGTTTTGGATTTAGAGAGGATGTCCAACCTAATTATCTGCAATGTTCTCATTTCATGTTGAATAGAAACATGGAAGCAGTAGGTCAGATGCATTTTAATATAAACTGAAGAACACAGATAAGGGCTCAGACCGACCCTGTCGTCCATGACAACAGCGATGCCCAAAGTCGGTGGGTAACATGCTATAGAGCTGCTCTCTTACTGTCAGCTGTAACCGAGCATTACACTTTGGATTTGTACATTTAGGAATGAAGAGCTTAAGCTGTTGGTGCAGAAGTGTCGGGAACGAATATCATAGAAGATTACCTGTAATGGAAGAAAATCTGACCCATAAATGTTCACATGTACTGTATCTGTGTCATGTTAATACCTCATGTTTCAGATAGATGTCATATTAGTTACATGTAAAGATTAAAGGTGGGGTAGGAGATGTTTTCCTTCAGCATTTTTTACTATATTGCATAAAATCCCCTTCACACCCCGATTAAAACCAATTAATTAAATGCTCTAAAACAAAAATAAAAAAATTTAGTCACCTGTGAAACGGATAGGACTGAAAAAACACCATCCAATCATTTTAACCGACCCATCGAAATGATTGAATGTTGATATGTCAATCAAATTCAACTGCCATTTGTCCCTCCCCCCTCTGTGCGTTCCCCTCTCCATGCATGAATCGTGCGTTCTCAGAGGCTTGGAGCACTTGTCCAGGAAACGAAGCCAGAGCCAGGGCTTGGCTATATTAGCTATATTAGGATGGAAAGTTCACAAACATGCAAACTGTTTTGTCCCTAACATAAATCACTAGGAAAGAAACGTTAGTCAGATAGGTATGAATAGGGGCTGTTCTGCCGACGAACATAATAGTGAAATCAACGTTTTCGCTGGTAAGGTTTTGTCGTGGCACAGCACCACCACACCACACATTTCATACAAAAGTATCATCACTGTCACATTAGATTGATTATACATATGTATCCTACTCTATAACACACGTTCTGTGTCCCATCGATGTTGCAGCACAGGAGGGCGTTTGTACGGATTTTCCTCTGCCTTCACAGGCCCGATCGCCACCAAACTCATGAACCAGACATGTGCACACATAGGGCCCAAAGGGGGCTTGAGCCCCTGCCCTTTTTTCCTCACAGAAAAAGTGCCCTTTTTACTTTTAAAAGAAAATGGCTGTATAAAAACACCACGGTTATCTACCGTACGCATTTCCTTGTAATAGCGTGTCATGGTATTGTACATGTTGTCACATCTGCCACCGGACATTAGTCTGGTTTTGTCTGTCTTGTGTGTTTTGTCTGTCACTTCCGGTTTTATTTTGTTAAGTTCTCCTCATGTGTCATGTCTGGTGTCTTTGCTTCCTTTCCCTAATCAGTTCCACCTGTGTGTGATTACCTGTCCCCGCCCTGATTTGCTCCACCTGTGTCTCATTGTCTTCCCTCCCTCTTGTGTATTTAAGCCCTGTGTTTTCCCCTGTCCTGTGCCAGTTCATATTGCCTAGTGTGTTACTTACCAGCGTTTTTTGTATCCTGTTTGTCTGTCTGCCTGTTTTTGACCTGGATTGTTTTTCTGGACCTCTGCCTTTCGCCCGACCCCTGTCTGTACCTCAGCTGCTGTTGCTTCAACGTGTGTTCGACCTTTTGCCTGTTTTTCTGGTACGTGAGCTAGTCTGTTCCCAATGTACTGTTGCCTATCCGTTTGCCTCACCATGTATGACCTGGTCTGTTTACTGACATCCCTATGCGCTCCCCTAGTCGGGTACCCGACGTGTGTTTTCGGTCCGGGCTGTGAAGGTCCGTCTCCGGTCCGCCTCACAAACCTGGTGAAGAACCCTGAACTCTGTGACCTCAAGAATCTGTATTCTTTCACTATCCAAGACTTGTCAGTTAAACCTTTGTTTAATAAACTCTGTAAACTTTTATGTCTGCTTCTGGGTCTTGCATTTGGGTTCAGTCCTCGTACTCAGATCATAACACGTGTGTTGAGTCTGATGCGCTTCTCTGTCCGCTGTCTGTCACTGAGAGACGGGGCTTCCCCATGCTGCACGCTCACATGCATGCACAGAGAGAGAGAAGTATAAGCCGTGGTCACATCTCCACTGTGTACTTACTGTACAGATGAGACGTGACAGTGGATTGACTTCAACCTTTGTGGCCTATCAGCCATCCTCCCCCCACCAACATTACTTGAATGTATTGAATCACAGCGGAAACAGAAGGAATCCTTCACTCCGCTTGATTTTACTGACAATTTACATTTGTTTCCAGATATTGACTTTATTGTGCCTTTGCTACTGTGAATGTTTCTACAGTAGGAACAGGAAACTCCAACAGCAGTCACAGTGGGACTGGTTTATGTGGAGCCTGGACTTTTTTTTTTTTTTTTTAAATGAAAGCTGCGTTAATGTGCACCTTGGGAAAAAATATATTAGCCTTAGCTCATCAGTTTGGAAGTTATGACTCGATTTTGGGGAGTCGGGAAATTGTTCTAGTTTATTGTTTAGCTAATCTCAGGTCTCAGACTGTCAGACAACAAATCACTGAGATCAACATGTTGACTGCAGTCCTGTAGGCATGCAGGCTTTCTCTACGGACTAAACAGGACTGTTTTTCTAGTATTTATTTCTATATTTTAGTCAATGTTCAATGTTTCACAGTTGAACGTTCATGTGTTACAATCTTTATCTTCAACAATACATAGCCTGATAATAAGCCAATGTTTTATTGCTTTTTAGAACTGCAGCTGAATCGCGTGTCCTCCAAACCTCAGTATTATGATACATTTTGACAATAATTTGATGACACAAGAGAAACAGCAGTTGCATCACCCACAGCTACACAATATACACAGCTATGTTGTTGTTGTTATCTATGGTTACTTTATTAATTTTACATTAAGCCACATATTGTGTTATTAAGGCCTGAAAAAAATTTGGCACACACATACTGCCCTTTTGTGACTTTGAGCCCCTGCCCCTCTATAATTCTGTGCACGTCCCTGTCATGAACCCTCGGGAACAAGCATTGCACGTTTCTGTACTCTGGAGGCGTGGCTTCGGAGGGAAGTCTGAAGAAAAGGGTTTGGACTTTTGAATTGTGTATTTTTAAAATGTAGCTTGCTTGAACTGTTTTTCCAGGATCTCCTACCCCACCTTTAACTCCATAAGAATTTAATAAAAAAAAAAAGGACTTTCTATTTTTTTTTTTTTTATTAATTGATTTTAGAAAATAATTGACCTATCAGGCAAAATGCCATATATAACCCGTTTCTCTTTTCGTGCATTATTTGCTAAAACATTTCCCCCGACCTCTGCTCTGTACTCCATTTAATTAATTGTATATTCATTAAATGTCAGCCTATATATAAAATATGATTACCATCCAGTGCCTTTGACATCAGTAATCCTCAGACACCAGCATTAAGACTAAAGCTACAAATGGAAAATGCAATCCTTTGTTTTCCATCAACAGTCAGGGACAGTTGATGCTGGATTTGACTTATGTAACATACGAACTAAAACATGTTTGACCAACGGTTACAGCTATACAGACTGCGGAAGTTACTTTTTATCTTAGAGTCATGGTAAGGAACTGATATGAAACCATTTTAGCTCCTCAGTTCATGTATTAGCCTTTTGATTATATAGATGTAGCAGTGGGTTTAGGTCACAGACGGATCATTTAGGATATCAGCACATACACGTGGATTAAAGGCTTTTGGTAGTGATTTGTGTTTGTAAATGGAGTACTGCTTTTGAAGAAGTGCAGGTGATTGCATGACTGAAAATAACATGAAAATAAGATGAATAACACAAATAGCAGTTGATTTAGGCTGAAAAAAAAAGTTTGAATTTGAACCTTCCAGGTGCTGCAAAGCTATCTTTATATTCATCTGGGTAAAAATCGAGTGGATTCAGGTGAAAGACAATGAGGAAAGAGACAAGATAAGATGAATGTGGTTTGCCACCTATGAACTACGGTAGTTCTAAAACACTAACACCAGCTCTGTCTGCCTGTCTCTCTCTCTCACACACACACACACACACACACACACACACACACTGTATAATAGAGTAATAGAACCCAGGAGTTGGACGTAGTATGTAGTTTCACTTTCATTTCACACCAGCATTAGTTACGTTAATTATGGACTGCACCCCCGCATATATACACTACTGGTCAAAAGTTTTAGAACACCCCAATTTTTTCCAGTTTTGTATTGAAATTCAAGCAGTTCCAGTCCAATGAACAGTGTGAAATGGTACAAAGGTAAGCAGTGAATTGCCAGAGGTAAAAAAAAAAAAAAAAAAAAAAGGTAAGGTTAAACAAAACTGAAAAATAATGTACATTTCAGAATTATACAAAAAGGCGAACAATACTGTTCAAATAATGCTCACAACGATATGGTACCAAAGTGTGTTCCAACACTACTTTCATGCAGACAGAGGGGGTTGGAAGGAATTCACAAACGTTGGGACACCTGGAGGAATTGGTAGCACCAACTTTTGAGGCTTGATCAACCTCCATTGCTGCAGAACTGCTTTAAGTTGTTTACCAATTTCTCATTCGCCTTTTTATATAATATTTACATTATTTTTCAGTTTTGTTTAACCTTAGCTTTTTTTTTTTTTTTTACCTCTGGCAGTTCACCGCTTACCTTTGTACCATTTCAAGCTGTTCATTGGACATGAGCTGCTTGAATTTCAATACAAAACTGGAAAAATTGGGGTGTTCTAAAACTTTGACCAGTAGTGTGTAACTGAACCCCCCCCCCCCCCCCCCGCCAAAAAAAGTAAATAAATCACCCCCTCCTCTGTGTTTTTGACAAATCGCACCCTGCACACACACACACACACAAATACACAAAGTGGCCTAAACAATTTGTTCTCTGTCCCAAAATAAATAATTTGGTTAATTTTGTTGTCAATGTCACATCAGCCTCCAGACACTAGTCTGGTTTTGTCTGGTTTGTCTGTCATTTCCTGTTTTATTTTGTTAAGTCCTCCTCATGTGTCATGTCTGGTGTCTTTGCTTCCTGTTCCCATTACTCCCACCTGTGTGATTACCTTTCCCCACCCTGATTTGCTACACCTGTACACCTTCGACCTTCTGCCTGATTAACTGGTAGGTGAGCCTGCCTGTTCCTAATATCCTGCTGCCCATCTGCTTGCTTTCCAATGTATGACCTGGTTTGGACTCTGACTATTCACTGCTTTTCCCTAGTCGGGTTACCGACGCGTGTTACCGGTCCGGGCTGTGAAGCCCAATCTTCGGTCCTGTCTCTGGATCCTGCGAAGACACATCGTCTTCAAGGATCTGCTCATCAATATTGCCTGTGAATTGTCTTTTATTATTGTGTTTAATAAACACAGTGAACTTTTACATCTGTATCCGGGTGTTGCAATTGGGTTCAGTTTCTGTACTCAGACCATTACAGTCAATTTTGGTCTTCAGTTTGTTAAAAGACAATACGAGTTTACCCTCTTCTTAATGTTGCACTTCATGTGGAATTTTTTTTGTTATTCTAATGCAGAATGTGAACCGACAAAACTGTGATTTGATTTTGTTGTTTGTTCAAAACTACCTGTCAGGGAAAAGTGCAATACTAATGTTTAAATACATTTAGTAATATTTTATTTATTTTATTTTCTATTTGATTTATAGCAGCAGAATTATATTATTCCTGTTTTTGTACATTCTGTTGTCTCCAAAAATTGGGGAAAAAATGTTCAAAAATTCATAAATGCATTAAAGACATTTTGAGGGGTTTTCTTTCTTCCCGTCCCGAACTGAAAAAAAACAACCGTGGCTTTCAAAACCGAAAACGTACCAAATCGAAAATTTTGTATACTGTTACAGGCCTACCAGTTATGTCACGACATTTGCACATATAAGGTCCAGACATCCGACAAACATTTCTCCAGTACGACATAACTGTTTGTCGGCAGCAGCGGTTGTAGTCCATACTGAAATATGTCCAAACATCAAGGTGATTACCTAAAATGTTCAGTTGTTGGTTGTACTAACAAACACAAGTGATTGAACAGGATAAAGCGGTACGATCAACAACCTGGAGGGGGCGGGGCATCAAGTGGCTCATGTGCATTTAAAGGGCCAGTGCTCAAAACCACCTTTCTGGTGTCATTAGTCAGAAATAGGGTTGAAGATGGACCTGTGGAGTTGAATTAATGAAGAATTCAGACCCAAGCAGAGCATTTACAGTTTATGCAGACCACAGGGAAATGTTTGAAAATTCATAATTCCATTTAAAAAAGCAAAATATCACTCCTTTGAGGTTTATAAACTATATTAATATGTGATTTTTTTTTTTTTTTTTGAACAAGCACTTTGTATGATACCAATCCAGTGTCAGAAACCACCAAAAAACTTCTTTTAAAATGCATAATTCCATTGCAAAAAGCTAAATATCACTCCTTTAAGTCTCATTTTCAGATCAAACCAAGCTACTGTTACTCAAACTGTCTCCTGTTACTAAAGAATCCGACGGGACAAAGGGTTTGTCTCCTCTCTGTACCTACCTGGCCCACTTTCATAGACTTACTCAGAAATAGTTTAATTTTTCATTCCTGGAAGGATCCATCTTATAATGCCATATATTGATATTCTCCAACTATCTAAGCCTCCAGATGCAGCTGAACTCGCCCCCATTTACCATCACCTTGCACCAGCAATATTTCCTGAAAATCACATCAAAGCTCTTATGCAATTTTATTAACTTCTATATAATTCATGCATATAACATTTAAATAGTGCATTTAATGTGTATCCAGCTTCATATAATGACCAAACATGACCTTTGACCTGAAATCATTTCAATGTCATGTTGGAAAATACAGCAAATTCATTAGGTTTGACTTTTAAAATCTAAAATAACATTCTTGCCCACCTTGTAGATTCTATTGCTCGGAATATGTTAAACACACTACATTTATACATAAAATATATCAAGCTTTAGAATCTACAAGGAGGGCAAGATGTTCAATTATAAGGCAAACTAAGAAGGTTTAAAAATGATCTTGCACCAGCAATATTTCCTGAAAATCACATAAAAGCTCTTATGTAATTTTATTAACTTCTATATCATTCATGTATATAATATTTAAATAATGCCTTTAATGTGTATCCAGCTTCATATAATGACCAAACATGACCTTTGACCTGAACTCATTTCAATGTCATGTTGGAAAATACAGCAAATTCATTAGGTTTGACTTTTAAAATCTAAAATAACATTCTTGCCCACCTTGTAGATTCTATTGCTTGAAATATGTTAAACACACTACATTTATACATAAAATATATCAAGCTTTAGAATCTATGAGGAGGGCAAGATGTTCAATTATAAGGCAAACTAAGAAGGTTAAAAAAAATTATACATTCCATCCTGACTGATCACCTAAACATGCCTTAGAGAAATATGAAAAAAAAAAAAAAGGTTTTTTGCATAATAAATGTAACATCTTCTTTTTGTTCTCATACATGGTCTTATTTCTTAGTATTACAAACATTATCAGGATAAAAGGGATCCATTTTGGAGATGCTTGATGTTACTGTTTTGTTTCAGCAACTGAGTGATGCATCACTGAACATTGTCCAAAATTATTTTCTACACATAGTTACGCATTTACTGAGCCAGACACACCTATTTATAAAATAAATCCAAAGTGGGCAAAACAGATAGGGGACCAGAACATGTCCTTAAAGCTGGGGTGTCAAACTCATTTTAGTTCAGGGGCCACATTCAGCTAAATTTGATCTGAAGTGGGCCAGACCAGTAAAAGAATAACATAATAATATATAAATAATGTCAACTCCAAACTTTTCTTTATGTTTTACAGTTTTAAAAAAAAGTAAAATTACATTATGAAAATGTTTACATCTACAAACTATCATTTCAAACAGCAGTCCCTTTCCCATTGACCCTCAAATTGCGCAAATATAACTTGAGCATAAAAATGTACCTAATGGAAACATGACAATTTCGCCAAAAGTCTCATTTTTTGATTAAAAGTTTTTGCGCTGGCAAGAGGCGGTTTTTCGGGCGTAGCACACGCAAATGGTATATCACGCAAAACTGCAATGGAAAGACCTTTTTTCAAGTCAGGTGAATTAAAAAACTGGATGTTGATGTACA
Organism: Sphaeramia orbicularis; assembly: GCF_902148855.1. Classification (NCBI taxonomy): domain Eukaryota; kingdom Metazoa; phylum Chordata; class Actinopteri; order Kurtiformes; family Apogonidae; genus Sphaeramia; species Sphaeramia orbicularis. The sequence continues at coordinate 55,736,016 of NC_043961.1, forward strand.
TTACAACAAGCGAAGAAGAAGAAACATGTTGTGTTATGTGTGGACACATCAGGAAATCAAATCATTTTTTAATTTAGTACGAGATGGAGGGGTAATATTTAATAATAATAATAATAATAATAATAATAATAATAATAATAATGAACATATCTGTAAATCAACACCATATTTACGTTCATCACCATGTTTATAGAATGACTTCTCATGTCATCTCACGATAATAAATAAAAAAAGCATCACATTTGTGATTTAATGGAAAAACCGACATTATGCACTTCTGTTTTTTCCACATTTAGTAAATATTGCTAAAGTTTTGCGCAGATGTCCAATGGAAAAGTGACGAGGAAGGAGGAAGAACTTTTGAAAGAGACAATTTTGAAAAGGAATTACCAATTTGTTAGACATGTTTGTGTTATAATAGGCTTTTATTTGTTCAAAAATAATTATATTTGAGCATTGAGACCTGATGTATCAAATATGATACAAAATTGAAACTCATACATGGGAATTGATATTTGATTGTGGTTGTTCAGAAGGATTAATAAAGGCTCCAGTTTCAGGAAAAGCGACTAGTGTGAATAACATGAACAAACTGATTTTTTTTTTTTTTTTTTAATTTTAACACTATTACGCTTTAGTTTATAAGTACATTATAACTTCCAGATCACAGTGGATCTACAGATACACAAAATATTTAGTAACATGTAGAATATTATTAAAATTGCACTTCTCTTAAGACATTTCAGGTTGTTCATATATGTTTAGGTTATTTGGATTTTTTGCAAAATTATAGTTTGTTTTAGTGTAAATACATTTACAAAGAGAAAAATTTGGAGTTGTGTTTATAGGTTATTATGAGATTGAATTGGTCTGAATGTGGAACCTGAACTAAAATGATTGTTAATATCGTTAGTGTAATTTTCGCATTTCACAAATTCATCCCAAGGGCCAGACTGGATCCTTTGGTGGGCCGGATTTGGCCCCTGGGCCACATGTTTGACACCTGTGCCTAAAAGGAACAATCAACTTAAAGCACTGAAGTAACATAAGAAAAAAATAAAGAAAGAAAGTAAATAAGTAAAGTTTATTTATAAGGCACTTTTCACAGGTAAACATCACAAAGTGCTGTACATAAAATGGGTGCAATAAAATAACAAGAATAATTTCATAAAATAAATAAATAAAGGATATGAGGAAGGAATGATCAGTGGTTTGAGGTGAGATGACCCTTTGGAACTGTATCATCATTGATGTTTTATGAGTTGAGAGAGTTGCAGTTTGTTATAAATATAGTAACATAGTACCTGTTTTTGTGTGACATTTGACCTTGTTCTTTGAGGAGGATGTGAAACAACGTTAAAAGACATGAACTTCATCAAGTCCAGTCATGTTGAATAATGTGTGAATGAATGAATCTTTATTTTGAACATGTAGAGCAACACAAATAGAAAAACATTCCTATAATTTCTGTAGTCTGTTTGAAATGGAGTAGGCTGAAGCAAGAGCGTTTCATTCTTAGCACAAATTCAACTCATTACCAGTACACAAACTATATTCATTAAAAATGTATCTGAAAAAACTGTTGAATTATGCTGTTTCCAATCAAGACAATTATTTAGAGTAAAAAAGCGTAAACTTTTACTTTCCTGGATCTCAGGAGGATATGAGTAGAATGAGGGAACCAAGTGTGCTGTACGCTGTGAAGGACATTCAATTAAATAAATTAATTAATTAATAAATCTGGAGGTTAAAAAACTGTTGCATTCAATATACCACATGCTATGGTCCTGCTCCAAACTTATCCCCTTCTGGAACTCTTTTGTTGATTTCATTTCCAAGACATATGGGTGCTGTATTCAGCCATGTCCCCTTACTGCTGTTTTTGGTCTCATTTCATGCACGGATGACTCAGTTCCTTCAGTTAACTGACTAAAAGTTGTGTCCTTTGCATCTTTACTAGCAAAGCGTACTATTCTCTTCAAATGGAAGGACTCATCACCTCCAACACACGATCAATGGATTAGAGACATCATGCTTAACATAAAGTTAGAAAAACTTAGGTGCATCCTAACTAACTATCAATAAATTTTACTAAATATTGGAGCCTCTTTTTTAATGCGTGAATATGTTGCCTGGCCTGGAACTTTAAAAGCATTTTAGGTGTTTATATTGTTATTGACCTGTTTTGTTTATTTATTTATTTTATTTCCTCCTTTAACCCTCCGGTATCCAGGTGTGCCTTTTAGGCACACTTTGCGCTTCATGTTAAAAAACTTGAAATTTTTTTTCACAATTTAAATAAGGTTAGAATTCAAAAGTTGCTCATTTTTGCATGATCTTTAAAATTCTGGCCACCAACTAAAATTTGCACATTGTAAACAAAAGAAAATTACAAGACTAGCATCTGTCTGCCAAGTGTGCCTAAAATGCACTAATTCTTCCATTTGATATGTATGATTAGGGCTGACTTTGATTTACAAAAATAAAATCAAATTAGAGCAGAAAAAGAAATCAATATATAATATTTAATATTTTGATTTCACTGGTCTAAAAGGAAAATGCTTCTAGAATAAAAGTAATGAAATTTTACCACATGAGAGTCACTGATAAAGAAAAGTCAAGTCAAAAATGCTGGTTGGCTGAACTTTCTAAGATACAGCCTTGGGTCAAAATGTGAAATTCAGGAATTAACGAGAGAATGGGTTTGACTCAAAAGGAATATTTGTCTCAGAGCTACAAGATCTACTTCAAAACACAGTCTGCACATTAGAATACATTCACTTTACAGGTTCTATTTAGTGGAAGATTTATAAAACTATTATATAAATGTACATAAACCAATATATATGTGTAATAACACTATCATATACCTTGAGAACATCAGCAAACCGGCACTTTTGTCATTTATTTTCCAATTAATCTTATTAAAATACATAACATTTAGCACATTTAACGTCTGAAGCAAATCATTTCTAAAAAATTGTAGACCAGTGTTTATAGGTGTGCATTTTACGCACACTTGGTGATAGATGCTAGTATTTTTGAACATTTGACCTAGCGCCAAAAATAATAATGCAAATTAACCGATGTTGCTGTTAATCACTGACATATGCCAGGCTGCAAAAATCAAATAATATGTGATCCACTTTTTATGTAGTCTATTGGAAAAAATTAATTTGTGTTTTTTGCATCCAAAAAAAAAAGGTTTGTTTACATTACAAACACAGCATTTAAAGGGTTAAAAAATGTGACAATTATTGAGTATTTGGTATTTTTGTTTACGGCTCAAGTTGAGGAAACAGAAAAAAGTGTAAAAGAATTAAAAACAAATTGTATGAAATTTTTTTTGACATTATTCCACAAGTGTGCCAAAAAGGCACACTTGGTGCTTAGTAAGGGCCTTAGTGGACGGGACACCAGAGGGTTAATGGTACCAGAATGCGCTGTCTTGACTGTCTTTATGCGTGTCTTGTTTGTATTTTCACTTTTATTTCCAGGTTGTCTCTCCAACTTAAAAAGGTTCCTTGTGTTTGGAAGGATTCTATTATTGTTCCTGTGCCAAAAATGAACTGTCCTAAAGCTCTTAATGATTACAGACCTGTGGCTCTCACTTCTTTGGTGATGAAAACATTTGAGAAAATTGTGAAGGGGGAGCTTTTGAATGCTGTTCAGGCCAATCTGGATCCATTTCAGTTTGCTTATAGGTCTGGCAGGGGGGTTGATGATTCCACAGGTACCATGCGTCATCTGATCCTGACACATCTGGAAGGTGCAAAGACTTTTGTGCACCTAGTTTTTATTGACTTCTCCTCAGCTTTTAATTGCATCCAACCATATTTTTTAGCAGAAAGACTGAAGAGCATCCACAACATCGAGCCCGGCCTCATATCTTGGTTGATGAACTTTTTATCTGCGAGGTCGCAACGTGTGAGAGTAAACAGTGTTTTATCGAATGTTCTTTTATCTTCCACTGGGTCGCCACAGGGGTGCGTCCTCTTCCCTCTTTTATTTGTGTTGTTCATCAATGAGTGCCAAACTCAGTACCGGGGGCAGTATGTCCTCAAGTTTGCAGACAACTCAGTGATTGTGTCTCGTCTTAGGGATGATGACCCTGATCATGGCCCTGTAGTGTCTGAATTCACGGACTGGTGTAGCACGTCCTTTTTAAATGTGAATGTGTCCAAAAACAAAGAGATGATTGTAGATTTTAGGAAGAATCCTACAGTCTTCTCTCCTGTCATCATTAATGGCCAGGCTGTTGAGGTGGTTCAGTAGTAGAAATATCTTGGAATGGTGCTGGACCACAGGCTAACTTTTGAGTCTCAGGTGGATGCTGTACGTAAAAAGGCTCATCAGCAGTGGCGATTTCTCATTGACTGCAAGGGAAGCCCGGCTTCCCCTAAAATTACGAAAATTAAATGGTTAAATTTGTTCGGTTGTGTTGACATTTTATTGACTACAAATGTGTTAGAACACGTTCATCTTAAAGATGAGTTCGTTCAGAATCAGCTTTATCACAAATCAACGGACGCGATGTTGTTCACTTCTCATTCATTTCCGTTGTGCTGTTTTCTCCTCCATCTCTGCTCAGTGCATTTGTCCGTAGACTGCGGGCGTCTCTGGGCTTCAATGGGACTGAGTGGAACAGTTTTTTTCATTGCCTCAAAACTGGACGGTAATTGGATAAATGCCACGATGTTGTCCCGCCCCCAGACGCCGGGCGTCTCTGGGGGTGAATGGAGCTGTGGGCGGAACTCGGCCGGGCTGGACACCAGAATCCCACGTGCTGATTGGAGGATCAGTCGAAAGGCTGAATCCCGTTTGATTGACAGCTGTTTTCAGATCTACTCCTTCACTCCAATACCGTCGCACATTCTGCTGTGAAATCAAGAGAGAAACTACTACAAAATTACTCGTTCATTTCTTGCACTGTAAATAAAACACACTCATTGTACTTCCTTGTTTCAATTTAACATAATTTCACTGTTTTCTTGTTTCAGTTACATAATTTAATCATTTCCTGTTCGAGTTTAATATCATTTTGTAGATGGTTAAATCAATCAAACTGTCGGCTAGGCCGGAGTGAAAGGAGCATCTGTAGTTTAAAAAGGCTGAAGTCTGACACCCACAACACACTGGGCCAAGGCAATCTAAGCAGAGAGGACACTAGTCCAGTCCCTGGAAAAGACGCCTACTTGGTACGATAAGGTTACTGACCATTTCTTAAAAAGGAACGGAGGGCCGAATGTATGTTTAAATAACTTGACTTTTTTTTTTTTTTTGATGTAAGCCGACAATGAGCTTCCCCTGTCTGAAAGACGAGCAGCCGCCACTGCTCATCAGAGGATGTATTTTTACCATAAACTTTGCATCGCTCATGCGTTAAATGAGGGAGAAACTCAGACAGGACCTTACTTTGTAGACGGGTATGCCGTAATTGATAACCAGCAGTATGTGTGGGAGTTTCAGGGGTGCTTTTTTCACGGCTGTCCCACATGCTTCAGGTACGATGATGTCTGTCCTCTGAAGCATGCTCCCTACAGGGAGATGCACGCTGCTAGCGAGAGGAGATTGCAGGAGTTACAGAACGTTTACAATGTCCGAACGATAGTAATGAGGGAGCACGATTGGACAGCCATGTAAGAAATCAAACGAGGAGGCAAACACATTCTTAAATTGGTAGGTTTCTCCCGTACCTCTCTCCCTTTGCTATGCACTTTATGGAGGTAGGACATCGGCTGTGAGGTTGCGATATAGTACCCCTGCCGATGAAAAAGTCTATTACATAGATGTCACTTCCCTTTATCTGTACGTTGATGCTCATCGCTCTTATCCATTACAGCACCCCATCATCACCCGCAAGGACTTTGATGACCCGCGAAAGATTGATTAGAACCACGGTGTATCCACCTCACGGGCTGTTTTTCCCCATTTTACCATTTAAAACGGCTCAAGGTAAATTATTGTTGTTATGGAAAAAATAATACTCTACTAATTCGTCTAAAATAAAGAAGGGTCAGTTCAAGCGATCAGTGTCTTCAAGGAAGAAACTTTATTGGAGCTCCAGTAAAGGGGTACAGATCAGAAAGAGGCTGAGGCTGTCTGTCTGAAAAGTCCCAAGAATCATCTGCGTTTCTGTGTCTTATACCAGAGCCAGAGAGACCCAGAACTCAGAGATAAGGCCTCTCTGAGAGTCTGTGAGATCTCAATTTTACCCCCCCCCCCCCCAAGTGTCACACTGGTCTGTGGCCTAAACACAACAGATAAGTAAGGTCGTAAGGTTAAGAATTTACAGGTGTCATAAACTACAAAGAAAGTCATCCACTCTTATGTGGTCTATGCGAAGACAAAGGGAATAGATGTAAAAGCCTATGTGACAAATAGAATGCATGCAAATATATATATAGAATACATGTAACTTCCTCTACATTGTTTACTCTCTGCCGCACCTGCGCAGAAATTAATCATCAGAGCGGTTCTTGCCCTCATGACGATGGGGCCAGAGCTCTGACAGGCGTGTGGGTGACAGAAGAGTTAAACAAAGCCTTAGAGCTGGGCTACTGGGTAGGTAAAATCACAGAAGTCCGGTATTTTGAGCATCGTAGCGGCCACGTGTTTACCGACTACATATACACATTTCTAAAAGGTAAACAGGAAGCGTCGGGATATCCTTCTGACATAGGGTACGATGAGGGGAGGAAAACCCGGTACATAGAGGAGTATGAGAAGCATCAGGGCATCTGATTAGATCCAAAAAACATACTGGTGAATCCGGCCAAGAGACAGGTGTCTAAACTATGTCTCAACAGTTTCTGGGGTAAGTGTGCGCAGCGAACAAATCAGAAACAAACTAGCCTAGTCACTAGCCCTAACCAGTTTTTTAACTTTGTGTTTTCAGACCAGTACAATCTGAAAAACATTTCTTTCCTGCTGACCAAAAAACCTGACAATACGGCTCCGATTCAGTGGAGTTATAACGAGCGCGCCTTAGTTCCCCCTGCTAGGTCTGATAATATCTTTGTAGCTGCATTTACCACAGCCTACGGACGTCTAAAGCTGTACAAGTATTTAGACAAGTTGCAGCACAGTGTTCTTTACACAGACACAGACGGCCTCATTTACATCCTCAAACATGGAGAGACCCCTCTGGAATTGGGAAATTATTTAGGGGACTTGACGGACGAGTTGGACAGTGATAGCATACAAGAATTTGCTGCTGCGGGTCCAAAGAGTTACACATACCAGACAAAGTTGCAGAAAAAAACAGTACTAAAAATGAAGGACATTACTCAAACCCGTGAGTGTTGTGAAAAAAATTAACTTGACAGCATGAAAGGACTGGTAGAGGGGTACCTTGACGGTATGAAGAAGACGTCTCTTGTGACCCCTCAGAATAATATTATTAAAAGAGGGCTTGTGTTGAAAAACACTTCATTTCAGAAAAAGTTTTGAGTGGTGTTTGACAAAAGACGCCTTTTCGCTGATGGCACAACTCTACCTTTTGGTTATTAGATTTTCTGCAACATTCACACAAAAATGTCACACCTTGCTATGATGGAGGAGATTCATTTGACCCTAGACTGAAAACTGCCTTTTCGTGTTTAATAGTCGGACCCAGTGGGCGTAATAAAACTGTTTTTGTTAAATCATTATTGGAAAACTGTGAAAGTGTGATGGATGTTGTACCTGAAAATATTGTTTGGATTTACACATCATATCAGCCTATGTATGATGAGCTGAAGAAAATAACTAAAAAGATTACATTTATCGACAGGCTGCCTGATTCTTTTGAAGATTTTGAGAATACGCTGATCATCCTGGACGATGTCATCTTTCAAGCATCGCATCCTCCTGAGGTGGTTAAAATTTTCACACAATACAGACATCATAAAAATATGTCGGTTGTGATGTTGACGCAGAATATATTTCATCAGGGTAAATATAGCCGTACAATCAGTTTAAACAGCAATTATATGGTGTTGTTTAAAAACCCCAGAGACAGATTACAGATGAATATTTTAGCCGGTCAGACTTGTCCCTCACATAAAACGTTTTTCTTGGAAAGTTTTGAAGATGCTGTAAAAGACCCTTACAGGTATTTAATACTGGGTCTCACACCATCGTGTCCAGAAAGATACAGATTGAGGAGCAGATTACTTCCTGTTCAGCGCCACATCATCTATGTCCCTAAAGCCAAGTATGTTTAAAAAAAAATATCAAGCGTATAAAGAGGAATGCCATCTTATAAAAAGCTCTGTACCGCGCCACACCTCGGAAATGTAAAGATATCCTCACCAGACTTTCTGCATGCGCTGTGTAAAATAGTTCTAAATCTTTTTAAGGGAAACATTCCTCTAACTACCTTGCAATACAAAACTGACGTGTCAAAAAAAGACCATCAGACTGCTGGCCAATAAGAAGACTAGTTTGAAACGTAGTTTTGGAAAAACAAACCGGGGCTTTTCTTTTGCCTCTGCTGGCAGCAGCAGCACCTCTCATCGGAAATCTTTTAGGAAATTTGGTTCCGAGCAGGTAGACGGAAAACATGGCCAAGATGAACAAAATGTCTCTCATTACACCCAGTGAGATGAACAAGCTAACTCGAGCTGAGTCCTATCAGACAGACGGCTGAAGATGATTTAGAGCACAGGTGTCAAACTCCGGTCCTCGAGGGCCGGTATCCTGCATGTTTTAGATGTTTCCCTCTTCCAGCCACACCTGGTTCAATTAATGATCAGCTCATCATCATGCTCTGCAGAAGCCTGATAATGATGTAATGGCTTCCAGGTGTGATGGAAGAGGGAGACATCTAAAACATGCAGGATACCGGCCCTCGAGGATCTGAGTTTGACACCCCTGATTTAGAGGAAAGAATGCGAGAGACTCTCAGCGAGAAGACTTTGAGTTCCTATGAAAGAGTGAAGAGATACGAAGCTTTGCTGCCCAGATATCTCACCCTCATAAAACAAGGTCAGAATGATGAACGACAGCGTCCGCCTCCTGAATCTACAACCGCATCTGAACAGGCCACGTCTGTGCCTGTGTCTACCCAGGTGTCCGAACCCATATCAGAATCATCGCGAGATGTGGTGAGCGAAATAGTAAAAAACTTACCCCCGCGCTCCCATAAAAAACATCCGTTACATTATGTAGAAATTATCAGAAACGACAGGGACTGGACCACAAGGGATGAATTTGTTTAGCACAGAAATGTAACTAAACGTTCTCACATCATGGATTTATTTAAAAACTTATCACTGACTCCACCGAAAGGTTGGATAAGTTTTTTAAATAGTCTGGCCAAAGTTAACATTCCATTTTCTTTGGTGACAAACCGCTTTGCACCTGATCAATACTCAAATTGTAGTCTCAAATTGGTTGAAGATGAAAATGAAGAGGAATTTGAGGAAAAAACACCCAGCAAACATATGAGGAAAATAATCATGTCACCGAGTTGGACGCTGCTGCCGTCGCAATCCAAGAAAAAGAAAGTAATCTTATCCCTGAGTTGGACGACGTATTCATTTTTATTTTTATTATTATTATGTTTTACTCCCTCATGTTTTTATTCACACACATACACACACTCACACAAACAAACATATATATACACACAAACACACAGGAAAATAAATAAAACTTTTGACAAAAACCTTTATTGTTCATTGATTCATTTCTTACACAAGTTTTTCAAACGCATCTTTCATTATCTGTAAAGAACATGCACCTTGATGAAATTTGTGACCGCAATGTTGAGCAATGCACCGCTGATAATTATTTACATAATGAGTTGCCATACAATCATTTTTTAATACATCATTGTAGTACAGAGATAATGTCTCAATAAGACAATCCGCAAGCCTTATAACAGAGATAAAAAACACAATGCTGTCCGCATACAATCGACAAAGGGTGCTGAAGCTGACGGTCATGGTACAAGGTTTTCACTGATTGGCTTTCCAAAAATTCCAAGATGCTGGTGGTGTAGTGTGAAAAATTGCGAGAAAAAAAAAATTTGCGAGAAAAAACAAAACAAAACAATATGCTCCTGTTCCTGGATCCAGACCAATGGAACCACCAGGACATGACAGGAGAACTGGGTCCAGCTGTGATCACACACTTACCACTAACAAGGTGAGAGTCAGGTTCTTACTGTTACCCGGCTCGTTAACGTTCCCCTCAGATAGAGAAAAAATTAATTTGGGAACTGCCAGAAAAGTAACACTGGGTCCTTATGGGTTAATTCTTGATAAAGTGTAATTGGAACTCAGTTTGTAATCGTCACACCAGGTCAAAGGTGATAATTGATGTGTGTGTATATATAGGAATAAAAAGAGGAAATGTGTCTGAAAACAAAATTATTCCAACTTTATGGGAAACAATGTCCTTCCTTCTATCACCAATACCTGCCTTTTAGCATAATGTTTTTCCAGGGGCTGTAAAGAAAATGAAACTCCTCTAGCTGTAGAAAGTCTGCAGAACTGTCTGAATATTACAGCTATTCCTGTGGGTTTTCAGCTTTGATTATGGACCGCTGTGAAAATTCTGCCAACTCTGACTCTGCTCTCCTTTGTGCCAACTTCTGTAAATGTGATAGGTGATATTTAGGCTTCATTTTTCCACTGCAGGATCAAATGCCATCATGTCTCTTTACATTCAGCCTTCTGATTTGGGTGGAGAGGAGAGAGCTGCAGGATCACCTTCTGTCGTTTTATCCTCAGATTTGTGCCTGAAGCTTATCTTCAACGCTGATTCTAAATTACAGAGGCTTCTGTCTCTCCTGACAGGGCAGTTCAATTGCATTGGATCCTCCTACTGTTGACTACATTCACAGTTGGCGGGCTGTGAACAGTGACACTATGTGTTCTGCAGTAGTCTGATAATGCCAGAGTACTGTCAAACACATGCACTGACTAATTCATCTGTCTGTTTGACTGTGTAAAACTGTCTAATGCAGGGGTGTCAAACTCATTTTAGTTCAGTTCCACATTCAGCCCAATATGATCTCAAATGGGCCGGGCCAATAAAATAACAGTGAAAAAAGTAAAATTGCATTATGATAATGTTTACATCTACAACGTTTCCTTAAAAATCTGAATAACATGAACAACTTTAAATGTCTAAAGTGCAATTTTAACAATATTCTGCCTCAGTTTATCATTTACACATGTGCATTAAAAATTACATTACAATTACAAATACACAAAACATTTAGTAACAGGCAAAATGTTGGTAAAATTGCATTTATTTCTCTTAAGACATTACAAGTTGTTCATATTTGTTCAGATTATTCACATTTCTTGTAAGAGGATAGTTTGTTGATATAAACATTTTCATGTAACTGTACTTTTTTTTTTTTTTACACTGAAACAAAGATCAAATCTGCAGTTTGTATAAATAGGTTATTGTGACAATATGTTACTGGTCTGACCCAATTGAGATGTAATTGTTCTGTATGTGGAAACTGAATTAAAAGGATTTTTACACCACTGATTGTTAATATCTTCAGTGTAATTTTTGCATTTCACAAATTCATCCTACAGGCCAGATTTGGCCCCTGGGCCACATGTTTGACACCTGTGGTCTAATGGGAAAGAAGGAGTTTGACATTTTAAAGGAGCTGAATTAACTCTACATTAATCTTTAAAAAATTTGTTAAAACATGCAAAATTTGGCTCAGGAGGTAGAGCGGGTCGACCAATAACCAAAGGGTTGGCGGTTCAAATCCCGCTCTGTCCTAGTTGTGCTGTTGTGTCCTTGGGTAAGTCGCTTCACCCTCCTTGTCTCCAGTGTCCCTCACACTGGTGTATGAATGCGTATGAATGTTTGGTGGTGGTTGGACTGGCCCTTTGCCGTGCATTGGCTGCCACGCTTCCGTCAGCCGGCCCCAGGGCAGCTGTGGATACAAACGTAGTTTAGAGAGGCAAGGGAAGCTCAGCTTCCCCTAAAATTACAAAAATTAAATGGTTAAATATGTACGGTTTTGTTGACATTTCATTGACTCCAAATGTGTTAGAACACGTTCATCTCACAGACGAGTTCGTTCAGAATCAGCTTTATCACAAATCAACAGACTCAATGTTGTTCACTTCTCCTCCATTCTCGTGTCTCTGTTTTCTCATTCGATCTCTGCTCAGTGCATTTGTCCGTAGACGCTCAGCGTCCATGCACTTCAATGGGACTGAGTGGAACAGTTTTTTTCATTGCCTCAAAACTGGACAGTAATTGGATAAATGCCACAATGTTGTCCCGCCCCCAGACACTAGGCATCTCTGGCAGTGAATGGAGCTGTGGGCGGAGCTTGACCGGGCTGGATGCTTGGCTTCCATGTGCTGATTGGAGGATCAGTCAAAAGGCTGAATCCCATTTGATTGACAGCTATTTTGAGATCTCCTCCTTCACTGACACAGTTCAGTTTAATACCGTCACACATTCTGCTGTGATATCGAGAGAGAAACTACAACGAAATTACTTGTTCATTTCTTGCACTGTAAATAAATCACACTCATTGTACTTCCTTGTTTCAATGTAACATAATATCAACGTTTTCTTGTTTCAGTTATGTAATTTAATCATTTCTTGTTCGAGTTTAATATCGTTTTGTAGATAATAAAATCAATCATACTGTTGGCTAGGTCGGAGTGAACTAGCTATCAGGTCCCTGGAAAAGACGCCTACTGGTACGATAAGGTCACTGACCGTTTTCTTAAAAAGGAATGGAGGGTCGAATTTATGTTTAAATAACTTGATAATTTTTTTGATGTAAACTGACAATGAGCTTCTCCTCTCTGAAAGATGAGCAGCCACCACTGGCCGTTTACCACCACATGAGAGTGAATGAATAATGGATCAATAATGTAAAGCGCTGTGAGTACTTTGAAAAGTGCTATAATGATAATAATAATAGACCTCCGTCAAGGCAGACCACCCCCCCACCCCCTGCCCGATCACCACCAAAATTTCATCATTTGTTCCTTGTTCCAGTATCAACATTTCCTGAAAATTTCATGAAAATCCATCCATAACTTTTTGAGTTATCTTGCTAACAGACAGACAGACAAAAAGACAGACAAGCCCCGATGAAAACATAACCTCTGCCGTTTCACTTGGCAGAGGTAATAATAATAATAATTTTATTTCTATAGCACCTTTAAAAACTGAATTTACAAAGTGCTTTGACAGACAAAGCAGAAGGGCACAACAGCAGAATACAATTGAAATAAACAAGATGCAAGCACAGACACTAAAACATTGAAACCAACACAACACAATAAAAGATATGTACAGCAAACACGAAAACATGACACTCTGAATAAATTGGAGTGTATCGAAGTAGAGAGGGCAGAAATAACATGATGCTGTCAAATCAATGCAAAAATGAAGGAATGGAATGAAACCTCATGTATGTCAATAGAAATGAATAACCAAAACAGGGTAAAATTCAATATTCAACATGAAAAAGAGACAACATCACATAAAGGCAATTCTATAAAAATGTGTTTTAAGAAGTGATTTAAAAGATCTTACTGATTCCGCAGCCTTATCTCCTTGGACAGGCTGTTCCAAAGTCGAGGGGCCCTGATGGAGAAGGGGTGGTCACTTTTCGACGATAGAAATCTAATCCATTATTATTATTATTATTATTATTGTTATTATTATTAGAGTGTCACTTCTCATAACTGTTCTCTACATTCTTTTCACATGTCTTCTGTAGTCCAATGGTGGTTTAAGTTTACATCGTCACTTACAAGGGAATCTCCACCGCTGGTGTAGGTTTGTTCCAATCTGAAAAACTGGAGTGAAGATGGTGAGATTGACTCTAGGTATTAGGGCGTAACCCACAATCCATTGCAACTGCAAGAAAATACATTTGTGACTGGGTGGCAGTAATGGATATACATTTTCATGCAGAGCTGGTGAATGAACTGAGCAAAGTACTTCTGCTGCAGTTATGAAATGTCACAACACAACAAACAATGTGCACATGTTAGTCTACACAGACTTTTAAAGACAGCTGTTTAGTTCTGGGTTTATATAATCTTTTATCCTAATGACAACATTTGTTACTTTGTCATGTTTGCTGCCTGTGTGGTTTGAAGAAACATTATAATGGTTATGCTAGTCTTTTGTATTCTTTGAATATTGTCGTATGGTTATAGGATTTTAATTTGTAATCATCTACTTAAAGCAGTGCAGCTTTAACTCTACATCTTGGTGCCTGAAAGTTTTGTCCGAGAGTGAACTAGTGTGGCTAAAAACAGTTAACGTGCCCTTTTCACAGCAGACATTTTGACTTTTTAAGGCTGAAAACAGACATGTAGTTGGTATCATTAAAAATGACTGCATCCTATTTTTACATGCATGAGCTGTTGGGCTGTAAGGAACTCTTTTCTGTGCCACTAAAATGGAATAGAGCTATAGTTCATCATTTCACAAACACCTGTGCTTTTCCTGCTTTTAATAACCCAAAGTGTCTACACTGAAAAGTGCTGACTGCCTTTTAGGAGCTGATCATTTACTTCAATGGGGTCACCTTTTGAGAAAACCATCAACACTTTTGATAGAAAACACTCTCATTTCCTTACTGTACATTTTGAAAAAACATAATTCACAGAGCTTTAAGAATGAAAAATATATGCATAAACTGCAAGTAGCGTGGGTTTGTCCCACCCCCTCTAAACAACCTCATTAAATAGTGGGTTAATAGATACACCCGGGGGGGTTGGACAAACTGTGGTGTCAGTAAATATTGGAAAAATCCTCCACTTTACACCCCCACTTCTATAACCAATGTCAAACAATGCCTTAAACACACAGTGATCACTTTTAACAAGAGACGTTGTGCAATGTGTATTCTTCAGATGCATTTGTGTTGATTGGTACGAATGGGATTGAATCTTGTCATTTTAGACCTGCCTAGGGACTACAGATGTAAATCAACAAACAATGTACTTAGTAAACGTAATAACATCACTTAAAAATTGTATGGCATTGTCTACTGCCACAGTACTGTGGCACAAAATATGGGTTTGTCTGTTGCCACAGAGCCAATCAAATGTCAGCATTTGTACTAGAACCAATCCTGGATACTGTTCCATGAACTCATTAACCTCTTTACTGTGGTGATATATGGTGTAAACTTCAATTCATTCTTTTGTGCATTTTTCTACCACACTACTGTGGCAATTGATGGAAGAAACAACAAATTAGTGATAGTATATAGTACAGAATGGGGATTAATGTTGTAAAAGCTCTATATGTTGTTGTTTTATGGTGTTCTTTGCTCTGTTCAGTCAGTGAGGCTGGAGAAGGTGGGCGGAGCTACATGTTAGAACAGCAGTGTGTCATGTTACTTCTCAGTTCAGTGTCAGTTCAGTGTATTCAGTGCTGTGCTCCGAATTCTGCACTCTGGACATTGTCCCAGTGGCTGATTTATATCAATGATGGATTTACCTACTGCCCCCCCCCCCCCCCCCCCCCCCCCCCCCTTTGAAAATCTGCAGAAAAAACTGTTGCTTTGATGGGGAATTGAGCCCCAGTCTGCTGCGATGCAGTCCAAAGCATTACCTACTGAGCTTGTTCTCAGCTGTTTCTAGATCCAATCTATTTGCTATCTGATTGCCGGCTTTGTGTCCACAGTACTGTGGCAGCAGGGTGACAGTTTACCAGTCTACACATGATTTAACGAGGGTGCTGATTGGCTCTGTGACATTATAGATAAACCGATATTTTGTGCCACAGTTCTGTGTCAGTAGCCACTTTTACACCCTCTTAAGCCTCAAAATCAAACTCACTTGTTCAAACAAACACTGTGATTTCATCATCAAACACCATTCTTCTCATTTAGAGTTGTGTCCAGGGTGAAAACAACAGAACTTTATGTTTTATCACTTTGACACTTTCTTTGACATTTAAAGTTGTTTGTCAGCCTTTCTTTCTGACACTTTGGTCAAAGGCCCAGTGGTGTTAGTTTTCCTCTTCATGGGAGACCAGCAGAGTGACTCACTACTCCCTCTAGTGGTCACATAAAACTGCCCGGCTGTCAGTATTAATATATTCAGAGCACATTTCTATTATCCAATACATTGGCATCACTGGCAGGACTTCAGAACCCTTTATTTTTAACAGTCTAATGATAATTAATAGGTAATTACTATAGAGAGGGTGGAAAAGAACTAAAATAAGACTTGATATACTAATAAGAAAACATGGATTTTGAAATGGGATGTAAGTCAGGTATAACTTTAATGTATTTAAGTATGTGCACGTACACATACTTGTGTTTTACTGGAGACCATACAAAAAGAAAACACCACATGAGAAATACTGCAATAAAAGAATACCAAGTGTTAAAAGAATAACACCAATATATAAATACTTAAAATTACACTAGATGTAAAAGATTCTAAAAATGTTAATATTGTCATGTTTCGTCAGATTTGTTAATTATGTTAATGTTTAGTGTTTCATGTCTCGTCTTTGGTCTTCAGTGTTTTGTCTTTGTTTGGTTTATCACTTTATGTTAAATTAGAGTCATTCACATTTGGTCCTGTCTTGCATTTCCTGTTTTATTTTGTGCAAATCTCTTCCCTCTTGTTTCAGACTCTGACTTTCTCCCTTTGTGTGTTTTCCCGCCAGTGTGATCATTAACCCCACCCCTGATTGTTGTCACCTGTGTTCCCCCTACCTCATGTATAAATAGTCCTGTCTCCCTTTGTCTTGTGCCAGTTCATCTGATTCTGTCATGGTGTTTCAAGTCAAGCTGTCTACCAGGTTTTTCCATGTTTGTCAAGTTTCATGTTTCAAGTTTTTCTGTTGAGAGTAGTGATGGTGAGATGAAGCCTCATGAGGCATCGAACCGCTTGAGTCAATTGGTTCGAGAAAGGGTTCATTTCTCGAAGCTTCATGTGTGCACGAAACCACCTACTGGCCATGTGTATAATTACAGGCAGTTGTATCTGAACCTCAAAATGTGTGATGCATTGAATTTTTACCTCCGCCAAGGAGGTTATGTTTTTGCCAGGGTTTGTTTGTTTGTTTGTCTGTTTGTTTGTTTGTCTGTCCGTTAGTGTGCAACATAACTCAAAAAGTTATGGACAGATTTGGATGAAATTTTCAGGGTTTGTTGGAAATGGGATAAGGAAGAAATGATTAAATTTTGGTGGTGATCGGGGGTGGGGGGGCCCACGGGGGGGGCCACTGATCAGCCTTGGCGGAGGTCTGCGCTCTCCGAGTGCTTCTAGTTTAGCATATTCTCTGTGTGTAAATCTCCCCCAAATGGTGGTGGTATCATATGTGGGAGGTTGTGTCATGTTTTGTTTTGTTTTTTTTTTTTTTTTTTGTCACTTTAGGATAATGTCATGACTTAAACAGGCAGAAGACAGTGAAAGTGCTTGTGAAACTAGAAAGAGGGCGCTGAACATGCTTGTGGAACTTGAACAATGATGTACAGAACAGTGGAGATTTTATTTATTTTTATTCAGGAATAACAGTTTCTCAACAGTTTTTGGTTTGAAGTGATTCTTTTTTTTTTTTTTTTTGACACAACCTCTTCAGCGTTTGAAAACACCCTGTCACATGGTACAGAAGATGTTGGCATGCACGAAAACGCAAGAGAAACATTATATAAATTTGGGTACAGTCATTTTTTGTCCCTCCCAGTACTCCAGACAAGCAAACCTTATGTGTCTGAAATAATGTTAGATTTAGTTTACCTTATTAGGAGTTATCAAACTAAAATATTCCCACATAGGGGAAATCCTCCTCTTCTTCACTGGCTCCATCCTCTTACTCATTCTTCTCTTCTCACTCTCCTAAATCTTCAAATGATCTCTCTCTCTAAACTCTTCAAACTATCTCCAAACTATATAAATGCTATCCAAACTCTAGTATCCAAACTCTGTTCAAACTCTGCACTGACCGTAACCCTCAATCAAAAACCCATATTTGGAACAGAGCCTGAGGGGTTTGTACTGCTGTCAAACCTGAATCACATAGAACCACCTCAGAACCACTGTGTGAAGCAGTCACGTGGTACAGCCAGGCAGCGAGGCTTCGGATATGGGGCCATTATTGTTGCAATATTATTTGCAAATGCGTGTGGAGAGTTGAGTGTCCGTATTTCAATCTGTCTGTGCACAGTCAGATTTGCAAATGAACCTGTAAATGCGTGTAAATGCTTCTTCTTCTTCGATTTTTAGTGGCAGTTGGTGAACCTTGCAAGCACAACTTGCGTAAACTCACGTCAGGTACAAGAACGAGCAAAGCCGAACGCAGCCGGAATGAGGGAGCCTGTGAGCCTGAGCCCAGGGCAGCCTGAGCCCAGGCACACAAACCCTGGTTTTACAGACAAATCCCGCTGCGCATTTGTGGATTTCTCACAGCAGAAGTGTAGCAAAATTCATGTGTGTAAAGAGAGCCAATCGAGAAGCCGCTTGACTTGTAACCAATGATTTGTCCGTATTTCTGGGTCTTGTGGTGAAAATACTTTGACTTTTCAAATCTGATTACACACACACAAGTTGTTTTACACATTTGCAGATTGTTGAACAGACACACAAATCTCATCACGCATTTACAGATACATTTACACATTTGCAAATCCGACTGCGCACAGACAGATTGAGATGCGGACACACAACACTCCACACACACAGATTGAAATGCGGACACACAAATCTCATCATGCATTTACAGATTCATTTACACATTTGCAAATCCGACTGCGCACAGACAGATTGAAATACGGACACTCAACTCTCCACGCGCATTTGCAAATAATATTGCTACAATAATGGCCCCATATTCGGACGTCATAATTTTGAGCTCCGCCCCTAAATGAAGCAAGCCTCGATACGCGCTTCGCGGAAACACACCCTCCATTACTCGACACGCACTTCGAAGCCTCGGCACATCCCACAACATCACTAGTTAAGAGTTTTTCATAGAGATTTATTGTAGTTTTTTATATCTTCCTTGTGAGCACTTTTTGTGAATCACTTTTTTATTGTTAAAATACTTTTGTTGAAATCTTACATTTATGTGAGTTGTGCATTTGAGTCCATTTCATATGTCAAGGAGTTCTACCAAATATAAGCAGCTGCACTCCCTGCTTAAAATCTACAAATTCAGTCCATTGTAACCATAGCACAGGCTCAGTGGAGTTCATCAGTGGTACAGAATGAAGTGGCAGTTTGTACCAAATACATGTAAGATGTTGTTTGTTGGAGAGTTTCTCAGCCTGAGGGATAAAGCTGTTGCACAGTTTGGTGGAAGCAGCACACATTCTCCTGTAACTCCTACCACAGGGTTGAAGGGTGAGGTGGATGTGAGCGGTAGAAGCTGCTCAGGGCTTTTCTGGTGTATTCATTTTCTGTTGCAGACGGCCTGGGTGGATGGCACGACTAAAGGTGGAAACAGAGTAAATGTCAGGAATATCATGTAGGAGAGAATACTGAGGGTCAAGGGTCAGAACAGCTGAAGGCTCTAAACTTTGTAGAAGTTAAGCAGCAGATGTGGTGGTGGACAGGAAGGAAGAGGCTAATGGGAAGGTATGTGAATCTGAAGGAGCTCAAGAAGGTATAAGATGGGTTATGAAGGGCCTGGAAAGTGACCCCATAAAGACCCACATAGTCACTGACAATCAAAATCACTACTCTCATCTACCGATCTAATATGTTTAATACCTGTTGATCCACTATTCCTATCAATACATGTAAATAGTTGGTGTAAAATACACTTTGTCATCTTTTTATGGTCATCAGATATGACCCATTTGGACGTTATATCATGAACTGCTTACAGATAACACAGCACTTTTAATGGGTGTGTTATCTATACGCATTGTAATCTTTCTGTGTGTATGTTCACGCCGCGTCAAATACCACGCGATTAGCGGACAGGGGTAGGTTTAAGGGTTAGGGTTACTGATAGGGATAGGGTTAGGTTTAGGGTTAGATTAGGTTTAGAGTTAGGGTTAGGTTTAGGGTTAGGGTTAGGGTTAGGGTTAGGGTTAGGTTTAGAGTTAGGGTTAAGTTTAGGGTTAGAGTTAGGTTTAGGGTTAGTGATTAGGGTTAGGTTTCGGGTTAGAGTTAGGGTTAGGTTTAGGATTAAAATTAGGTTTAGGGTTAGCGGTTAGGTTTAGGGTTAGGGTTAGCAGTTAGGGTTAGGTTTAGGGTAAGAGTTAGGGTTAGGTTTAGAGTTAGGGTTAGGGTTAAGTTTAGGGTTAGAGTTAGGGTTAGCGGTTAGGGTTAGGTTTAGGGTAAGAGTTAGGGTTAGGGTTAGGGTTAAGTTTAGGGTTAGAGTTAGGGTTAGGTTTCGGGTTAGAGTTAGGGTTAGGTTTAGGGTTAAAGTTAGGTTTAGGGTTAGCGGTTAGGGTTAGGGTTAGCGGTTAGGTTTAGGGTTAAAGTTAGGGTTAGGGTTAGCGGTTAGGTTTAGGGCAGGGGCGCCCAATCCTGGTCCTCGAGATCTACTATCCTGGATGTTTTAGATGTATCCCTCTTCCAACACACCTGATTCAAATGATAAGCCTATCATCAAGCGCTGCAGAAGCCTGAAAATGACTGTCAGGTGTGTTGGAAGAGGGAAACATCTAAAACATGCAGGGTAGTAGCTCTCAAGGACCAGGGTTGGGCACTCTTGGTTTAGGGTTAGCGGTTACGGATATGTAAACCAGAGATCTTAGCGTACATTGACACACGATCAAATGGCGTTCAATAATACGTGAAAGGATGAAAATGCGTATGTGTAGCATGCCAACGACTGGCGTGACATTCAACACGATTTCATGAGATCAGTCTACCCATTTGGACATTCAGAGGCTCAGTAGTTACCGTGGAAACACCGTCATCTTCTACAACATTGATTCACCAGTAAAACCCATGAAGTTAGATCAATGACAGTGGATGGAGAAATAAGGTTTATTTTCGGTCAATGATATCTTGGCTGAAAAAATCCCTTTTAATTCAGTTTTCTCTGTTTTTGATATAATAATAATAATAATAATAATAATAATAATAATAATAATAATAATAATAATACAACTGAGAATAATAATAATTTTAATCTGAGATTTTATGAACATCAACATAATTAGTGCATTATATATGAAAAATACATGATTTTCACTGAAACATGCAAACTACAGAGGATAATATTAAAATAAATGGTAATAAATTACTTAAGAAAGGTTAAATCTAGAGAAAAAGTCCTTGGGGAACTGACACACAAGTAGCTCTGGGTCTTCAAAGGTTAAATCTGCTTTTATGTGGCAGTTGAAATGCAAACTTTAAAGTGCGAACCAATGACAGACAATCAATACATCTACACACGTGGGCATAAGTTTAAATAGGACTGAACACAGAAATACTTAAACTCAACTTGAAATGGTAGACTTGACTTGAGAGACATGAGGTGTGGTGATGGTGTCAGCCTCGGTGTACAGTTCATGACATTTTCACACTCATCAGACCGAGCAGCGACACCTCGATGAGGACATTGTCTCATCACATGGGAGTAAGTTCTTGACATGATTGTGGCAACCCTGTACTTTAAAGGTTGTGCTAAACCCACTTTTATTAGTCTTTGGTTCATTTATTTGTGTATTTGGACCCTAACCGTTCATGCAGTTTGAATTTGAACCCTCCAGGTGCTGCAAAGCTATCTTTATATTCATTCAAACATGGAGTGGATTTCTACAACCCGTTTTAATTCCTTCTTAATTTGTTGCATTTTATGACTAGTTACATCACAACATTTGCACATATAAGGTCAAGACTTCCGAAAAACATTTCTCCGAGTACGACATAACCGTTTATCAGCAGCAGTGGTTGTAGTAAAAACTGAAAATATGTCCAAACGTCGAGCCGATTACCTAAAATGTTCAGTTGTTGGTTGTATTAATGAACGCACAGCTGACAACCTGAAGGGGGTGGAGTCATGAGCATTTAAAGGGCCAGCGCTCCAAAGCACCTTTCTGGTGTCATTACTCAGAAATACTGTCGAAGATGGACCTGTGGAGTTGAATTAATGAAGAATTCAGAGCCAAGCAGAGCATTTACAGTTTATGCAGATCACAGGGAAATGCTTTGAAATGCATAATTCCATTTAAAAAAAGCTAAATATCACTCCTTTAAAAACAAAACGACACCTGCCCCATATCACCAAAGGTCTCCCATGGCTGATCTAGATCTTCCTCATGAACAAACATAATGTCACCATTATTTCCCACAACACATCAGTGAACTCTCATATATTTATTCATGTTTGTAGTGAGATCTTTACTGTATAACATCCCCTGAGCTGAGACAGAGTTATTCTTTTTTTCCTTACGTATTGGACTATAGTGCTGTCATTGGATGGGCACAATTTCCATCTTTATTGACTTTATCCTTCTTTTTCACTTTCCCATAGATCTAAACGCCAGTGTAATCATTGTTCCTATTCCTATATAAAAACACACACATAAAAAAAAAAAAAAAACAGAACTAAGTGGGTTCTAAAGGTTAAAGTCACTATTTATTGTGACCACTGACCTCATGACAAGAAACAGTACAAACAGTTCCATACATCTGACATGTGCTGAATGAAACCTGGTCTAAAACACCAGAAAATGAATGAAATAAACGCCTTTAAGGGTTAAACATGCTAAGTGCAAAGGAAGGTCACATTAAATACTACCACTGTGGTTTATAGAAACTGCTTTTTCCCTGAAACTTTTGTTTTTGTCTTTTTTTTTTTACTTTATGTTAGAGCCATAATACAAATTAGTGTGAAATAATTTAAATTTGTAAGGTACAATGTTTAAGTTGAATGTTGAAAAGAAATAAGTGGTACCTAGGATTCTGTTGGGTTTCTGTAATTTGGCTTAGAGTCTGGTTTTGACCAACTCTATATGTAAAGTGTCATGAGATAACTTTTGTTGTGATTTGGCGCTATATACAGTACAGGCCAAAAGTTTGGACACACCTTCTCATTCTTCACATTTTCTTTATTTTCATGACTATTTACATTGTAGATTCTCACTGAAGGCATCAAAACTATGAATGAACACATGTGGAATTATGTACTTAACAAAAAAGTGTGAAATAACTGAAAACATCTCTTATATTCTAGTTTCTTCAAAGTAGCCATCCTTAGCTCTGATGACTGCCTTGCACACCCTTGGCATTCTCTTGATGAGCTTCCAGAGGTAGTCACCTGAAATGGTTTCCACTTCATAGCTGTGCCTTGTCAGGGTTACTTAGTGGAATTTCTTGCCTTATTGATGGGGTTGGGACCATCAGTTGTGTTGTGCAGAAGTCAGGTTGATGCACAGCTGACAGCCCTATTGGACAACTGTTAGAATGCATATTATGGTGAGAACCAATCAGCTAAGTAAAGACAAACGAGTGGCCATCATTACTTTAAGAAATGAAGGTCAGTCAGTCTAGAAAATTTCAAAAACTTTGAATGTGTCCCCAAGTGCAGTCGCAAAAACCATCAAGCGCTCCAACGAAACTGGCTCACATGAGGACCGCCCCAGGAAAGGAAGACCAAGAGTCACCTCTGATGCTGAAGATAAGTTCATCTGGGTCACCAGCCTCAGAAATCGCAAATTAACAGCAGCTCAGATTAGAGACCAGATGAATACCACACAGAGCTCTAGCAGCAGACACATCTCTACAACAACTGTTAAGAGGAGACTGCGTGAATCAGGCCTTCATGGTCAAACAGCTGCTAGGAAACCACTGCTCAGGAGAGGCAACAAACACAAGAGATTTATTTGGGCCAAGAAACCCAAGGAATGGACATTAGACCACTGGAAATCTGTGCTTTGGTCTGATGAGTCCAAATTTGAGATCTTTGGATCCAACCGCCGTGTCTTTGTGCGACGCAGAAAAGGTGAACGGATGGATGCTACATGCCTGGTTCCCACCGTGAAGCATGGAGGGGGAGGTGTGATGGTGTGGGGGTGCTTTGCTGGTGAAGCTGTTGGGGATTTATTCAAGATTGAAGGCAACCTGAATCAGCATGGCTACCACAGCATCCTGAAGTGACATGCCATTCCATCCGGTCTGCGTTTAGTTGGACCATCATTTATGTTTCAACAGGACAATGACCCCAAACACACCTCCAGGCTGTGTGAGGGATATTTGACCAAGAAGGAGAGTGATGGAGTGCTGTGCCAGATGACCTGGCCTCCACAGTCACTGGACCTGAACCCAATCGAGATGGTTTGGGGTGAGCTGGACCGCAGAGTGAAGGCAAAAGGACCAACAAATGCTAAGCATCTCTGGGAACTTCTTCAAGACTGTTAGGAAACCATTTCAGGTGACTACCTCTGGAAGCTCATCAAGAGAATGCCAAGAGTGTGCAAAACAGTCATCAGAGCTAAGGGTGGCTACTTTGAAGAAACTAGAATATAAGAGATGTTTTCAGTTATTTCACACTTTTTTGTTAAGTACATAATTCCACATGTGTTCATTCATAGTTTTGATGCCTTCAGTGAGAATCTACAATGTAAATAGTCATGAAAATAAAGAAAATGCAAAGAATGAGAAGGTGTGTCCAAACTTTTGGCCTGTACTGTAAATAAAATTTGATTGATTGATTGATTTGATTGGTTTTGCCCTGTAAGTTGCTTTGGAAAAAAGCGTCTGCCAAATGCATAAACGTAAATGTAATTTGTAGCGTTAATTTTGTTTAATATGCTTGGTTATGAACATCTGTATTGTATTACTTGTTAAAACAGTAAGCTGCATCAGCCAGTTGGGGGTCAGAGCGTAACAGTCTTTGACCATGACTACATGGCTTGATTGATCTCCTGTAATGGATGAAAGATTCTTTATTTTTTGTAATGTTTTTGTTGTAATGTGAATCGTTTTGTTAAAAACTCCACTTCCTGGTGGGGAGGGTCAGGACCTAACCCTCACGTATCAGGCCACACCCAACCCTTTAAGAGGAAGGACCAGGCCCAGTCCATCTTCTTTCCCCTTTGTTTGACATGGAGCATACGGCCTGAGAAGCAGCAAAGACTTAAATGCACAGACTGGATGGATGCATACCTGAGTGAGTTATATTTGTGTTACTGTTAGTTGAATATGTTTGGAATTGTTTTAGTAATAGAGTTATTGTTTGCCTTTGTTTAAGATTCAAATCATCCTATCCATGTCGTCACCTGAACTATTTCACCTGTAAATAATCTGCCTGAAGAGAAAATAAAAGCCTTAAACGGAATCCCTGACCAGTTTTCATATCTGACCGTATTCCAATGCAGAGGTTTTAATTATTCCAACACAAATCAGCCCTTCAATATCAGCCTTCATAGTTTTTTACAGTTTTCTTAAGTAAATAGTTCAAACTTTCAAAGAAGTTTTGCATCAATGACTCTAGCTCAAGAACTGGACACAAAACAGAGTTTTAAGAAACTGCACTTACACTTTATTTATAGAACTTTTCAACATTTATAGAACTTTTCATTGAACAAATATAACATTTACGATTTCAGGTAATGTGCTCATAATACAGAGATTGACACCGGACATGATAAACAAACAGAACCCATGGAGGAAAAAGAAAAAAAGATAATACAAACAGAACACACATAACAAGACAGTGCATTCTGGTACATTTCAGGAAAGAAAATAAATAAATAAACAAAACAGGTCAATAACAATAATATAAACAACTAAAATATATTTACAGTTCCAGGCCAGTGGCCTAGGGGTTTACCAGGGCGAACATAATTTTGCTCATTTTTTTCCCCTCCCAGCTCCCAAGCACACACGTCAGTCAAGAAAACCTAAAGTTCACAGTGTTTATTTTTAAATCAACTAAAGAAGGGTTAGGGGAGGGTACGGCTAAAACAACAAACAGAATATCTTCTAGTTCAAACTAAATAACCTACTCAAAATAAATGGAAGAAATTAAAAAAAAAAAAAGAAAAAAAGAAAACTCACCTAAACTCCCTAACCAAAAAACAGGAGAAAATGGGGAAAAAAAAGAGCTGACCTCCCCTACCAGAAAAAGGGTCAAATTTACAAAAACACTATTTACAATTATATACAAACGAAGTTTCACACGAGCACACACAACGACTGACGAACACACGGTTGGAAGCTGGCAGGAGGCAAGAGAGAGGACGAACTGAAGATCTAGGGCCATTTTTAAAGGGGCCGGGCAATCATGCTCTACCAACCAGCTTCCTCTAACACAAACAGACACAAAAAGGGCACAGCACACCTACAGGACGGGGGAGAACACACACACTAAACAGAAACATATATACATATAAATAGGCAAATTATGACCCAGGGTCATAACAGCCAGATAACATATTCACGCAGCGTAAAAGAGGCTCCCATATTTTGAAACTTTTGATTTTAATCCTGTACAAACTTCACATATGTTCAGATTATATTTTAATGCAGAGACTGAGAAACACATATTATGTGTGTTTGTTATAACTTTAATAAACCAACAAACTGAATGTTGTCTGATTAGTTTCATGCTGTCTACTGAAAATATAAAGATTTCCTTCTCTTTTTTTGTCAGACAGACAGAAAATTAGATTTTTACCTTGACATGTTTCAATTACAACCTGTAGCCTTCCTCAGGATGTTACTGTGTCATTATCAGCTGTTTTATCCAGGTTTACCAGACAAACAGGAGATGATTATGTCCCCTGCTGCCTGAATATGAACAGGGATGAGGGGTCCTACACCTGATCCCACACCTGGGATACTGTCCTCCATGGGATGCCGGACAGCAGGGGGCATAATCATCCCTTGTTGTCTGGTAAACTTGGATAAAACAGCTGATAATGACATGTCACAGTAACATTCTGAGGAAGACTACAGGTTGTAATTGAAACATGTCAAGGTAAAAATAATTTTCTGTCTGTCTGACAAAAAAGAAAAGGAAATCTTTAAACCTAATATTGGCCAAGAACTTTTTCACAGTCCTGCAAATACAGCAGGTTGTATTTGTCCTTTCATAAAGTCAGTTTTTCCTTTAATTTATCAACCATGATTTATATGAGTTGAAGTTCAGGTTTTTCTGCGTTACTATGTTGTGCTTTCTACAGGGATTTTCTTAATCTAGTGTTTTTCAGCCTTGGGGTCGGGACCCCACGTGGGGTCGCCTGGAATTCAAATGGGGTCGCCTGAAATTTTTAGTAACTGATAAAAAAAAAAAAATAATAATAATATACTGTATAATAAATAATATAGTGTTCCCTAGTTTCACCATAATTACAGTACTGTGCTGAGATCTGGGGCAACAACTACAAGACCTCACTACAGCCACTAACTATTATTCAAAAAAGAGCGATTTGGATCATTCATAATGTTGGCTATCAGGAACACACAAACTCATTCTTACAGTCAAAATTACTCAAGTTCATAGACATTGTGGACTATCAAACAGCTCAAATAATGTACAAAGCTAAAAATAATCTTTTACCAACAAATATACAGAAATTATTCAGTATTCATGGGGGGGTTTATGATTTAAGGGGGTAAATTAACTTTAAAATTCCCTTAATGTGCACGACTAGGAAGGGTTTTTGTGTTTCTGTCAGCGGGGTGAGACTGTGGAACAGATTTAATATAGAGTTAAAGCAACGTCCAAGCATGAAAGAATTTAAAAAGAGGTAAAGACACAATTTTTCAGAGGTACAGGGAGGAGGGAGGGCTTGGGGATCACTAGGTGTTCTAAAGATGTACAAGTATGTGGCAAGTGTGTATATATATATATATATATATGTGTGTGTATATATGTAGGTGTATATGTGTGTATAGATCTGTGTATGAATATGTATTGACATATTTGTTATTGTATTATGTGTTTATGTAAATCATATTATATTTGTTCATAATAGTATAAAGCCAGAAACCTAATTATTTACTATTAAGTATCAGTCATATTATGGCATAGTGTATAGATATGATTAGACGAGGAAGGTTATTATTGTTGTTAATTATATAAGGAGAAGGGGTGGGAGTTTATAAGTTGTAGTTCTTCTCACTCCTTTTCGAATATGTATTATATGTCTTATGTTTAAGTGTCTTGTTTATTTATTTTCTTCTGTTTGACATTCATGTTCGAAATAAATACATCAATCAATCAATCAATAAAAAATTTACTAATGTTGACGACAACTGTGTTAACCTGGTAATAGAACTCAAGTAATTTGTTAAAGGAGAAATGACTTATCTGGAGGGGCCCTTCAGTGGGAGGCTTCCCATCGTTGTTCAGAAGTTATTTTCATACTTCCCTTTTGGAGGTCATGTATGTTTGTTCATTTCACTGTTTTGCACAGACACCTTTGAGTTATATGTTCAGGTCAGTGAAGTATCATAAACTAAACACCAAACCAAAAAGATAAGATGCAAAACCAGGTTTATAAAGTTATTACTTTAAATGTAAATGGACTGCAAAATCCCATCAAAAGAAAGAAATTAATTAGTAAAATGAAATGGGAAAAAAAGCAAATCATTTTTTGGCAGGAGACTCATCTAAATGATAAAGAGTACGAAAAGTTGAAGATATTTGGCTTTAAAAATACCTATTATTCATCATACAGTCACAGACAAGCAAGACATGTAGCGATTTTAATCTCAAATAACATAATGTTCCAGTTCTCCAAACATGAGCGATACAGAGGGGCGATACATTTTGGTAACAGGACACATTGATCATAAACCAGTTACGTTGTTAAATATATATAGACCCCCAGGTAATGATAAGACATTCCTCAAAAAAATATTTAATATAATAGCTGAAGAGAACCATGGCACTATCATCTGTGGTGGGGACTGGAATATTCAACTACAACCCTCCCTTGACAAAAAACTTACTGATGAAAAATGTATGTTGAGTTGAGAAAGACAGTCATAATACATAAAAGACAAACTGTGAAGCTGAAACTGCCGCACTGTGGTTCTGTTTATCTGTCAAATGTTCATTGTGGTCAGTTTCAGATGCTGCAGCTCTTTCATAATTCATAGTTTGAGTTCTTGTTTGTTCAGTATTAATTCTCAGCCTTGTAAATCCAAGCTGGACTGACTGTACATATCCTGACTAAGGAAAATCAAATTCTCACTTTGTGCTGTAATTTACACCTGGTTTTTCTGCCTCCGTTCATAATAATATACATTATATACAGGGTGGGGAAGCAAAATTTACAATATTTTGAGGCAGGGATTGAAAGACAGTGTATGACCAATTAGTTTATTGAAAGTCATGAGAATTTATTTGCCACAAGAAAATTGACATAATAGAAAATGTTTTTATTCTATGTGTCCTCCTTCTTTCTCAATAACTGCCTTCACACGCTTCCTGAAACTTGCGCAAGTGTTCCTCAAATATTCGGGTGACAACTTCTCCCATTCTTCTTTAATAGTATCTTTAAGAAAGTCGACATTGCTGTGTGATGTTCTATTGGTAGCATGTTCTAAAACGTCCCAAATAGCAGAATCCAGAGGGTTTAGATCTGGGCTAGAAGGCGGACATAAACATGATTCCCAAAAATTGCTAAAGTTGGATTTGTTGCTGTTGTCAACAAGTGTTTTGGTGTTCTTGTGTAAGATTTTAACTTCAAATCATATTTTACTGCATTTCTAACGGTCTTGTTGTCTACCTCAAGTTCAATTGCAATTTTTCTCATGGATTTGGTTGGATCCTTTAGGATTTTGGATTTGAGAGCTTTAATAAAAGATTTGGTACGTTTTTTGTTGCTTCCTCCACTTCCAGACTTTCTCATAATAGTTTTGCTCATAGTCATTCTCTTCTTTCCATTATAAACAGTCTTTATGGACACTCCAACTATTTTTGAAATCTCCTTTGGTGTGACGAGTGCATTCAGCAAATCACACACTCTTTGACGTTTGCTTTCCTGATTACTCATATGGGCAAAAGTTTCTGAAAAGGTATGGATAATAGTGTTAGGTATGATTATGACATCAATATATGTTTGGTTTCAAAACAATTGACGTAGTGCCTGCTGAGAAAAAACAACTAAATGTTCATTGTAAATTTTGCTTCCCCACCCTGTAGACTAAATGTCCTCTAAAATTAACGTTCATTTGCAACATAGTATAGCAAACTATTACACAATCAAAAACAAATTAATTTTAGCAAAAAAAAAAAAAAATGTCTGAGGTCACCAGAAATCTGTTAAAATGGGGTCACGAGCCAAAAAAGGTTGAGCACCACTGCCTTACTCCATCACTGTTTTTAAACTGTCAGTCTGCTGCTCTCTAGCGGACAATGTGCAGTACTACATGCACCAAAGACACTAAGAGGAACCTGAGATCAAAGAAGCAAAGGTCTCCTCATAATTAAAGGTGAGACTTGCTGTGTGGAAAAGGGTCAGCAGTACAATGTTGACTAATGTGGACGACAGCGTGGTCTCATATCTCGTGATTCATTTTAATTTCAGGTCCTAAAGTGTTAAAACGGCAGACAGAGGGGGGAAGGGGGGGGGGGGGGGGGGTTAATGAGCCGCTGGTTTCTTTGATGAACTTCAAAGTAAATGTCAGAAGCAGAGAACTATAATCTGTGTGAAAGCGAGCATGCCTTGCACAAATTGAGCCATTTGACTTGACTTTATGTTTTGCTGTCTGTGCACTATTCAGACACAGATTATTACCATCAGAGGGAGTATTTGACAGGAATCCAGTTTAGTGTTTATTCAGTATAAAAACATCATTTCAAGGCACAGTAGTGACAGTGAATGTAGTGCATTGAATATGAATATAAATGTTGAATGTCATTGGTCTGCTTAAATGATTCTGTGTTTCCACTGTTTATGTTCATCCGGTAATGTTTGGTACGCTAGGACGTCCACTAAGTAGAAAAATAGTTAAAGGTAAAAAGGATAACTTACTTTGTTGTCTTTGTCAGGAAATTTTATCTCAGAATTTTACCCAGTAAGCTACTACGCAGTTATTACAAATACTTTGTTACCTTACTTAAGTAGAAATTTTGGTTATCTATAATTTACTGGAGTAATTATTTTTCAGCCAACTTTTTACTTCTACTCCTTACATTTTAAAAATAGCCTTGTTACTCCTATTTCATTCCGGCTTGTCATCGCTCAAATAAAAAAAACTATGCAGATAAATCGTACTATCCGGATAGAGTGAATTTGATTGTGGTTGGATGAGAAGTATAAACACATATATTTTATTTGTATTCTATTTTATTTAACCTTTATTTAACCAGGAAGAAAATCCCATTGAGATTAAGAACCTCTTTTCCAAGGGAGTCCTGGCCAAGAGGCAGCACAACACATAGTTACAACATACAGTTACATTATACGGTTACAACATACAGTAATTTACAGGACCAGTCAGCAAGTGTGTGTGTATACATATATATGTGTATATATAAGTATAAACATGTACCATTCCTAGTATGGCACAGCCTAAGCTTTTATCCTAATGGCATTTTTCCCCCTTACATTTACTTTTATACTTTAAGTAGTTTTGAAACCAGTACTTTTACACTTTTACTGGAGTAAAAACCTTGAGCTGATACTTCAACTTCTACAGAAGTCTTTTTAAACCCTAGTATCTACAGTCGCAGAAAAAATTATTAGACCATCAAAAGTCATCAAAAACAATGGTTATGCAATCCAGTACTAACTCCTGTGTGTATCATGTGACTAAAACAGACAGAAAAGAAAACATGGAATGTCTAAAAGCACTGTTTTTGTCAGTACAATGCCACAGATATTGATGTAAGAACTGAAGTGATTTTGGTTTTTATCAAGAAAACATGGAAAATGGATAGATATCAGCTCTGAAATTAAACTACTATGAGCTATTTATGTTGTTCTCATTATATTTGTCCAAACAAATGTACCTTCAGTTGTACCAGGCATTAAAATGAACAAGAAACTGAAGAAAACGAGGTGTGTTTTAATCATTTTTTCCATGACTGTATATCTCCACCTTGAATTAAGCAAAAAAAATCTGCCAACGGAACAAGTGAAAATTATCTTACGATTTCTTGAAATAAGATTTTCCAGATCTGTTGTCTAAAAATAAGTTCTTATATCCCACTGGAAAGTTATTCTTTCAGTAATTATGTCTTATTTTATGTGTGATGAGATATTTGGACTAGAAATGAGAAAAACACACTTGGTAAGATTTTTGCTGTGTGAGAATCAGTGTTGCCAACTCCTCAGTAAGGAAAGCAGCTGTTGTTTGTCCTAAAACTCACTAAAAGTTGCTAAATGATCTCATCACCTAATTTGCGTAATTAGAAATATGCTTATAATTGTAATGAATGATGTAGGAGAGAGGAATAACATTGTTGGAGAGACAAAGAGTGAGTTTAAAAACACCCTAAATTTGTGTAGAATTACAAATGAAATACACTCTTGTCAAATTTTGTTTATTTTAATGTCACATTTCTAAACCTCCTCCTTTATTTGGGCTAAAGTGACCCTAAAGAGACACTCTGGAGGAGTTACTTAGGTTATGTATGCATTTGTTGAGTTTTTAACTTCATTTTCTTCAGTTTGGTTTAGTTTTTAACCTTACGGTCCACTTAGGAGCCTAGAAGATGTCACAGTAAAACATGAATATTTTTCATTTTCAGTCTGCATTAACTATTTAACCCTTTCATGCATAGTGGTCACTCCAGTGGACAGCTATTCTACAGCTGTTCTCTTGTATATTCATGGATTTTGTTGTTCTTTTTTTTTTCTTTTTTCTTTTTTTTTTTTACACATATCTTTATTAAAGTTTTAAGACACTACATATCTTTTCTGGCATTAATTGGTAACATTATGTAGATCTCTCCTGAGCATAAACCCCCAGAATCACAAGCCCTCCCCATAGTTTTCACACAATTTATCAGTAAATACATGGTTCTATGTGTCAAAAATTAAACGTGTGGTGTCCAGCTGGGTGGACATTTTTGCAACTTCATGAAAAATACACTCATAAGAATTTTTTTCATTATTATTTTTTTTTAATTATTCTCATTTTATTTATTTTTTTATTTTTTTTATTTTTCAGAAGAAAATTTTCAATCGCATTGTGTTTTTTTTTTTCATGCCTAAATAGGAATATAAACACTCAGGAAAAAAAAATTTGATTAAGGTTCTCATAATCTGTGCATGAAAGGGTTAAATTGACCAAAAAGAGCCAATTAGAGAAAACTGTTAATGACAATGGCAGTGACTTATATTCAGTGCAGTGATTTGTTTTAGACAAAGAACATGTGCTTTCATATCAGTCTCCAAAAGTCTCTGAAGACACCAGAAAAAGTTGATTGATTTGTCGCAAGGTTCTTTAACCCTTTCATGCATAGTGGTCACTCCAGTGGACAGTTCTTCTCCAGCTGTTCTCTTGTATATTCATGGGTTTTGATGTTTTAGTTCCATATCAGCCAACACAGTGGACACTTACGCACCATCCCATACACTGACATTCAGACCAGTACTGTAACTTTGCTGTTCTTGATAAACTTGATCTGCACTAACATGTTTGAGTGTAAATCAATTATTATTTGTTAGATGAGAAGGTTTTTTTTTGCATATTATCTCCATGAAGTGAGTAATTACTAGCATTAGAATATGTTAAAATGTGAGAGGACATCAGATTAGCAGCATTAAAAATGTTTTTATTTCATTGTTTTCATATCACTTTCTGATATTGGGTTTTAAACATATGTTTCTTTACTTCAAAAATTAAATGCATGGATATTTTTGTAACTCCACAGGAAAAAAAAAACTGGATTGCATTGTATTTTTTTCATGCCTAAGGAGGAATAAAAACACTGATGAAAAAAATCTTGACTAAGGTTCTCACAATTCATGCATGAAAGTGTTAATAGTCACTAGAGGGGTCTGAAAAATCACTAAAAATACCAACAAAGTGGCTAAATTGTTAACGCTGACTTTTGCAGCTCAGCAGACCGACCGTGTCTTTTTCTGACTGTATGACAGATGATAATTTTATGTCATTTAGAGGGAAAATTCATATGTTTTAATGTTTCAGTCACTTTTCAAAAGTTGCTCAAAGTTTCCAAACCAATTTTAGAAGTAGATAAATTTGTCACCAGGTCCTTTTTGAGGAAAAAAAAGAAGTTACTAGTACAGGGTGACACAAAAAAATGGGAACTTTTTAACAATCCAATAGAACAAAGAGTGATGGAAGAAAAATATTTTATTCATAGTAATTGAAACCTTAAAACATGCCATTTACGAAACAATGATGTAATTTTCATTTTTTAAAAATTACTTCCTGTAGATGGCGTCCTCCTGTACGAATGCATTCTTGAAATCTGCTGTTGAGATTCCTCATTGACCGCTGCAACATCTCAGCTGGGATACTGTGAATTTCATCCTGAATTCTCTGTTTTAACTCATCCAGAGTTCTCGGTCGAGTCGTGTACACTTTACTCTTGAGATAGCCCCACAAGAAAAAATCACAAACGGACAAATCTGGCGATCTAGGGGGGCCAGGGAACGTTACCAAATCTTGAGATCACACGGTTACCGAACAATTCTCGCACAGCCGCCGATGGTTACTAAAATGGGGGTGTGTTTACTTGCTCAAGGTCACTGTCTCGCAGTGCTGCCACTTGCTCATGTCTGCCAATACGCACTTAAAAATTCCCGTTTTTTTGGGTCACCCTGTAATTTTAAAAAAATGAAAATTCCATCATTGTTCCTTAAATGGAATGTTTTAAGGTTTCAATTACTATGAATAAAATATTTTTCTTCCATCACTCTTGGTTTTATTGGATTGTTAAAAAGTTCCCGTTTTTTTGGGTCACCCTGTAGTTGCTATTGTCCACCACCATCCCAAACTGGGAGCTCTGTTGTGTTCTGACATGCTCATGGTGGATTTGTATTTGTATCTGTAAGCCTAGTGTTGAAAATCAAAACTAGAAACTTGAATATTTTACTTAAAGGATCAATGAGCTAACTCCATTTTCAAACACTGTCTCATTTGCCAGCATCTATAATAACAGCCCATAAGCTGATTTCCATGTAGAAAATTCAGATTGTTTTTGCTAAAATCCTCCGTCCTAAGTTCATCAGTCTGTCGTCAGAGCTCAGCTAAGATCAAGAAATTAACCAACAAACTACATGCAATCACACAAACATGTGAATATAACATAGTGAACCTTTAAAGTCACTAAGCTGCAGTCAATATGTGACACTTTTTCTTTAGGCCAGGGGTGTCGAAGTCATTTTAGTTCACGGGCCACATTCAGCTAAATTTAATCTGCAGTGGGCCGAACCAGTAAAATAATAACATAATAATATAGAAATAATGGTAACTCCAAACTTTTCTCTATGTTTTAGAGGGAAAAAAATAGATTTATATTATGAAAATGTTTACATCTACAAACTATCCTTTCAACAGATGTGATAACATGAACAAACTGAAAAAATAAGTATAATTTTAACAATATTCTGCCTCAGTTTATCATTTACATATGTTCATTATAACTTATGGATCACAGTGGATCTACAAACACAAAACGTTTTTTTTTATTTTTTTATTTTATTTATTTATTTTACCTTTTATTTAACCAGGAAAACCTCATTGAGATTAAGAATCTCTTTTTCAAGAGTGTCCTGGCCAAGACGGGCAGCAGTACATTAAATAGTTACAGACAGACTTCCGTACATAAAACGAATACATAAAAAGCACATAGACAAGTCAAACCTTCCAAAGTCTACTCAATAAGTGCTCATGAAATGTAGACAAAAGTGCGTCAGGTAAAACATCTGCAGCCAGATGTCTCCCTCTCTAAGTCACACAGCATCCTCTTAAAAGTGTCCAACGAAACCAGATCCTTCAGTTTCAGGTCTTTTTGTAGTTCATTCCAGGTGAATGGGGCCGCATACCTGAAGGCCTTTTTCCCCCGTTCAGTTCTAACTTTAGGAACAGACAACAAGAAAAGATCCTGAGAACGCAGATTATAAGCACCTTTGGTTCTCCGACTGATGTAGGTCTGACGGTAGGATGGGAGCAGACCTAGAATAGACTTGTAAATTAAAATACGCCAATGATTCAGTCATTGAGTAACAGGCAGAATATTGTTATAATCGTACTTACTTCTCTTAAGACATTTCAGGTTATTCACATTTTTTTTTGCAAAATTATGCTTTATTTTAGTGTAAATACATGAAAATATTGACATTTACAAAGAGAAACATTTGACGTTGTCATTATTTATATGTTATTGTAATAGTATTTGACTGGTCCTGCCCACTTTAGATTGAATTGTTCTGAATGTGGAACCTGAACTAAAAGGATTGTTATTATTTTAGTCTTCTTTTTGCATTTCACAAATTTATCCCAAGGGCCGGACTAGACCCTTTGGCGAGCCAGATTTGGCCCCCGGGCCGCATGTTTGACACCTGTGCTTTAGGCCTTACAGTTTTTCAGTCATATTTGTTGTGCTTCCTGTTTTTTCTGACCTTTGACCTCTCTAGGACAGGGCATTTGGATGCCGCGTTTATTCTCCAACATGTCTACGTGTCTATGTGGGTCAGAAAACAGCCCCTAGTGTCAGTGAAAACCGTAAACAGAGCAAGGATCCACAAACATGTTTATGTGGGATTTAACCCTTTCATGCATGATTATGAGAACCTTGATCAAGATTTTTTTTTTCCTGAGTGTTTTTATTCCTCTTTAGGCATGACAAAACTCAGCTACACCATGAATTTTATTCTTGAAGCAAAGAAACATGTATTTAAAACCCAATATCATCAAGTGATATGAAAACAGTGAAATGAAA
Organism: Sphaeramia orbicularis; assembly: GCF_902148855.1. Taxonomy (NCBI): domain Eukaryota; kingdom Metazoa; phylum Chordata; class Actinopteri; order Kurtiformes; family Apogonidae; genus Sphaeramia; species Sphaeramia orbicularis. The sequence goes on from NC_043961.1 coordinate 55,772,772, forward strand.
CTATATTTAATGCAGCTAATCTGATGTTTTCTCACATTTTAACATTCTAATACTAGTTATTACTCACTTCATGGAGATAATATGCAAAAAATTAATATTAACAACTGATTTCCACTCAAGAACCAATCAAGAACAGCAAAGTTACAATAATGGTATGAATTGCAGTTTATGAGATGATGCATAAGTGTCCACTGTGTTGGTTGATATGGAACTAAAACATCAAAAGCCATGAATATACAAGAGTAAAGCTGTAGAATAACTGTCCACTGTAGTGACCACTATACATGAAAGGGTTAATAGAGCAACAAAGTTGAAAACTAGAGTTGAATAAGGTTACCAATGATTTTTAGCTTTATTTACTCATTATTTATCATTGATATGTATAATTTGATGTTCATTGCTAATAAAGCCTTTTACTTTTATATAAATGCACAAGTCACAACATGCTCAGGTTGTAAAAGAAAACTGATTAAAAAGGAAAAAAGTTCAGAATTGGATTGGACTTCTGTTCATCTTTTCAATGATAATAATCTTTATCTACAGAGCCCATTTTCAAGATCCAGTACTTCACAAAGGCAACACATTAAATATTCGATGATATGAGATAAAAGACCTCAGATCTAAGTGGAAGCTGTGTGATAGAAGTATGTTTTAAAAGGGGAGTTAATGGAGATGACTTGCTCAGTTCCTTCTGCAGATCATTCCAGACTACCTTGGCTTTGACTGCAAAAAATGAATTCCTGCACCTTTGAATTATCAGATAAAATATAAAAAATGATAAGACATAAGATCTCAAAGTATGATAAGGTAGTACAGGGCTATGAGGACAGACACACACACAGATATAACGAATAAAATCTGTTCTAAAACAGTATAAAGAGAATAAAACAGATGATGATAAAGATTAATTTACCATTTTCACTTACAAATAAAAGAAAAAACTGGGACTAAAATATACAAATACATACATTTTAAATTTCCATATTCCATATTTTCTTTATTCACTTTTCTTTCTGCTTTGCCTTTTGAATAGCAGTAGTTACAGTTACAGTTTTACAGTCCCTTTTTGCCCTTTTGCTTTATCTATATATATAAGTTATGTTTTCAGTGCTATAATTCTCCCATTTGTTTGCTTTTAGAGTGACTTTTCCTGTACCAATGTAGCACCACTGTTGACGAATTTTAGAAAGTCAGCCCAGAAAAAGCCTCAAATAACATATTTTTTTGCAAAACATTTAATCCATAAAAACCCAGTCCTACTTTTGTGTAGTTCCCAAATGTATTTTTCTCTATATGTAACTTTTCTTAAGTGATTTATCATCATTCATTATGATATTATCCTCTGTATTTTGTGTTTGTTTTTTTGTGTGTTTGGTGAAAATCATGTATTTTTCTATATTTAATTAATTTATTGTAGATTTTCATAAATAGACCAGTATAAAGTTATGGGTTATTATATCAGAAACAGAGAAAACTGAAGAAAAAGTGACTTTTCCAGCAAATATACTGTATCAATAACTGAATGTTAAAACAAGTTTGTCCATCCTTAACTGATTTATCACCATTTATTCTAATATTATTCTCTGTCTTTTGACATTTAAAAGTATAAATCAGGTATTTTCCTTTTATTTTACTGATCATGTAAATATCCATAAAAGCTCATATTAATGTTGAGGTTTACTATATCAGAAACAGAGAAATCTGAAGAAAACATGACTTTTTAAAATGAAATTTATCATTAACTGAACATACAGAGTGGGGAAGCAAAATTTACAATATTTTGAGGCAGGGATTGAAAGACAGTGTATGACCAATTAGTTTATTGAAAGTCATGAGAATTTATTTGCCACAAGAAAATTGACATAATAGAAAATGTTTTTATTCTATGTGTCCTCCTTCTTTCTCAATAACTGCCTTCACACGCTTCCTGAAACTTGCGCAAATGTTCCTCAAATATTGGGGTGACAACTTCTCCCATTCTTCTTTAATAGTATCTTCCAGACTTTGTCGTAATAGTTTTGCTCATAGTCATTCTCTTCTTTCCATTATAAACAGTCTTTATGGACACTCCAACTATTTTTGAAATCTCCTTTGGTGTGACGAGTGCATTCAGAAAACCACACACTCTTTGACGTTTGCTTTCCTGATTACTCATATGGGCAAAAGTTTCTGAAAAGGTATGGATAATAGTGTTAGGTATGATTATGACATCAATATATGTTTGGTTTCAAAACAATTGATGTAGTGCCTGCTGAGAAAAAACAACTAAATGTTCATTGTAAATTTTGCTTCCCTACCCTGCAAACCCAGTGTCCATCCTCTGTCACTGATCAAAATCTATGGGTTTTACTGGTAAATCAATGTTGTAGAAGACAAAGGTGTTGCCACGGTAACTATGGAGCCTCTGAACGTCCAAATGGGTCGTATCTGATGACCATGAAAAGACGACAAACTATATTTTGCACCAATTATTTACATGTATTGATAGGATTAGTGGATCAACAGTTTAGATCAGTAGATGTTTTTGCTCATCGGTGGATATTTGGGTCTTTATGGGTTAATAAAAATGAGTCAAATCTTGTTCCTCTCTTCTCTTGATGTCATATTGTATGCCTCTATATGCCAGTAGATGGCAGTAGTGCTGCATTCAGGTACTGACAGTATCTGGGTTAGTTTTCTTTAATGGGACTCAGATGAAGCACAGTTCATGTCTGAGGAGTTTTCACAGACCAGATTCCTCAGATGTGCTGAAATCACCATCCTTTTGGTCAAGAAGATATGAAAAAAAAACTGTGTGACAGTAACAAATAAATTATGTTGAGACTGTTTGAAAAATATGCCGGTAATCTCCCATTGTGTACCGTTAGCTGTCATCTGTTTTCCAGCACAGAGGAAAACACCATTAAAATAAATAACACTGGTGGCTTGTGTTGCATCTTGGCCTCCAACCCATTTTTTTTATTTGATATTTCTGTGCCAAGTCTCTGCAGTCTGGCCAATATTTGCCACCAACACAAAAACCCACAAGACTTTTCCATCGCTGATAGAAAATTGCAATCAAGTTAGGTCCCCAGGGGGAAGCCAGGGTGCAGCATCTCAGTTTGTAATATTCTGTGGATGGTTACCAACGGCTGTGCAGGCTGCCAGCACGTCAGGCCAGGGGCTTTGGAGAGGAGAAAGTGGAAAATTAACCGGTGCCAACTGCCAGAACATTCACGTGATTGAGATGCATTGGGAGCGACTGCGAGGACGGTTTAGCATGAAGAACATTCCCACAAATGTGCAGACATGTGACACTAAATTACCGTATCATACAGATCCTCAGAGTTTTAGTTCTTGGCTTTTTTTAGAATCGCATAAACTATGTAAACTATCCGCTGAAGGTCAGATAGTATAATAGAACAATTACAGAGTGTTGCAAGGCTGTTATTAAAGGCTGGGGGGGGGGAGATTCTCACTGAAACATCTGAAAAACGTAAAAATAGAGCATGGATGTTTTTGGACAAATGTTCAGCAGACAGACGCAGAAGAATCCGCCACAGACGACCACTTTTATAATAGTTTTATTTAGACCAGAACACCCCAGCTTAACCCATAAAGACCCAGAGCTACTTTTGTGTCAGTCCCCAAATCAGTTTTTCTCTCTGTATTCCGTTGATTTATTTGTTTTGAGCAGAAGCAAAAAAAAAAAAAACTAAACATTTTATGCTTACAAGGAACTAATATATTGATTTGATTTTGATTTATTTATTTATTTTGAACATGCAAAGAAACAAAATAAAACAAAACAAAATAAAACATTTAAATGGACAGAAGAATCTTCAAGCACATACAAGTCGGAATTTTGCATGGTCGAAAAGGAGTAGGAAGAAGTGTAAACTTATTTAATCCAACCCCCAGTGCTTTTACACCACAGGTGTCAAACATGCAGCCCAGCGGCCAAAACCAGATGCAAAAATGCAAAAATTACACTGATGATATTAACAATCAAGGATGTTAGAATCATTTTAGGTCAATTCAATCTCAAGTGGGTCAGAACCAGTTAAAGTACTATCAGAATAACTTATAAATACTGAAAACTACAAATTTTTCTCTTTGTTGTAGTGTAAGAAGAGTAAAATTACACAAAAATATTTACATTTACAAACTAGCCTTTTACAAAAAATGTGAATAACCTGAAATTTCTTAAGAGAAACGTGGAATTTTACCAATATTCTGCCTCTTACTAAATGTTTTGTGTATTTGTAGATCCACTGGGATCTGTAAGTTGTGATGTATATGTATAAATGATCAACTTAGCCCTATTATTGTTAACATTGCACTTTTTTTCTTAAGAATTTTCAGGTTGTTCATATTTGTTCATGTTATGTTCAAGTACGGTTCGTAGGTGTAAATACTTCCATAATGGAATTTTACTTTTTTCACTCAAAAACATAGAGAAAACTTTGGAGTTGACATTATTTATAAGTTCTTATCCTGTTATTTATATTATTTTACTGGTCCGGCCCACTTTATATCATATTAGGCTGTATGTGGCCCCAGAACTAAAATGAGTTTGACACCCCTGCATTAACCCATAACGACCCAAACACCCATTAGTCACCAAAATCATCGACTGATCTAAACTGTTTAATAACTACTGATCCATTTATCCTATCAATACATGTAAATAATTGGTGTAAAATACAGTTTGTCATCTTTTCATGGTCATCAGATATGACCCATTTGGACGTTCAGAGGCTTTGTAGTTACCATGGAAACACTGTCATCTTCTACAACATTAATTCACCAGTAAAACCCATGGAGTTGGATCAATGACAGTGGATGGACACACTTGGTTTATGTTCAGTTAATGATAGATTTTGATGAAAAAGTCACATTTTCTTCATTTTTGTCTGTTTCTCATATTATGACAATTAACTTTAATCTGAGCTTTTATAAACCTCTACATGATCAGTGAATTAAATATGGGAAAATACCAGATTTTTGTTGAAGAAACGCAAAAGACAAGGGATAATATTATAATAAATGGTGATAAATCACTTAAGAAAGGTTAAATAGAGCGTAAAATTCATTTGGGAACTGCTGCAAAAGTAGCACTGGGTCTTTATGGGTTAATATATGAAGGTGATCAAGACAATATAGCAATTGCCATGTACACTAGTAGTAACGAAATAAATTCAATATGTACTGCTCAAAAAGAAGTGGGAAGAAGAAAACTTATTAAATCCCACCCCCATCTTATATTTATACAACATAGCACATTACTTCTGCTTCCTTAATGATAAAGTTACATCTGTTTAGAGTCCTAATAATGTAAATAACCAATAGTAAACACATTAGGAAAACTGGTGTATATTGCACAGAGGAGCTATCTAAATGATAGTCTGCATAATTTATAATACAATATATTTCAACAATAATTATGTACCAACAACAAGCACATACCAACAAAGAAAAGAAAGAGCCAAGGATGGAACAGCCCAGCAATTAACAATAAGCCCCATAGCCCCTTTAGTTCCATTTATCATAATATTATCCTGTGTATTTTCCATTTTCTCTGTGAAAATCAGGTAGTTTCCTTTATGTAATTTAATAATCGTGTATTTTAATCATCATGGTAAGATTACATTTGAGGGTTATTATATCAAAAACAGAAAACTTATGAAACAGTGACCTTCTCATTAAATTATATCATTAACTGAATGTAAAAACAAGTGTGTCCATTCACTGTCACTTGCCAAACTCCATGGGTTTTACTGGAGAATCAGTGTTGTAGAAGATAACGGTGTTTCCACGGTAACTACGGAGCCTCTGAACGTCCAAACGGGACTTATCTGGGTCTTATCAAACTGCATTTTACACCAATTATTTACATGTGTTGATAGAATTAGTGCAAGCTCTTCTTCATTAGAGGCAGAAGATTAAAATGATTGCGTACAATGTCAAAATATGCTAAATAAAAACAAGTGGTGCCACACACAACAAACCCCGCCCCTTGGACGTAATGTAGCTTATTATATCTATACATGTGCTGATGTCAGCATATCAATTGCCTCTGTAGTTGTGCCAAGTTCAAAGTAAATTGAAACAAAATGGTTGTTTTTATAGAAATTAGGAATTCCGCCCATTATAAATACATAGGAGAAGAAAAAGATTTTAAAAATTCGTAAAATATTGGAACTTTGACCAGCTTTTCCCAAAATGTAATCAAATCTATTCTTGGTCACTGGCAATCTATAACCCAAATTTGGCATGAATTCAACCAATAGTTTTGTTGCTACAGACATGTGAAACTTTGCCCAGTATAAGTAAATGGGGAAAAAAATATATTAAAAAAATCATAAAAAATTGAAACTTTGACCTACATTTCCCAAAAGGTAATGGCATCTATTCTGGATCACTGGCAATGTATAACCCCAATTTGGTATGACTTCAACCAATATTTTTGTTGCTATGGACATGTGAGACTTTGCCCATTATAAGTAAATGGGGGGAAAATAATTCATATATATAAAAAAAAAAAAAAACAAACGTAAAAAATTAAAATTTTGACCTACATTTCCCAAAATGTAACGGCATCTATTCTGGATCACTGGCAATGTATAAACCTAATTTGGTGAATTCAACCAATAGTTTTGTTGCTATGGACATGTGAATCCTGGCCCGTTGTAAGTAAATGGGGAAAAAAAAAATATTTAAAAATATGATAAAAAATTTTAACTTTGACCAACTTGTCCTAAAATGTAATCAAATCTATTCTGGGTCACTGGCAATCCATAACCCAAATTTGGTATGAATTCAGCCAATAGTTTTGTTGCTACGGACATGTGAATTTTTGCCCATTGTAAGTAAATGGGGGAAAAAATATATTTAAAAAAATCATTAAAAAAATTGAAACTTTGACCTACTTTTCCAAAAAAGTAATGGCATCTATTCCAGGTCACTGACAATATGTAAACCCAATTTGGTATGAATTCAAGCAGTAGTTTTGCTGCTACAGACATTTGAAAATTTCCCCATTATAAGTATATGGGAGGAAAAAAAGATTTAAAAAACTCATAAAAAAGTTTAACTTTGACCTATTGTTCCTAATGAGATCTATTTTGGGTCACTGGCAATCTATAAACCAAATTCGGTATGAATTCAGCCAATAGTTTTGCTGTTAGAGGGTTACCAAACAAACAAACAAAGAAACCAAACCAAAAACAATACCCTTTGTCTTCCCTTCGGGGGGCGGGGTAATTAAGAAAATGACAAAGCATTGCAACATTTTAGCTGAGAATGTAAAAAAAAAAAAAAAGTCTGAAGACAAACTAAAGTGCATGTTGTGATAGTGATGTTTCTACCGTTAACTGGGCTTCATGTTAAAGTGTATTACACTGGTCAACAATAAATTTATTAAGTTTTTTGAGCTGATTTAGGATAATTTTGGTGTGCTGAATCCAAAAATCACATTAATTTTGCTCAATCAGGTCAACTTTCTGAACTATGCTACATATTGGCTTTTTAACATTTTTGCTTACATTTATGGGCATTTTCACATCATATGATACAAAATCCTTTCATATTTCTTGCAATAAACGAGTTCTGAACATTTTACTTTTGCCAATTTATGATTAATGTTTTTTTTAATATTACAGGTGAATGAAATGGCTTCGACTAGAAGATCTTGCAAAAATAAGCCTGACGTATTCTGCTACATCTGCGGTGAATACACCATTGTACCTAACAGGAATCCTGTTAGAAAATGATTTTTTTTCTCTTAAAACCTATTTTGGGTGAGAACTATATAAAAAATCAACTGATACAGTCACAAAAATGTAATCAATTTTGTGACAAGATCAAATTTTTCAAAATCAAATTAGCCAAAAAACCTGACCTGATTGAGAAAAACAGATGTCATTTTTGGATTTAGCGGTGCAAAATGGTCCTAATTCAGTTGAAAAAACCTAGACAACTTGCAAAAAACATTTTTTTGTAACCCAGTGTTATCAGACATGTGCAGTGTGCTCAGGGTCAGGTCTTCACATTATTTCCTAATGAACAGTTCCATTCACTCAAACACCGTCACCCCTGTTGGACACTCGCGCCAACAACATCCTGCACGTATGGATCCGGACCCCTCGGTTCACCCCTGCGGTGTCCCATGTGTGTGCAAACTCACTGCAAACATGGTATAAACAACTAGGTCTGCTTTTTTGTTCTTATCCACAGAGGCAGCGGCTGATTGTGTGAAACCGCCCTTTTTTTCCCCCAATGGATTCCTCCTGACCCCTGACCTCTTTTCACTCCGGAGCAGACTTCAGGGCATCTGGACACAGCGTTCCCACTCAAACATGGCAGTCTATGTAGGTCAGCATAAGGCCCTCAGTGTCACTTTAGAGCCATGACCAGATCGAGGATGCACGTGTGTGGTTCAGGAGTGTAACTAACTAATTGCAGGGTTGATGTGCATTTCACGGGACGTCACCGCACGGAGGGAAAATCCATCCGATTCCTGCACTTTTCATGCTTCATGCTTATTTGGCCCTTCATCTGGTTTAAATAATTATTTGTTTTTGATGTGCGTTACATGATGTTCATGCTAATAAAGCCTTTTATATTACGTTAAAGCCCTTTGGTTTATACTTCAGAGCTCCTTGAAGTCAGAACATGGAAAACTCCTATTTTTAAACATCTGCTTCCAATTAACGGACGATGTAAATCAGTTTAACCTGTTCAGCTTTTAATGATGAGGAAAAAGAAGGTGGGGTTTAGTTCTCAGTATGGCACAAATACACAAGCTGAGTCCATGTTTCCTTACACTGTAAAAAAAAAAAATCTGTAATTTAACAGAATTTTTACCGTTTATTTTACAGATTCTTTCTGTATTTTTAAGATACAGGAAAATATCAATGAAATGACAAAAATAGATTGTGATTATACATGTCAAATGTAAAATAACACGAAAAAATTGTAACTGTGAATAACCATAAAATTTCCATTTTTTAAAAGAATTTTTTTCTTTTTTCACAGAAAAATACAGTTAAAATACATTTGCAAATGTATCGTAATTTCACAAATATTTCTTATGAGATTAAACTGTTAATTTAAAGTTTAATACTGTAAAAAAAAAAAAAAAAAAAGATAAAACTAGCTAACATTACCGACAATTAACTGTAAAAGAAGTATTTGTTCTGTAAGTTTAACAAGACTTGTTTGTTAATTGACAAATATCTTGTGTAATTACAGGAGGTTTCACAACAAAAATGTTGAATAAATGTGTTTTTGTGAATGTATAACATGTATAAGCACTGATGAACTGTCCAAATACAGTTTTTATCAGTGGATTGTACAACTTAGTCTCATTGAAAATTATATACATATATATATATATATATATATATATATATATATATATATATATATATATATATATATATATATATATATATATATATATGTATGTATGTGTGTGTGTGTATATATATATATATATATATGTGTGTGTGTGTGTGTGTGTGTAATTTGATTGTTTTAAAACATGAAAATATTCTTTATTAAACATTAAAAAGTTAAAAAATATGCAAAATCTCACGTAAAGTTAGGGCAAAAATATTTATTTTAGTAATGGAAAATTACCGTATTTTTGTGAGATGGTTATTTTCTGTATTATAATAATAATTATAATTATATATATATATTTTTTTTTTTTTTTTAATTTATTTTTTTTTACAGTGTATAATTCTTATAAATGACCTGCTCCACTGCCTTTCTGTTCCTGTATATATTGAAAATAGGACCAACATTAAAGGGTTAAAGCAGAGGATAACACTCCACTACAACTTTTTACACATTATTTGCCTCCGAGGTTAAAATAACTAAATCTTCCAGACTTAAATAAGATGAACTGAACCAGTAAAATGAATGTATTGTAATGTGCAGACAGTGTATTAAAGTAGATCTGGTAACTCTGAGGCAAATGTTCCTTTGGAGTAAAATTCTCAGAATTTCACATTATTTTCTCGGAAACTACAGCCAATCAGCATTTGTGACCTAATTTTTCTTTATTAGTGACTCAAACTTAAACTCAGACTTCACTACTTTTTATTCTAGAGGTATTTACTTGTAGACCAGTGTAATGAAAGTATGAATGGAGAACAAAACTGAACATAATGATAATTTACATGTAAAATCATTAAACTTCCAATCATCATCCATCAGCTGTTGACAGATGTGTATTTGTGTTTTTTCTTAAATACTTACTTTTCTCCGCCTGTTGTTTCAAACTGGTTTATAACAGCAGAATGAGAACCTTCCACATACTGCAGCACAGTAAACTGAATCAGTATTTAACAGAATCCATAAAATAAAGGAATACAGTATGTTTCTGCATTTCCAGTTCATGCTGATTCATACTCCGTACTGTGGACAGTTCCAGCCTTCAGCTACCAGGTCTTAGCTTGTGTTTTTTAGTAAATTTATTACCACACAAATGCACTTATCAGTCTTTGCAAAAAAGTACATGCAAAGATACAATACTCAGAAAAAACTTAGAATTCTGACTTTAATCTCAGAATTCTGTCTTTAATCTCAGAATTCTGTCTTTAATCTCAAAATTCTGTCTTTAATCTCGGAATTCTGACATTTTTCTCAGAATTCTGACATTTTTCTCAGAATAATAATTTTAAAAAATATATTAGACCTTAAATTTTTATATATTTTTTTCCATTGGCCCTAATCCTCTCCTGTAGTATTTTGCAATAATCCTATCCTACTACTTAATGCACATTATCCGTCCGATCGATCGATGTTGCAGCACATGAGGGCGTTTGTACAGATTTTCCTCAGCCTCCACAGGCCTGATTGCCACCAAACTCCCCAAATGAATAGAAACATTACCTGAGTATCTACTAGGCACAATTTTATGTCCGTATTCAAATGTTGTGAGGTATGCTAGGCGATTTTAACCTCTCATGCTATCGTACAATGGCACCACGGGTACAATGCCGCCAGTACTTATAATACTATTTTTTTTCCTTCAGTGGAATATTTGTGCACTGTAGTATTTCTACTTTTACTTAAATGCAGGTATTTTAATTATGCTTCTGATACGTTCTTTTTTTAATATTAGGAGTTTGTCTGTAATGTGTTTCTTTTTATATTATCTATCCAAGCCAAGGACACATTTCTGTGTTTTAGTATTTCAGTTGTGTTCAGTTCAGCTCTGCTAAAGCATGGAATCAATTCTTTTTCTTGCAGTACAGGGTCTTAGTTCTGCTAATTTCCTGCAGATCGTCTCTGACCTGGGAGCTTACACTTCCATTTGACTCAGAGCTGATATGAAGGTTTGACCACATAACGATGATTTAACGTCACATTATAAAGTACTGTGGGGCACACAAGAGCAGCTTAAAGGTCAGATCAGACAATAAGGAGGTCACTCGATGTGTATCGATTGTCATTTACACTGCTTAATAGCTGTGTGAGGCCCATTGATTAGCCCCGGCCAACACAGGCAGTCAGCTGATGTCTCTGTTCATTTGCACCTCAGAGGATATATATTGGGTTCATGCAGTTTGACACAGATTCAGCAGGCAGCGGAGCCTCGCGGGGTGGGAGCATTGATGCTTTAGCTAACACCCGCCGGTTCAGAGGACCAAGCTCCCTGTGACCTCTGAGTGACACTCCTGATTCAGCCAGCCATGGCTTATGGTGAGGCTGGGAGCTGAAGAAGCACAAGCTCTGCAGAGGAGGCTGTCAACATGTCTTAGAAACACATCAACACTCACAAAGATGCACACACACTTGGCTTAAACACCTGCCAGGATAGAGAAATACTGTGTTTTTTTTTTTTTTTAATTTATTTATTTGGATATGTGCCAGCTGGAGTTTCTTTCATTTGTGTATCAGGATAACACAATAAATAAATGAATGAAAACCTTTTAGTTCTATTCTATTCTATTCTATTCTATTCTATTCTATTCTATTCTACTCTACTCTACTCTACTCTATTCTATTTATATGTAGGTGTACACTGTAAAAACAAACCTTTCAAATCTACTCAATAAAAGTCAGGTTACAATTTGCATTCATTTTTGCTGAGTAGATTTTACCCCATATCTGGAATAAAATGTAGCTAAATTTAATGGCTATAACACACTAAAAGAAATGAGGTGAACTCCACCAATTACACAACAAATTACTCATAAAAAGTGAGTAATACAAAGTTAATTATTAATAGAAATATGTTCATCTATTTACTTATTAATAAATCTTCAGTGTTACTAATGAACCATTACTTATTAAGAGAAGGCTAATTTTACAAAATCAAAAGTACTCAAAAGCGGCCATACTAGGCTCAGACCCCTGAGAGTTAAAAGACTGACAAACAAATCAAATCAAATTTTATTTATATAGCGCCAAATCATAACAAAAGTTACCTCATGACACTTTACATCTAGAGTTGGTCCAAATCAGACTCTAAGCCAATTTACAGAAACCTAACAGAATCCAACAGTAACAAACACAGGAAGTATTCATTATTGAACCCCAAACCCTAGCAAATATGTAAAGAATCAGAAATGATCACTTCATTTTTGAACTACACTACCAGGCAAAAGTTTGGACTCACCTGGTTTTTCTTTATTTTCATGACTATTTCCATTGTAGATTGTCACTGAAGGCATCAAAACTATGAATGAACACATATGGAATTATGTAGTTTAAAAAGATGTGACAAAACTCAAAGCATGTTTTATATTTTAGATTCTTCAAAATAGCAACATTTTGCTTTTATTACTGCTTTGTGCATTCTTGGCATTCTGTCGATGAGCTTCATGAGGTAGTCACCTGAAATGTTTTCCAAAAGTCTGGAAGGAGTTCCAAATGATGCTGAGCACTTGTTGGCCATCTGTGGTCCATCTTATGCCATTTAAATAAGAAGGTGAGTCCAAACTTTTGCCTGGTAGTGTGTGTATATATATATATATATATATATATATATATATATATATATATATATATATTGTATTTTATTCTTTTATTTTGGTTTTTATCTATTCTTCTGTACAGCACTTTGGTCCACTGTGGTCATTTTAAAGTGCTTTACAAAAAAAGTAGAGAGAGAGAGCTTACTTGTTAATCTTCCCCTGGAAAAAAGCATCTGCCAAATGCATAAATGTAAATGTAAAAGAAGAAAAAATAAATGACATGAACAAACAAAAAATATTTATTGAAAACCATATATTTCAGCAGAAAAGTGAGAAGTATTTGTATTTTCTACACACATTAAATATGTTTGTTTAGCTTTTCCAGTTTCTGTCACCGTGTTAAAAGCATCTGCGTCCATATAAGTCACATCAGGAACCACCTCGGTCCGTGAAGTGACAGTTTAATCCATAAAGACCTGAAATTCTCTTACAGTGTCCTCCATAACACCACAGACCTGTGTTGTGGTGCACATGGTCTTCACACCGCTCACTCGTCAGCCTCCCCTGTGGTACGGGGAATGGCAGCATGTTGACAGCGATCGATTCCAATGTCAGCAGCTTCACAACACGTCTTCAGGAAGAAAAAGACATCATCTGTGAGGAATCACAGGCTCGGAGCCACTTAGTGAAGAGAGAAAAGCTCTAATCTGAGCTGAGAAGTCAAGGACCTTTATCAGGACAGATGTTTGTCTCCACTTACCCTATCAGCCCATCGACTGCTGATCAGACTCACTTTAAGTGGATGGAATTAACATATTTATAACGTTTTCTGAGCCTGTTAGAGACAAGGTGTTAGTGCAGGGGGCCAGGGTTAGGGTTAGGGTTTTTTTATTTACAAAAACTACACTGAAGATATTAACAATCAAGAGTGTTGAACCCAGATATTCAATATAACCTCAAGTACAATAATATTATAATAACCTATAAATAATGACAACTCCAAATCCTACTTATATCATATTACTTACTTACTTATATTACTTTATGTAAATATTCACATTTACAAACTATTCTTTAGCAATAAAATGTGAATAACCTGAACAAATACGAACAAACTGAAATGTAAAGAAAATGAAGTGTAATTTTAACAAAATTTTACCTGTTACTAAATGTTTTGTGCCTTCGTAGATCTGATCCGTAACGCACATGTATAAATGATAAGTTAAGGCATAAAATTGTTAAAATTGCACTTTAAAAAAAAAAAAAAAAAAAAAAGAAATTTCAGTTTTTCCAGGTAATTTTTCATTTATTTTGTGAAAGGAAAAGTAAATGTAAATATTTGCATAATTTATAAGTTACTATTTTGCACTAAAACAAAGTGACGTTGTCATTATTTATAGGCTGTTATTTTATTGGTTGATATAAAATGGGGCTGAAATAACACCCTCCAAACAGGTCAGACTTTCCTATTCCTAATCGTTTCTAGATGTGAGGGTTGAACTCAGCTGACTCTCCTTCTCTTTACTTAATTACAAGCTCTACGGTATCATTTTCATACACTGGTCAATTCAGAAGCATCAAACCATGACAAACCATGATCACAGGGTGTTTTCGCTGCTGCAGAAAGTATACTCAGAGATGGTACAGACCTTATTATCACAGCATGGAATGGAATGAAAGCAGCCACAGCGACTGTCAAACATTTCTTCCACTTTACTCACTCTTCTGACTGATCGTATATCGTCTTAAATTAATGGTTCTGACCTCTAATAATCTTGATCTTAATCATCACTTAAGATTTATTGCATTAACCCCAAATTACATCATACTGCTGATTTCATCTCCCACATTATTCTAATGCATGAATGCTATTAAAGTCATTTACACCATGGACAATTGTCTCGCACTAATATTAACATGGCAATTAAAAATCAGATCATGTCCTTGTGTTTCATTAGATCTGATAACACAGAGCCCCAGTTCTGAATATACCCCATGGAATAAAGACATGAAACGCATTTGGAATATGCTTTTATTGAACAACTTGCATGCATTCAAATGAAGACAGCTGTAAAATAAATAAATAAAACATCACTTCATTGCATTTGTATTAATGATAAAAGTACAGTGTATTGGTTTGCATGTGAGTATACAAGTCAACTTTGTTAATATTGCAAAGGTTATTTTCTGCCCATGATAAAACTACTAAATTACCCTTCGTGCATGCACATAACTTTTTGGTATAAATTACACTGGTCAACAACAAATTTATTGTTTAAGTTTTTTGAGCTGATTTAGGATAATTTTGGTGTGCTGAATCCAAAAATCACATTAATTTTGCTCAATCAGGTCAACTTTCTGAACTATGCTACATATTGGCTTTTTAACATTTTTGCTAACATTTATGGGCATTTTCACATCATATGATACAAAATTCTTTCATATTTCTAACAATAAACGAGTTCTGAAGATTTTACTTTTGCCAATTTATGATTAATGTTTTTTTTTTAATATTACAGGTGAATGAAATGGCTTCGACTAGAAGATCTTGCAAAAATAAGCCTGACGTATTCTGCTACATTTGCGATGAATACACCATTGTACCTAACAGGAATCAAGTCACAAGTTTCATAAAGTGTGCTTACCAATCTTATTCTGGTATTAATTATTATATTTTGTGAGAAGATCAAATTTTTCAAAATCAAATTAGCAAAAAAACCCTGACCTGATTGAGAAAAACAGATGTCATTTTTGGATTTAGCGGTGCAAAATTCAGTTGAAAAAACCTAGACAACTTGCAAAAAACATTTTTTTTGTAACCCAGTGTTAGTCATGTTTGATACCACAGATTTCCTTTCCGATCCGATGCCGAGTAAAATTCAGGCTGGTATCGGCGATACCGATCTGATACCGATGTCGAACTTCATAAAGAATGCAAGACATACCCACATACATAACCCGTGGGTTCTGGCTTATTTTAACGTGATCTTAACTTATTTATCATTTATTTATTTGTTTATTTATTCATTTATTGTCCCTTGTATGATATCATCATATTATGATGTTTTTATCATGCTTTTTTATAGATTTTATATTAACATTTTTAGTGATATCTGATGACTTTCATTTATTTTAGTCTGTTTTTTATCTGTTTATTACCTCCGCCAATGAGGTAATGTTTTCATCAGGGTTTGTTTGTTTTGTTTGTTTGTCTGTCTGTTAGCAAGATAACTCAGAAAGTTATGGAAGGATTTTGATGAAATTTTCAGAAATGTTGATACTGACACAAGGAACAAATAATTAAATTTTGGTGGTGATGGGGGCGGGGGGCCATGATGCACACACTGGTCTGCCTGGGTGGTGGTCTGCGCTCTCTGAGGGCTTTTCTAGTTTCTAGTCTGTTTTAACCATGATCATCGAGCTGCTGGGAGTACGTGTCCATGTCTTTCGTCTGTCTTTTGTCCCCTGTACATGTCCTGTGGTTTTGATATTTGTTGTGTAATGTTTGAGATTCCCTCTCCAGGCTGCAGAACAAATCTACCTACCGGTATTAATAAAGTCACCCACGGGTATTGTTAAAGTCACCTACAAGTATTAATAAAGTCACCTACAGGTATTATTAGAGTCACCTACAAGTATTAATAAAGTCACCTACGGGTATTAATAAAGTCAACTACGGGTATTAATAAAGTCACCTACAAGTATTAATAAAGTCACCTACAGGTATTATTAGAGTCACCTACAAGTATTAATAAAGTCACCCACGGGTATTATTAAAGTCACCTACAAGTATTAATAAAGTCACCTACAGGTATTATTAGAGTCACCTACGGGTATTAATAAAGTCAACTACGGGTATTAATAAAGTCACCTACAAGTATTAATAAAGTCACCTACAAGTATTATTAAAGTCACCTACGGGTATTAATAAAGTCACCTACGGGTATTAATAAAGTCACCTACAGGTATTGATAAAGTCACCTACAGGTATTATTAGAGTCACCTACAAGTATTAATAAAGTCACCTACAGGTATTAATAAAGTCACCTTGAACCTTGCACCTTGAGACATGACAGTAATTATTGTTTGATTAAGAACTATCATAAAAATGAAAACTTTCATACTAATCACCTTCTTGGCTGTTTGTGGAGCTAAAATAGCTCCACACATGATTCCTGAGTCATGAGTCAGAGTTGACTGACTGAGAAGTGTGACGCAGTACACACTTACCCAGGCGGAAGAAGAAGTAGTTCCCACCAGTTGCGCATCATTTGGATAAGATCCCAGTTGTTGAGCTGCTCTCCACTGTGTTCTTGATGTACATTACCTCAAATGACTGAAGTATCAAAAGTATCGATATTTTGATTTGTGAATTGATTTTAGAGTGTAAAGATCTGGTATCAGAGATATCAATATTTTAGTATTGATGTGCACATCACCAGTATAAATATTTGTACCATTCTAGAATAGTATATCCTATAGAGTCGTGGAAAAAATTATTAGAGCATCAAAAGTCATCAAAAACAATGGTCATGCAATCAAGTACTAACTCCTGTGTGGATCATGTGACTAAAACAGACAGAAAAGAAAACATGGAACATCTAAAAGCATTGTTTTTGTCAGTACAATGCTATAGCTCAGTGGCTTCCAGCCTTTTTTGGCTCGTGACCCCATTTAAACATCACACATTTCTGGTGACCCCAGACATTTAAAACAGACTTTTTTTGCTAAAATTAATTAGTTTTTGATCATTTAATAGTTTGCTATACTATGTTGCAAATAAACGTTAATTTTAGACGATATTTCGTCTATATAATGTATATTATTATGGACGGAGGCAGTATAGCCAGGTGTACATTACTGCACAAATTGAGAATTTAATTTTCCTTGGTCAGGATATGTACAGTCCGTCCAGCTTGGATTTACAAGGCTGACAATTAATACTGAACAAAAAATAATTCAAAATATTAATTATGAAAGAGCTGCAGCATCTGAAACCGACCACAATGAACATTTGACAGATAAACAGAACCACAGTGCTTCAGTTTCAGCTTCATAGTTTGTCATGTCTTTTATGTATTGGGATTGTCTCTCTCAACTCACCGTATATTTTTTATTGGTAAATTGTTGTTTTTTTTTTAAATTTTTATCATTTATTAGAAATTTCAGGCGACCCCATTTGAATTCCAGGCGACCCCACGTGGAGTCTCAATCCCAAGGTTGAAAAACACTAACGTAGTGTATTATTGCATTAGATATAAAAAATAATAATAATTTTTAAAAAAACACACAATGATGTAGTCAATAGTGAGGACTGAGTGATCAAAATATTATTGAATTCGACCAGTTGATATGCATTACAGTGACATCCATAAGTCTTTACTGATTAGAGCTGTGGTTTTTGTTTTAAATGTAGATTGCAGTGACAGTGTTGATTCCTCCACAGACATAGTGTAATGTATTTCAGTCAGTATTGATTGAGGGAACGTCGTCAATACAGAAGATCCATAGAGAATGTTGTGAGATAGCAGTCGACATCTGAGGAAGACTGTAAAATATTCCACAAAGCACAGGGCATTTGTATTTATTTATACATGAACACACATGTATGTCAAGGATTCACATGAAAAATTGATATGAGTGTGTGATACCAAGACAGAAGCAAGTCCAGGTCTAATACTGAAATAATCCTGTCTGTTGGAGGATTCATTCAGACCTCACATCCCAACACCTTTAACCCATAAGCACTGATAATATACATTTTTCTTTACATTTAACCTTATGTAAGTGATCTATCACCATTTATTGTAATATTATAATTTTCTATTTTGCATTTTTCAGTGTAAATCATTTATTTTGATGTATTTAATTCACTGATCAGGTAGATGTTCATAAAAGCTCAGGTTATTATATCAAAACAGAGAAAACTGATGAAAATGGGACTTTTTCTGCAAATTATATCATTAGTTGAACATAAAAACAACCGTTGTCTTTTGTTAAACTCCATGGGTTTTACTGGTGAAGACAACAGTGTTTTCATGTTCACTTACCGAGGTCTGAACGTCCAAATAGATCATATGTGATGACCATGAAAAGACGACAAACTGCATTTAATCTGAAATATTTACATATATTAACAGGATTAATGGTTCACAAGTTATTAAATGTTCTAGACCAGTAGATGCTTTTGGTCACCGGCTGTTGTTTTGGTCTTTACGGTTTAAAAAACACCAACATACAGAGTGGAAGCATCACTGGTAGATTAAAAGTGTCTGTAAAAGGAGTAACACAGTGACAAGAGGGTGATGTTTTTCACCGCTGGGTTCTCAGTGGGATCCAAACCTGGAGCAGCATCTGTTCCTGTAGCCTCACAAACCCACAAAAACACACACTCAGATAAACTCATGTATTATTAAGAGTTGCACAGATCCCAAGACACAGGAGGAAACATGTCAATGTTCCGTTTAAAACAGACGTATCTGTAACCCAACAGGCTGCTCATTCAGCTGTGTTTAACACTACATGAAGCCTGGACCACCCCGAGGTTTAGACGCTTACATGCAGTCATTTGGACTTCCACGTTTGGAAAAATATATTTGTCTTTATCACGTTTATCTATTTTTATTTGCATTTCTGACTCGCAGATTTCTAGGTGCTGTCAACCTTGTTACATTTTACAGGATGTTCTCTTGGTCCTCTGTGTAATGAAATCCATTTCCTTTACAGTCGCGGAAAAAATTATTAGACCACCCCTTGTTTTCTTCAGTTTCTTCTTCATTTTAATGCCTGGTACAACTAAAGGTACATTTGTTTGGACAAATATAATGATAACAACAAAAATAGCTCATAATAATTTAATTTCAGAGCTGATATCTATCTATTTTCCATGTTTTCTTGATAATAACCAAAATTACTTCAGTTCTCACATCAATAGCTATGGCAGTGTTTTTCAGCCTTGGGGTCAGGACCCCACGAGGGGTCCACTGGAATATTTAGTAACTGATAAAAAAAAAAAAAAAACAACTTACTAATAAAAAAATATATGGTGTCTGGGGAGAGGGAAGTCTGGGCATCCCTGCTAAGACTGTTGCCCCCGTGACCCGGCCCCGGATAAACGGAGGAAAATGGATGGATGGATGGATGGATGGATGGATGGATGGTGAGTTGAGAGAGACAATCCCAATCAATAAAAGACATGACATGAACATCGTCCTTCTATCAGAGACCACTAAGCAAGCCGTGCTGCTGGAGCTGACAGTCCCGTGGGAAGATCAGATAGAAGAAGCCTTTGAGAGGAAGCTCTCGAAGTACACAGGACTGATCAGCGACTGTCAACAGGCTGGTTGGAAGGCAAGGTGCTTCCCAGTGGAGGTGGGATGCAGGGGTTTTGCGGCTCAATCCTTGGCCAGAGCCTTCAGTAACCTGGGCATCGAGGGAGAAAGTAGGAGGAGAGCCATCCGCAATGCCACCGAAGCGGCAGAGAGAGCCTCAAGATGGCTGTGGCTCAAGAGAGGAAAACCATGGAGCCATGGTAGCTAGTTGCCATCTGGACACAAGCCGGGGTCTGATCAGCCCTGGCTGGGTCACCTGGATGAGGGTGTATGATGTTGAAAGACCCGAAACACCCAGTGATTCCAGGAACATCACTGAAGATGTGTCCAGAGGCATCAGTAGATGTATTCTCACAGTGAAGCTGAAACTGAAGCACTGTGGTTCTGTTTATCTGTCAAATGTTCATTGTGGTCAGTTTCAGATGCTGCAACTCTTTCATTATTTTATATATATATATATATATATATATATATATATACACACACACACATACACACAACACAAATTAACCCTCACCCACAAACTTGCTCATCCTCCACATCCTCATACTTGGACTTCTTTTCCTTTTACATTTACTTTAGTGCCGTGTTTTTATCGTATTTTTATTGTGTGCTTTTTATTGTATAGGCTAGCTATTTATTTTTCTGTTTGTGGCTTTTTATTATAGGCTATGTCACTTTTATTCTTATTCTTATTATTCTTATTACTTTTTTTTTTTTTTGCACTACTGTTCTATTCTGATTTGCGCTATTGTACATATGTTTGTTCACTGTGTCATGTATGTATGTATGAGAGGAACGGAGCTCACAGAATTTCCTTTGGGATCAATAAAAAACATCTATCTATCTATCTATCTATCTATCTATCTATCTATCTATCTATCTATCTATCTATCTGTCTGTCTGTCTGTCTGTCTGTCTGTCTGTCTGTGTGTCTGTGTGTCTGTCTGTCTATCTATCTATCTATCTATCTATCTATCTATCTATCTATCTATCTATCTATCTATCTATCTATCTATCTATCTATCTATCTATCAGTTTTCCCCATATAATTTCAAATCGGGTTAATTAGTACCATAGATTTGTAGAAGGTATTTGTCACTTACTGACAAATTATCAGGAAGATCTCCTAACAATAGTAACAAAGTGGGTTGCTGTCATTTAAAACCCAAATATCTGTTCTATTTTTATTCCAACATCTTTCCGACGAGTTGTAATTTTTATACAGGATCAAAAATGTGGATGTGGTTTACCTCTGTGTCCCCTCAACCCCTCCAGCATGTACAAGCATTTAAGTTTCTACAAAACTGTTGATTTGGTGTTATATAGAACTATATTTTTCCAACTAAATTCTCACCTGTAGGCTGAACAGGAGGTTGAAGTTGCAGGAAAATGACATTTTATGTAGTTTTTTGAATCATCTGAACTTTGCAAACTAATCCTGTACATGTCTGATCTACTAAATATGCTGAGATCGAACAAACAGCATGGATTGTTTTTGTTTGGAGGAATGAAACACTCAACCCAGTGGGCACAAAAAAAAAGCTTTGTTTTCACATTTCGGTTGATTGGAGTGAACAGCCAAAATCAGAGCTACATTTTTTTTTTTTTTTTTTTTTCTAAACTGGAGATTGGATTAGTGATGCACAAATGCTTCTTTCTTTGTCTTGTCTTCAACACAAGCATATTCACATGTCCTTGTGCAGAAAAGGACCATAAATACCATTGGATATAAGTGAATGTGAACCAGTTTCCTGTTTTACTGCAACACATTGTAATGAATTATAGCCATTATTAATGTTATTAGACTTTCATTCATTCATTCATTCATTCATTCATAACCTTTATTTAACCCTTTCCTGCATAGTGGTCACTACAGTGGACAGCTATTCTACAATGTAATTTAACCTAAACTTCTGTAACAGTACCTGCATAATATCTGCATGAGTGAATATAAAGGCAAGGAAATAAAATGTGATTAATATTTAACCTATAAAGACCCAGCGCTTCTTTGATGGCAGTTGAATTAAGCCAAAAAAAATCTTCAATTCAGTAAAAAAAATCTTCAATCAAGCCAAAAAAAATCTTCAATTAAGTTAAAAAAAAATCTTGAATTAAGCCAAAAAAAAAATTCAATTAAGTAAAAAAAAAATTCAATTAAGCCAAAAAAAATCTAAAATTAGCGACTTAATTTTTTTTCTTTGTTTTAGTGCAAAAAATAACATCAAATTATGAAAATATTTACATTTACAAACTATCCTGTAACAATAAAATGTGAATAACCTGAACAAATATGAACAACCTGAAATGTCTAAAGAAAATTCAGCCCAATTTGAACTATTTTTCTGCCTGTTCCTCAGTGTTTAGTGTCTTTGTAGATCTGATCCATAATACACATGGACAAATGATAAGTTGAGGGACAATATTGTTAAAATTGCACGAAATTTTCTTATGTTTTTTAATATAAATTTCAGTTTTTTCAGGTTTTTTTTTTTTCAGATAGTTTATAAAAGTAAGTATTTTCATAATTTAATGGGGGTTTTTTACACTAAAAGACAAAAATTTGGAATTGTCATTATTTATGGGTTGTTATGTTATTATTTTTCAGGTCCAGCCCTTTTCAGATCAAATTTAGCTGAATATGGCCCCTGAACTAAAATGAGTTTGACACCCCTGCTTTATCGGACTTTTCTGATGCACGTCACTTACAAATGCGAACTAAAAGAAGCCGTAGCGCTGGCGTTACCTCTGTGAACAAGCCTTGAAGGTGGTTGTAGTTTTTCCCTTGAGCATGCTTGAAGGAAAGTTGATGTACAGCAGCGGTGTCAAACATGTGGCCCAGGGGCCAAATGCGGCCTGGTTTCAGTTCAGCCCCTAGGATGTCTTTGCCAAGTGCAGAAACTCCACAGTCTTGAATTGAATTAAGAAAAAAAAAATTAGCTTGAATTAAGAAAAAAATCTTCAATTAAGCCAAAAAAAAAAAAAAAAATCTTCAATTAAGTAAAAAAAAATCTTCAATTAAGCCAAAATAAATATTCAATTAAGTTAAAAAAATCTTCAGTTAAGCTAAAAAAAAAAAGTCAAATTTTACAAAAAAATCTTAAATTAAGCACACACACAAAAAAAAATCTCCAATTAAGTAAAAGAAAAAACTGAATTAAGCCAAAAAAAAATCTTGGATTAACAACTTAATTTTTTTTCTTTGTTTTAGTGCAAAAAATTACATCAAATTATGAAAACATTTACATTTACAAACTATCCTTTAACAATAAAATGTGAATAACCTGAACGAATATGAACAACCTGAAATGTCTAAAGAAAATTCAGCACAATTTGAACTTATTTTTTGCCTGTTCCTCAGTATTTAGTGTCTTTGTAGATGTGATCCATAAGGCAAATGGACAAATGAGAAGTTGAGGGACAATATTGTTAAAATTGCACTAAAATTTCTTATGTTTTTTAATATAAATTTCAGTTTTTTCAGGGTTTTTTTTTTTTCTTTTTTCGGATAGTTTATAAAAGTAAGTATTTTCATAATTTAATGGGGGTTTTTTACACTAAAACAAAGACAAAAATTTGGAATTGTCATTATTTAAGTGCAAAAATTCCACAGTCTTGAATTGAATTAAGAAAAAAATCTTGAATTAAGCCAAAAAAAATCTTCAATGAAGTAAAAAAAATTTCAATTAAGCCAAAATAAATCTTCAACTAAGTAAAACAATCTTCAATTAAGCTAAAAAAAAAAAAGTCAAATTTTGCAAAAAATCTTCAATTAAGCAAAAAATTCTTCCAATAAGTAAAAAAAAAAAAAAATCTTGAATTAAGACAAAAAAATCTTGAATTAAGTAAAAAAAAAGTCTTGAATTAAGCAAAAAAAAAAAAAACCTTCAATTAAGTGAAAAAAAAACAAACTTCAATTAGGCCAAAATAAATCTTCAATTAAGTAAAAAAAATCTTCAATTAAGCTAAAAAAAAAGTCAAATTCTGCAAAAAAAAATCTTCTTTATAGGTTAGTATGTTATTATTTTTCTGGTCCGGCTCTTTTCAGATCAAATTTAGCTGAATATGGCCCCTGAACTAAAATGAGTTTGACACCCCTGCTTTATCGGACTTTTCTGATGCACGTCACTTACAAATGCGATCTAAAAGAAGCCGTAGCGCTGGCGTTACCTCTGTGAACGAGCCTTGAAGGTGGTTGTAGTTTTTCCCTTGAGCATGCTTGAAGGAAAGTTGATGTACAGCAGCGGTGTCAAACATGCGGCCCGGGGGCCAAATGCGGCCAAAGGTTCCAGTTCGGCCCCTGGGATGTTTTTGCCAAGTGCAAAAATTCCACAGTCTTGAATTGAATTAAGAAAAAAATCTTGAATTTAGCCAAAAAAAATCTTCAATTAAGTAAAAAAAACTTCAATTAAGACAAAATAAATCTTCAACTAAGTAAAACAATCTTCAATTAAGCTAAAAAAAAAAAAGTCAAATTTTGCAAAAAATCTTCAATTAAGCAAAAAAATCTTCCAATAAGTTAAAAAAAAAATCTTGAATTATGCCAAAAAAATCTTGAATTAAGTAAAAAAAAGTCTTGAATTAAGCAAAAAAAAAAACCTTCAATTAAGTAAAAAAAAACTTCAATTAAGCCAAAATAAATCTTCAATTAAGTAAAAAAATCTTCAATTAAGCTAAAAAAAAAGTCAAATTCTGCAAAAAAAAAAAATCTTCTTTATAGGTTATTATGTTATTATTTTTCTGGTCCGGCTCTTTTCAGATCAAATTTAGCCGAATATGGCCCCTGAACTAAAATGAGTTTGACACCCCTGCTTTATCGGACTTTTCTGATGCACGTCACTTACAAATGCGATCTAAAAGAAGCCGTAGCGCTGGCGTTACCTCTGTGAACGAGCCTTGAAGGTGGTTGTAGTTTTTCCCTTGAGCATGCTTGAAGGAAAGTTGATGTACAGCAGCGGTGTCAAACATGCGGCCCGGGGGCCAAATGCGGCCAAAGGTTTCAGTTCGGCCCCTGGGATGTTTTTGCCAAGTGCAAAAATTCCACAGTCTTGAATTGAATTAAGAAAAAAATCTTGAATTAAGCCAAAAAAAATCTTCAATGAAGTAAAAAAAACTTCAATTAAGACAAAATAAATCTTCAACTAAGTAAAACAATCTTCAATTAAGCTAAAAAAAAAAAAAGTCAAATTTTGCAAAAAATCTTCAATTAAGCAAAAAAATCTTCCAATAAGTTAAAAAAAAAAAAAATCTTAAATTAAGACAAAAAATCTTGAATTAAGTAAAAAAAAGTCTTGAATTAAGCAAAAAAAAAAAAAAAACCTTCAATTAAGTAAAAAAAAAAAAAAACTTCAATTAAGCCAAAATAAATCTTCAATTAAGTAAAAAAAATCTTCAATTAAGCTAAAAAAAAGAGTCAAATTCTGCAAAAAAAAATCTTCTTTATAGGTTATTATGTTATTATTTTTCTGGTCCGGCTCTTTTCAGATCAAATTTAGCCGAATATGGCCCCTGAACTAAAATGAGTTTGACACCCCTGCTTTATCGGACTTTTCTGATGCACGTCACTTACAAATGCGAACTAAAAGAAGCCGTAGCGCTGGCGTTACCTCTGTGAACGAGCCTTGAAGGTGGTTGTAGTTTTTCCCTTGAGCATGCTTGAAGGAAAGTTGATGTACAGCAGTGGTGTCAAACATGCGGCCCGGGGGCCAAATGCGGCCAAAGGTTCCAGTTCGGCCCCTGGGATGTTTTTGCCAAGTGCAAAAATTCCACAGTCTTGAATTGAATTAAGAAAAAAATCTTGAATTAAGCCAAAAAAAAATCTTCAATTAAGTAAAA
This sequence comes from Sphaeramia orbicularis, assembly GCF_902148855.1. Classification (NCBI taxonomy): domain Eukaryota; kingdom Metazoa; phylum Chordata; class Actinopteri; order Kurtiformes; family Apogonidae; genus Sphaeramia; species Sphaeramia orbicularis. The sequence continues at coordinate 55,798,852 of NC_043961.1, forward strand.
AAAACTTCAATTAAGCCAAAATAAATCTGCAACTAAGTAAAACAATCTTCAATTAAGCTAAAAAAAAAAAAGTCAAATTTTGCAAAAAATCTTCAATTAAGCAAAAAAATCTTCCAATAAGTTAAAAAAAAAAAATCTTGAATTAAGCCAAAAAAATCTTGAATTAAGTAAAAAAAAGTCTTGAATTAAGCAAAAAAAAAAAAAACCCTTCAATTAAGTAAAAAAACAACAACCTTCAATTAAGCCAAAATAAATCTTCAATTAAGTAAAAAAATCTTCAATTAAGCTAAAAAAAAAAAGTCAAATTCTGCAAAAAAAAAAAATCTTCTTTATAGGTTATTATGTTATTATTTTTCTGGTCCGGCCCTTTTTAGATCAAATTTAGCCGAATATGGCCCCTGAACTAAAATGAGTTTGACACCCCTGCTTTATCGGACTTTTCTGATGCACGTCACTTACAAATGCGATCTAAAAGAAGCCGTAGCGCTGGCGTTACCTCTGTGAACGAGCCTTGAATGTCATGCGTCGACGTTTATGTTGATTTAGTTTTGGGTTTTTGTCTTTTCCTGTTTTATTTTGGTGATGGTGGTTTCCTTCCTGTTCTGTCTGCACTCTGTCAGTCTTGTCTTTGTCTTCCCTGTCCCATCATTGCCTGCACCTGCTGTCTCCTCATAATTGTCCACACCTGTTTGTGATCCCTGCCTCCCTTATATATTCTCCCCGGTCCTCGCCACAGCTCGCCCCTCCCGACAAATTCTCAGGACAATCAGGTGACTGCAGAACATTTATTTTTCAATGTGACCTACACTTTAAACTGTTTCCCGTAATCTATGAATCTGAGTATACCAAGCTGGCGTTCATCATATCCCACCTCACCGGACGGGCAGCGGAGTGGGCTACCAGCGAGTGGGACCGGGGAGCCGCCTCCTGCCAGTCTGCTGAGGCATTCTTCGCTGCTCTCCGGCGGGTATTCGACCACGTCGCTCCAACTCGTGAAGCGGTCCGGAGGCTCGAGAACCTACGGCAGGGGAACCTCAGTGTGGGAGAATATTCCATCCGTTTCCGCTCAGCAGCAGACAACACTGATTGGAACGATGCGGCTTTGAAGGACGCATTCCGCCGGGGGCTGTCGGGAGTCCTAAAGGATCAACTTGCGCCGCTGGAGGAGCCTCCAGACCTGGATACCTTGATCACCATGGCAACCCGCCTGGACATCCGAAATCGGGAGAGAGACCAGGAGCGACGCTTCGAGGACAGCAGGCGCTCGTTCCAATCAGCTCCTCCACACTCAACCACATCTGCGTCAAGACCCTACGTTCCTTCGGTGCCCCCTGCTGGAGAGGAGGAACCCATGCAGTTGGGTCGCACACACATATCCCCAGCAGAACGGCAGCGCCGTCGACAGGAGGGGAGCTGTTTTTACTGCGGACAGCAGGGACATCTGAGGGCTGCCTGTCGGGTAAGAAAACCTCGTTTCTCTCCAGAACTTCAAGAACTCACAACCATACATCCCCTTCCTAGCTCACCCAGACGCATTCTGACTCCAGTGACTTTTACTTTACGTAATAGCAGGGTAGAGTTGAGGGCTTTCATAGATTCAGGGGCAGATGAGAACCTGATGGACGAAGCTCTAGTGAAAAGCTTGAATTTAAAGGTGTGTGAGCTTCCTTCTAAGGTCACGGCTCGGGGTATTACTGGGGTGGAACTTTTTCAGGTCTCTCATCACACAGAACCCCTGCAGATGAACATAGATGACCACAATGAACTGGTGGATTTTCAAATTGTAAGATCACTCGCTCACCCCATTGTGCTAGGCTTTCCCTGGCTTAAAAGACATTCTCCCTCCATAGACTGGGCCACAGGCAGGATCGAGGCCTGGGGAAAAGACTGTAAGGATAACTGCGTCAGCAGCAAACACAATGTAGCCACTGCCTCCTTTTCCCAGAGACCCATGACCACACAGAATCAGGGGAAATCCGAGAGTTCAGATTTACCTAATGTACCTGCCCACTATCACCACTTGAGGGAAGTGTTTAGTAAGTCTCGGGCTTCCTCTCTTCCCCCCCACCGTGACTATGACTGTCCCATTGATCTGTTGCCTGGGGCTCCTATCCCTAAGGGACGCATGTACTCCTTGTCACAGACTGAGACTAAGGCAATGGAAGCATATATAGAACAGTCACTTAAGTCCGGGTTGATTCGTCCTTCCTCCTCACCAGCGGGAGCAGGGTTTTTCTTTGTAGCTAAGAAAGATGGATCGCTCCGTCCATGTATAGACTACAGCCCTCTTAATGAAATCACTGTTAAGAATCGCCATCCCCTACCATTGATGGCGTCTGCTTTTGATCAGCTACAGGGAGCCCAATACTTTACTAAATTAGACCTAAGGAATGCCTATCACTTGGTCCGCATACGTGAAGGGGATGAGTGGAAAACCGGTTTTAACATCCCATCAGGACATTTTGAATACCTTGTCATGCCGTTCGGGTTGGCAAACGCTCCAGCTGTGTTCCAGGGCATGGTAAATAATGTGTTACGGGACTTCTTGAACCGTTTTGTGTATGTGTATCTTGACGATATCTTGATTTTTTCAAAGGACTTAGAGACCCACAAGCAGCATGTTACTCAGGTGTTAGAACGTTTACTCAAACACCAATTGTTTGTAAAAGCAGAAAAGTGCGAGTTCCATACCACCTCTGTAACCTTTCTTGGTTTTGTCATTTCCCCAGGAAAGGTGAAAATGGATCCCGCCAAGGTGAAGGCTGTGAGAGATTGGCCGGTCCCAGATTCTCGTAAGAAGGTGCAACAGTTCTTAGGTTTTGCAAACTTCTACAGAAAATTCATTAGAAACTTTAGCTCTGTGGCTGCTCCCCTACATGCATTAACATCAGTAAATTCCTCCTTTGTCTGGTCACAACAAGCCAACAATTCCTTTGAACGTCTTAAAAAAGCCTTCACCTCGGCCCCCATACTCACCATTCCTAACCCTGAGTTGCAATTTGTAGTGGAGGTTGACTCCTCTAATGAGGGGATTGGAGGGGTTTTGTCTCAACGTTCTCCCCATGACAACAAGCTCCATCCATGTGCGTTTCTCTCACGCAAACTGTCATCAGCCGAAAAAAATTATGATATAGGAAACAAGGAACTGTTAGCTGTGAAGGTGGCTCTGGAGGAGTGGCGGCACTGGTTAGAGGGGGCCCGGTTACCGTTCATTGTGTGGACCGATCACAAAAACTTGGAGTATATTCGTAAGGCTAAACGCCTGAATTACAGACAGGCTAGGTGGTCATTGTTTTTCAACCGTTTTAATTTTACCTTGTCTTACAGACCAGGGTCCAAGAACGGGAAACCGGATGCTCTCTCTCGTTTATATGAGCCAGTGCCGATGGCCAAAGACCCTGAACCCATCCTTCCACCTTCCAATGTGGTCGGAGCGGTCAGCTGGCCTATAGAAGATCAGGTCAAGCGGGAGGCCAGTGTGAGTCCAGCACCTAGCAGTTGTCCACCTAACCGATTGTTTGTTCCCTCCTCACTAAGGTCACAGGTCATTCACTGGGCTCACACCTCCCTGCTGACTTGTCATCCTGGGGCTCGCAGAACTTCGTTTGTGGTTCGCCAGAAGTTCTGGTGGCCTTCCCTTGACCAAGATGTCAAGAACTACGTGGCTGCATGCACCGTCTGTGCCCGTAATAAGACCTCCTCCAGGCCACAACAAGGTTTGCTCCAGCCTCTGCCTGTCCCTAGCCGACCATGGTCAGACATCTCTCTAGATTTTGTCACAGGTCTCCCTCCCTCGAGGGGCAATACTACAATACTAACTATTGTGGATAGATTCACTAAGATGGTTCATTTTTTGGCCTTGACTAAACTGCCTTCAGCTAAGGAAACGGCTAAACTCCTTCTTACTGAAGTAGTCAGACTCCACGGCATACCTAAAGATGTTGTTTCTGACCGGGGCCCCCAGTTCACCTCGAAATTTTGGAAAGAATTTTGCTCTCTTCTAGGTGCCACAGCCAGCCTGACATCAGGATACCATCCACAGTCGAATGGGCAGACGGAGCGCCTTAATCAAGAGCTCGAGACCTGCCTACGTTGCCTGGTGTCGCAGAATCCGGCATCCTGGAGTGAGCACCTGGCCTGGGTGGAGTATGCCCATAACACCTTGCCTACCGCTGCTACCGGTCTGTCCCCCTTTCATTGTGCCTATGGTTTTCAACCTCCTTTGTTTCCTAGTGCTGAAAAAGAGGTTGTGGTGCCGTCCGCACATAGCTTGGTGAGGAGATGCCACCGGGTGTGGGCTGCTGCCCGCAAGATTCTCACTCGCAATGCCTCTCGGATGAAAATGGTGGCTGATCGCCGGCGGCGCGCGGCACCGGGGTACAGACCGGGGCAGCAGGTTTGGCTCTCCACCCGGGATCTTCCGCTCAACGTGGAATCCAGGAAGCTCGCTCCCAGGTTTGTTGGACCATTCCCAGTTTCCAAGGTGATTAACCCTGTATCCGTGCGTCTCCGTCTGCCCAGGTCACTTCGTGTTCATCCTACCTTCCACGTAAGCCGGCTCAAGCCAGTTGTCCAGAGTCCTTTGGTTCCTCCAGTCACGCCTCCTCCACCGCCTCGGACTGTTGATGGGGGTCTAGTCTACACGGTCAAGAGACTTTTGGCAGTCCGACGGAGGGGCAGAGGTCACCAGTACTTGGTGGACTGGGAGGGGTATGGTCCAGAAGAAAGAATGTGGGTTCCTTCAAGAGACATTTTGGACAAGCAGCTCATCAGAGACTTTCATTCTGGACAGTCTGCCTCTCCTGGTCCGCCAGGAGTCGGACCTGGTGGGGGGGGTACTGTCATGCGTCGACGTTTATGTTGATTTAGTTTTGGGTTTTTGTCTTTTCCTGTTTTATTTTGGTGATGGTGGTTTCCTTCCTGTTCTGTCTGCACTCTGTCAGTCTTGTCTTTGTCTTCCCTGTCCCATCATTGCCTGCACCTGCTGTCTCCTCATAATTGTCCACACCTGTTTGTGATCCCTGCCTCCCTTATATATTCTCCCCGCTCCCTTTGTCTCTTGTCAGTGCGTCGTTATCTGTGGTCTTGTGAAGAGCGTTCTGTTAAGTATCTAGTCTTGAGAATCTTGAACTCCATGTTTTCTACTCATGGCTTTTTGTTTGTTTAAAGTACGTTGTACTTCTCCTTTTGTTGTTAGAAATTTTTAGAGCACGTTGTGCTTTCTCTTTTTGTTAATCTTTTGTACTTTGAGAACTTTTGTTAAAATAAATCTTTTTTTGACCACTGACAATTGCGTCTCGTGCATTTGGGTCCACACCAAGAGTCGAGTCCTAACATTGAAGGTGGTTGTAGTTTTTCCCTTGAGCATGCTTGAAGGAAAGTTGATGTACAGCAGCGGTGTCAAACATGCGGCCCGGGGGCCAAATGCGGCCAAAGGTTTCAGTTCGGCCCCTGGGATGTTTTTGCCAAGTGCAAAAATTCCACAGTCTTGAATTGAATTAAGAAAAAAATCTTGAATTAAGCCAAAAAAAATCTTCAATGAAGTAAAAAAAACTTCAATTAAGACAAAATAAATCTTCAACTAAGTAAAACAATCTTCAATTAAGCTAAAAAAAAAAAAAAGTCAAATTTTGCAAAAAATCTTCAATTAAGCAAAAAAATCTTCCAATAAGTTAAAAAAAAAAAAAATCTTGAATTAAGACAAAAAAATCTTGAATTAAGTAAAAAAAAGTCTTGAATTAAGCAAAAAAAAAAAAAAAAACCTTCAATTAAGTAAAAAAAAAAAAAAAACTTCAATTAAGCCAAAATAAATCTTCAATTAAGTAAAAAAAATCTTCAATTAAGCTAAAAAAAGAGTCAAATTCTGCAAAAAAAAATCTTCTTTATAGGTTATTATGTTATTATTTTTCTGGTCCGGCTCTTTTCAGATCAAATTTAGCTGAATATGGCCCCTGAACTAAAATGAGTTTGACACCCCTGCTTTATCGGACTTTTCTGATGCATGTCACTTACAAATGCGAACTAAAAGAAGCCGTAGCGCTGGCGTTACCTCTGTGAACGAGCCTTGAAGGTGGTTGTAGTTTTTTCCCTTGAGCATGCTTGAAGGAAAGTTGATGTACAGCAGCGGTGTCAAACATGCGGCCCGGGGGCCAAATGCGGCCAAAGGTTCCAGTTCGGCCCCTGGGATGTTTTTGCCAAGTGCAAAAATTCCACAGTCTTGAATTGAATTAAGAAAAAAATCTTGAATTAAGCCAAAAAAAATCTTCAATTAAGTAAAAAAAACTTCAATTAAGCCAAAATAAATCTGCAACTAAGTAAAACAATCTTCAATTAAGCTAAAAAAAAAAAAGTCAAATTTTGCAAAAAATCTTCAATTAAGCAAAAAAATCTTCCAATAAGTTAAAAAAAAAAAATCTTGAATTAAGCCAAAAAAAATCTTGAATTAAGTAAAAAAAAGTCTTGAATTAAGCAAAAAAAAAAAAAACCCTTCAATTAAGTAAAAAAACAACAACCTTCAATTAAGCCAAAATAAATCTTCAATTAAGTAAAAAAATCTTCAATTAAGCTAAAAAAAAAAGTCAAATTCTGCAAAAAAAAAAAATCTTCTTTATAGGTTATTATGTTATTATTTTTCTGGTCCGGCCCTTTTTAGATCAAATTTAGCCGAATATGGCCCCTGAACTAAAATGAGTTTGACACCCCTGCTTTATCGGACTTTTCTGATGCACGTCACTTACAAATGCGAACTAAAAGAAGCCGTAGCGCTGGCGTTACCTCTGTGAACGAGCCTTGAAGGTGGTTGTAGTTTTTCCCTTGAGCATGCTTGAAGGAAAGTTGATGTACAGCAGCGGTGTCAAACATGCGGCCCGGGGGCCAAATGCGGCCAAAGGTTTCAGTTCGGCCCCTGGGATGTTTTTGCCAAGTGCAAAAATTCCACAGTCTTGAATTGAATTAAGAAAAAAATCTTGAATTAAGCCAAAAAAAATCTTCAATTAAGTAAAAAAAACTTCAATTAAGCCAAAATAAATCTTCAACTAAGTAAAACAATCTTCAATTAAGCTAAAAAAAAAAAAAGTCAAATTTTGCAAAAAATCTTCAATTAAGCAAAAAAATCTTCCAATAAGTTAAAAAAAAAAAATCTTGAATTGAGCCAAAAAAATCTTGAATTAAGTAAAAAAAAGTCTTGAATTAAGCAAAAAAAAAAAAAAACCCTTCAATTAAGTAAAAAAACAACAACCTTCAATTAAGCCAAAATAAATCTTCAATTAAGTAAAAAAAATCTTCAATTAAGCTAAAAAAAAAGTCAAATTCTGCAAAAAAAAAAATCTTCTTTATAGGTTATTATGTTATTATTTTTCTGGTCCGGCTCTTTTCAGATCAAATTTAGCCGAATATGGCCCCTGAACTAAAATGAGTTTGACACCCCTGCTTTATCGGACTTTTCTGATGCACGTCACTTACAAATGCGAACTAAAAGAAGCCGTAGCGCTGGCGTTACCTCTGTGAACGAGCCTTGAAGGTGGTTGTAGTTTTTCCCTTGAGCATGCTTGAAGGAAAGTTGATGTACAGCAGTGGTGTCAAACATGCGGCCCGGGGGCCAAATGCGGCCAAAGGTTTCAGTTCGGCCCCTGGGATGTTTTTGCCAAGTGCAAAAATTCCACAGTCTTGAATTGAATTAAGAAAAAAATCTTGAATTTAGCCAAAAAAAATCTTCAATTAAGTAAAAAAAACTTCAATTAAGCCAAAATAAATCTTCAACTAAGTAAAACAATCTTCAATTAAGCTAAAAAAAAAAAGTCAAATTTTGCAAAAAATCTTCAATTAAGCAAAAAAATCTTCCAATAAGTTAAAAAAAAAAATCTTGAATTATGCCAAAAAAATCTTGAATTAAGTAAAAAAAGTCTTGAATTAAGCAAAAAAAAAAAGTCATATTCTGCAAAAAAAAACAAACTTCTTTATAGGTTATTATGTTATTATTTTTCTGGTCCGGCCCTTTTTAGATCAAATTTAGCCGAATATGGCCCCTGAACTAAAATGAGTTTGACACCCCTGCTTTATCGGACTTTTCTGATGCACGTCACTTACAAATGCGATCTAAAAGAAGCCGTAGCGCTGGCGTTACCTCTGTGAACGAGCCTTGAAGGTGGTTGTAGTTTTTCCCTTGAGCATGCTTGAAGGAAAGTTGATGTACAGCAGCGGTGTCAAACATGCGGCCCGGGGGCCAAATGCGGCCAAAGGTTTCAGTTCGGCCCCTGGGATGTTTTTGCCAAGTGCAAAAATTCCACAGTCTTGAATTGAATTAAGAAAAAAATCTTGAATTAAGCCAAAAAAAATCTTCAATGAAGTAAAAAAACTTCAATTAAGACAAAATAAATCTTCAACTAAGTAAAACAATCTTCAATTAAGCTAAAAAAAAAAAAAAGTCAAATTTTGCAAAAAATCTTCAATTAAGCAAAAAAATCTTCCAATAAGTTAAAAAAAAAAAAATCTTGAATTAAGACAAAAAAATCTTGAATTAAGTAAAAAAAAGTCTTGAATTAAGCAAAAAAAAAAAAAAAAACCTTCAATTAAGTAAAAAAAAAAAAAAACTTCAATTAAGCCAAAATAAATCTTCAATTAAGTAAAAAAAATCTTCAATTAAGCTAAAAAAAAGAGTCAAATTCTGCAAAAAAAAATCTTCTTTATAGGTTATTATGTTATTATTTTTCTGGTCCGGCTCTTTTCAGATCAAATTTAGCTGAATATGGCCCCTGAACTAAAATGAGTTTGACACCCCTGCTTTATCGGACTTTTCTGATGCATGTCACTTACAAATGCGAACTAAAAGAAGCCGTAGCGCTGGCGTTACCTCTGTGAACGAGCCTTGAAGGTGGTTGTAGTTTTTCCCTTGAGCATGCTTGAAGGAAAGTTGATGTACAGCAGCGGTGTCAAACATGCGGCCCGGGGGCCAAATGCGGCCAAAGGTTCCAGTTCGGCCCCTGGGATGTTTTTGCCAAGTGCAAAAATTCCACAGTCTTGAATTGAATTAAGAAAAAAATCTTGAATTAAGCCAAAAAAAATCTTCAATTAAGTAAAAAAAACTTCAATTAAGCCAAAATAAATCTGCAACTAAGTAAAACAATCTTCAATTAAGCTAAAAAAAAAAAAGTCAAATTTTGCAAAAAATCTTCAATTAAGCAAAAAAAATCTTCCAATAAGTTAAAAAAAAAAATCTTGAATTAAGCCAAAAAAATCTTGAATTAAGTAAAAAAAAGTCTTGAATTAAGCAAAAAAAAAAAAAACCCTTCAATTAAGTAAAAAAACAACAACCTTCAATTAAGCCAAAATAAATCTTCAATTAAGTAAAAAAATCTTCAATTAAGCTAAAAAAAAAAGTCAAATTCTGCAAAAAAAAAAAATCTTCTTTATAGGTTATTATGTTATTATTTTTCTGGTCCGGCCCTTTTTAGATCAAATTTAGCCGAATATGGCCCCTGAACTAAAATGAGTTTGACACCCCTGCTTTATCGGACTTTTCTGATGCACGTCACTTACAAATGCGAACTAAAAGAAGCCGTAGCGCTGGCGTTACCTCTGTGAACGAGCCTTGAAGGTGGTTGTAGTTTTTCCCTTGAGCATGCTTGAAGGAAAGTTGATGTACAGCAGCGGTGTCAAACATGCGGCCCGGGGGCCAAATGCGGCCAAAGGTTTCAGTTCGGCCCCTGGGATGTTTTTGCCAAGTGCAAAAATTCCACAGTCTTGAATTGAATTAAGAAAAAAATCTTGAATTAAGCCAAAAAAAATCTTCAATTAAGTAAAAAAAACTTCAATTAAGCCAAAATAAATCTTCAACTAAGTAAAACAATCTTCAATTAAGCTAAAAAAAAAAAAAGTCAAATTTTGCAAAAAATCTTCAATTAAGCAAAAAAATCTTCCAATAAGTTAAAAAAAAAAAATCTTGAATTGAGCCAAAAAAATCTTGAATTAAGTAAAAAAAAGTCTTGAATTAAGCAAAAAAAAAAAAAAAACCCTTCAATTAAGTAAAAAAACAACAACCTTCAATTAAGCCAAAATAAATCTTCAATTAAGTAAAAAAAATCTTCAATTAAGCTAAAAAAAAAAGTCAAATTCTGCAAAAAAAAAAATCTTCTTTATAGGTTATTATGTTATTATTTTTCTGGTCCGGCTCTTTTCAGATCAAATTTAGCCGAATATGGCCCCTGAACTAAAATGAGTTTGACACCCCTGCTTTATCGGACTTTTCTGATGCACGTCACTTACAAATGCGAACTAAAAGAAGCCGTAGCGCTGGCGTTACCTCTGTGAACGAGCCTTGAAGGTGGTTGTAGTTTTTCCCTTGAGCATGCTTGAAGGAAAGTTGATGTACAGCAGTGGTGTCAAACATGCGGCCCGGGGGCCAAATGCGGCCAAAGGTTTCAGTTCGGCCCCTGGGATGTTTTTGCCAAGTGCAAAAATTCCACAGTCTTGAATTGAATTAAGAAAAAAATCTTGAATTTAGCCAAAAAAAATCTTCAATTAAGTAAAAAAAACTTCAATTAAGCCAAAATAAATCTTCAACTAAGTAAAACAATCTTCAATTAAGCTAAAAAAAAAAAAGTCAAATTTTGCAAAAAATCTTCAATTAAGCAAAAAAATCTTCCAATAAGTTAAAAAAAAAAATCTTGAATTATGCCAAAAAAATCTTGAATTAAGTAAAAAAAGTCTTGAATTAAGCAAAAAAAAAAAGTCATATTCTGCAAAAAAAAACAAACTTCTTTATAGGTTATTATGTTATTATTTTTCTGGTCCGGCCCTTTTTAGATCAAATTTAGCCGAATATGGCCCCTGAACTAAAATGAGTTTGACACCCCTGCTTTATCGGACTTTTCTGATGCACGTCACTTACAAATGCGAACTAAAAGAAGCCGTAGCGCTGGCGTTACCTCTGTGAACGAGCCTTGAAGGTGGTTGTAGTTTTTCCCTTGAGCATGCTTGAAGGAAAGTTGATGTACAGCATTAAAGCCTCATTGGTCTGCCCTTTTGCCCCCCCCACCCCACCCCCCCCTCTTCCTAGATCACTGTCTATATCCGGGCCAGCATCCTGAGTGCAGCGTGCTCTCATGTTCCAGATATTAAATTACTCATGAAATATTTGCTTGGCCTCCAGGCTCGGCTGCAGCTTGCTCTGAAACTTCCACTTAGCCCTCTGAAACGTCTCAGAGTGCAGGCTTGTATCACCTCTCGGAGGAAGGTCAATTTTTCCAATTTAGAAACAGGGCATTACAGGCCATTTCAGATTGCATTAGCGTCACAGTTCTGCTCTTGTCACCTTTTTCTCCTCCGCCTTCTAGTCGTACCTTTATTCCTCGCGTCGGAGAGTAGAGGGCTGCCTGTCCTGAAACAAGCCAGTCTGAGAGGTTGAACATTGTATGATTCAGTACAAGAAAAAGGCCTGATCACTCACGCTGCGTGCACTTGACTGTACCAGAAAGTTCCATCAAGCTCAGTGAACCTTGAAGACATTTTAAAGATACAGTTGCAGAGTTCAGAAGGACAAGGCGGGGGGGTTACGCACCGTCTAGACTCACATGTAAAGACTGAACCTGATGCCTCCTGGACATAAGGCCACATTATCCTGCTTTTTTACCCAATCCACCTTCATTTAAAACTCACTTTACACTGAAATAGTAGTAGTAGTAGTTTTATTTCCAGCACATAGAATCATCAGATAAAGAATCATACAACATGGTCAAAACAAATAAATAAATACAATTTTTTTGCGTTCGAAAAGGAGTGGGAAGAAGTATAACTTATTGATTCCCACCTCCTTTTTACAAACTAATAATCAAACTAGATCCACTTCCTTTGCTTGTTAATACACATTTTCCTCTGTATATTTTTTACAATAACACAAAACATCCAGAAAAACCATTCATATACACTTTTTTTTTTAGTCACCTCATACACAATCAGATTTGCAATAATCAACCGTTTTCAATATAAACTATAATATACATATCCACCTCGAATATTTACTCCAAATACAATGATCAATAAATATGATAGTATCTTCTTATCATGATAACCAGTTAACTATAATATCTTATTTTATGCGTACTTCTAATGTTCTATATTTTGTTATTATGGTGGATTTCAAAAGGACAAGGCGGGGGGGTTACACACCGTCTAGACTCACATGTAAAGACTGAACCTGATGCCTCCTGGACATAAGGCCACATTATCCTGCTTTTTTACCCAATCCACCTTCATTTAAAACTCACTTTACACTGAAATAATAATAGTAGTAGTTTTATTTCCAGCACATAGAATCATCAGATAAAGAATCATACAACATGGTCAAAACAAATAAATAAACACAATTTTTTTGCGCTCGAAAAGGAGTGGGAAGAAGTATAACTTATTGATTCCCACCTCCTTTTTACAAACTAATAATCAAACTAGATCCACTTCCTTTGCTTTGTTAATACACATTTTCCTCTGTATATTTTTTACAATAACACAAAACATCCATAAAAACCATTCATATACACTTTTTTTTTTTTAGTCACCTCATACACAATCAGATTTGCAATAATCAACCGTTTTCAATATGAACTATAATATACATATCCACCTCGAATATTTACTCCAAATACAATGATCAATAAATATGATAGTGTCTTCCTATCATGATAACCAATTAACTATAATATCTTATTTTATGCGTACTTCTAATGTTCTATATTTTGTTATTATAGTGGATTTATACATCCTTTTAAATGCACAGATTGAAGTACACATTTTTAAGTTTTGCTCCAGATTATTCCACAGATGTACCCCTCTAACAGATACACCAGCTTTTTATGTTTGTTCTACACTTAATTTTCTTGTAGATTTCAGTTCCCCTTAAATTATAATTACTTTGCCTGGGCTCAAATATCTCCTGTAGACTGTAGGAGGGCATATGTTCATGGGCTTTATACATTATAATAAGAGTATTGAGGTCAACCAGATCGTGTAGTTTTAGAGCATTTAATTTGATAAATAAGGGATTAGTTGGAGCTAGGTACTGTACTTGATTGACAAGTCAAATTGCCTGTTTTTTGAAGTAAGAATATAGAATTAATATTTGATTTATAGTTGTTCCCCCATATCGCTGCACAGTAATTCAGATATGGAAGAACAAGAGAATTGTACAATATATGGAGAGATTTCTGGTTTAGACGGTTTTTGGTTTTATACATTATAGCAACACTTTTGGCTATTTTTGACCAAAGTAAGTTTACATGCTGTATAATTAACCCTTTCATGCATAGTGGTCACTACAATGGACAGTTATTCTACAGCTGTTCTATTGTTTATTCATGGGTTTTGTTGTTTTAGTTCCATATCAGCCAACATAGTGGACGCTTATGCATCATCCCAAACACTGCAATTCATATAATTATTGTAAATTTTCTGTTCTTGATAAACCTGATCTGCACTAACATAACAAGTAACATAACAAAAAGGTTTTTTGTTTTTTTTTTGCATATCCTCCTGAGACCCAGCAATGCATTTTGTCCTCTGTAGGGGACAAAAGTTTGACAGTTTAACTTAAAAAAAAAAAAAAAAAAATACTGTCCATTACAAAGGACATTCCATTAAAAAAAAATCAATCAATAAATAAAAATAATTTTTAAAATGTATCTGAAAAAACTGTTGCATTATGCAGTTTCCAATCAAGACAGTTTTTTAACCCTTTCATGCATGAACTGTGAGAACCTTAGTCAAGATTTTTTTCTTCAGTGTTTTTATTCCTCTTTAGGCATGAAAAAAACAATGCGATCGAGTTTTTTTATTTATTTTTTTATGGAGTTACAAAAATATCCATGAATTTAATTTTTGAAGTAAAGAGACGTGTTTAAAACCCAATATCAGAAAGTTATATGAAAACAATGAAATAAAAACATTTTTAATGCTGCTAATCTGATGTCTTCTCACATTTTAACATATTCTAATGCCAGTAATTACTCACTTCATGGAGATAATATCCAAAAAAAAAACCTTCTTGTCTAACAAATAATTGATTTACACTTAAACATGTTATAGCAGATCAAGTTTATCTAAAACAGCAAAGTTACAGTAATGGTCTGAATGTCAGCGTATGGGGTGGTGCATAAGCGTCCACTGTGTTGGCTGATATGAAACTAAAACAACAAAACCCATGAATATACAAGAGAACAGCTGGAGAAGAACTGTCCGCTGGAGTGACCACTATGCATGAAAGGGTTAATGTAAAAAAAAAAAAAAGCTAAAATTATCCATTTCCTGGGTCTCATGAGGATATTATCTCCATGAAATGAGTCATAACTAGTATTAGAGTATGAAAAAAATGTGAGAAAACATATGATTAGCACTCATTAAAATGGTTTTATGTCATAGTTTTCACACAGTATATCACTTTCTGATGATGAGTTTTAAATGTACGTTTCTTTGCTTCGAATATTAAATGCATGGTGTCCATCTGAGTGGACATTTTTGTAACTCCATGAAAAATAGGTTCATAAAAAAAAAAAAAAATCAATTGCATTGCTTTTTTCATGCCTAAAGAGGAATAAAAACACTCAAGAAAAAAATATTGACTAAGGTTCTCATAATTTATGCATGAAAGGGTTAATAATAAAAACAACACATCCTGTATCGGTTTTTGTCTTGTCTTACTTGTTGTCATATCTTTCACATGTTTGGTTATGTTTTTAACAGCAAACACTTAGCCGCCTTAGCCCACGGTCTTGTCTTCTGTCTGTTTTGTCCCTCTGTCCTGTCCCTGTACACTTCCGTCTATTTAACCCCTCCCTCTACCTACGTACATGTATACAAGCAAGGAATGGATGAACATGTGAATATGAAGTTGAAGATTGTTAATTAACCCTTTCATGCAATTATGAGAACCTTAGTCAAGATATTTTTCCTGAGTGTTTTTATTCCTCATTAGGCATGGAAAAAAACAAAAACAAAGCAATCAAGTTTTTTTTGTTTGCTTGTTCTTTTAAGCAGTTACAAAAATGTCCACTCAGCCAGACCCCATGCATTTAATTTTTGAAGCAAAGAAACATGTATTTAAAACTTAATATTAGAAAGTGATATGGAAAACTATGCAATAAAAACATTTTTTATGCTGCTAATCAGATGTTTTCCCACATTTTAACATATTCTAATGCTAGTTATTACTCACTTCATGGAGATAATATGCAAAAAAAGAGCCCGTTTTGTTCATTGATTTACACTCAAACATGTTACAGCAGATCAGGTTTATCAAGAACGGCATAGATACAGTAAGTTTGAATTGGACTGTATGGGATGATGCATAAGTGTCCACTGTGTTGGCTGATAAAACCCATGAATATACAAGAGAACAGCTGTAGAATAACTGTCCACTGTAGTGACCACTATGCATGAAAGGGTTAAACACAAGCTGTAATTAAAAATAAAGTTGTCGTCTGAAGAGGGGTGGTGGTGGCAGGTTAAAAAAATAATAATAATAAAATTAAATTAAATTTTAAAAAAAAAATGAAAACAATGCATCCATAAAATGCTCCAGAGTAATTACATTAAAACTAATCAATACCAATAAAAGATTGAATTTAATGTGTATTCCATCTGTCAAAGAAAAGGCTGTTACTATTATTGCATTTGGGATAATTGATTTTGCTGGGGGGGGGGGGGTTCCCTTTCTTTTGTTTTTTTCCACTTAACCACTACTATTTAAAACCCTTTACTGATTTCTCGCTTTTGTATACTCACATCCTTTGACCCTTGTGCTTATTAAACTGTCAATTTTTGTTTTCATTCCCTCTTCTGTTTCCACCTGATTATGCCCAGCCCACACAAATAATCATAAATAATCACACATATAAAGGGGTGAGAGCTAATAAGCTATGCTTCTTCTCACTCCTTTTCGAATATGACTTTTTTTCTTTTTGCGTGTATCATTATTTTATGCTTCCTTGAATTTTAATTTCTAAATTATGTTGTGCAAAGAAGTCAATTAGTAGCAATCAGGAAGCTTGTATCATTTCCATATTTGAAATAAATCAATAAAATAAATAAAATAGATAGATAGATAGATAGATAGATAGATAGATAGATAGATAGATAGATAGATAGATAGATAGATAGATAGATAGATAGATAGATAGATAGATAGATAGATAGATAGATAGATAGATAGATAGATAGATAGATAGATAGATAGATAGATAGATAGATAGATAGATATGCACACACTCAAACGCACCTGTTAATAGCCCTCTGTATGCACCCGTCTTTGTTTTGCTTAATGTCTTATGTTTGTTTGTTTGTTTGTTTGTTTATTTGTTGTTTTTGTTACCCATCACAATATTTGTCTAGCACCAAAAAAAAAATAAAACTAACTTTAATGTATTCTCTGTATAATGCTGAGATTAATAACATGTCAAATATAAATATTAAACAAAGAGTTGATGCTTTTTTAAATTGCTTTCTAATAATTTACTGTGTTTCTAAAGCATGTAAGCAGTTATAAAACAGGAAATAAGAGCAGACTTTATTGGGCTTTTGTGCAGTTTTTATTAATTTGGCAGATTATCAGTTTTTAAATTAACAAAAAAAAAATCTTATGTTGATTTTTTTTTCTTTTTTTAATGAAACAATAATACTTTGCAAGTGTCCATAAAATTATCCTAACAGACAGATGTTCTCATTTAAATAGAAGAGGATTAGGGCCACTGGAAAAACAAACTAAAAAAAAAAAAAATTAAGGTCCTATACATATATATATATATATATATTTTATTATTATTCTGAGATTAAAGTCAGAATTCTGACTTTTTCTCAGAATTCTGACTTTAATCTCAGAATAATAATAAAAAATATATATACATTGGACCTTCATTTTTTTTTTTTTTTACAGCGGCCCTAATCCTCCTCCGTACATTTAGCACTTTGACCTTTCAGTTTTTTGTTTTCTTTTTTCACTTTTGATAGTAACCTCCGAATGAATTATTTTCTACAGTTAACGTTTCTTAAGTGATTTATCATACTTTACTAGCACATTATCCTCTGCATTTTGCATTTTTCAGTCACAACCAAATATTTTCCTATATTTAATTTGCTGATCAAGTACATGCTCATAAAAGCTCACAGTAAAGTCAAAGATTTTCATGTTAAACTGAAGAAAAAGTGACTTTTTTCAGCATAATACATTAGTAACCGTATCTAATTCACTGATCATGTAGATGTTCATTAAAGCTCGGAGTAAGCTGAAAGCCTAAACTGAAAGAAAAGTGATTTTTTTTTCAGCCAAATGTATCATTAACTCAACATAAAAACTACTGTCTACAATAACTGTCAGTTATCAGACTACTTGGGTTTTCTTGGTGAATCAATATTTCATAAGATGACGTGTTTCCACAGTAACTATGGAGCCTCTGAACGTCCAAACAGGTCATATCTGAAGATGATGAAAAGCCGAGAAACCGCATTTTATCTGAATTATTTACATGTATTGACAGGATTAGTGGATCCAAAGTTATTAAACATTTTATATCAGTAGAAACTTTTGGCTGCCAGCCTCTGTTTACGTGTTCACAGGTTTTAAATACTGTTAAACACAATAAACGAAAATGACACAAGTGCAGACGAAGTGTGATATGGAAGCGTTGAAGGAAAAGGAGTGGGACAGTTGACTCTTTTTTTCTGTGACTCTGCGTGGGTGGTAGACACTGCCAGTTATTCTAATGTGGGCAGATGTCAAGACTTGTGAGCGTAGACTGAAAAACTAGGGCAGAGACATAATGCTAAGGTTAGAACAGTAGTTTCATGTAAAAAAAATCAACACACTTCTAATTTCCCACTGGATCTGCACACAAAATTTGGATTACACTGTGGTGGAATGGATGAGAGATTCACTTAATACTTCCAATTACTTTGGAAATACAGTTAACACAGCAGCTACAACTGTAATTATCCAAAAAAAAAAAAAAAAATCTAAAGTCACGCACTTTCACATACTCCTGGCTTTGACTCTGGGAAAAAAAACACTAAAGCCCAACTGAATGAATCCTTCACTCCAGACCAGACCAGACCAGACCGGAGAGATTAAATAATTTTATGAACACCTGCAAGTACTTTAAGTGAATATTTCATGATGTGTAAAATTATATTTGCATCTCTGGTCTTCCTGTTATATGACTTTCATGTCTTAACCCTTTCATGCATGAAATTTTTTTTAAAAAGTATCGAGATTTTTTTTTTTTTTGATTGATTGTATTACTCAAAATTAGGCTAAAGTTGAATTGCATTTAGAATTTTTTTTTTTTTTTTTTTTGCGTTTTATTAACCCTTTCATGCTTGAATTATAAGAACCTTAATCAAGATTTTTTTCCTGAATGTTTTTGTTCCTCTTTAAGCATGAAAAAAAACAATGCAATTGAAAATTTTCTTATGAACCTATTTTTCATGGAATTGCAAAAACGTCCACTCAGCGGGACACAAAGAAACATGCATTTACTGATATATTGTGAATGAATGAATGAATGAATTTTGGTTTACATCAATCATTGTACTTGGCACATTAATCGCAATAAACATAAAAAGCAAAAAAGGAATAAGCTAGAAGCATGAATGAGTGGATGAATGTGTGAAATGCAAAAATTACACTAAGATATTAACAATCATTTTAGTTCAGGTTCAACATTCAGATCAACATGATCTAAAGTGGGTTGGATCAGTAAAATACTATTGTAATAACCTATAAATATCCATTCATTCATTCATATTCTGAACCTGCTTTATCCTCACTAGGGTCACAGGGGTCGCTGGAGCCTATCCCAGCTACTTATGGACAATTCCAATTTTTTCTCTTTGTAAATGTAAACATTTTCATGTATTTACACTAAAACAAAGAATCATTTCGCAAAAACTGTGAATAACCTGAACAGTTATGAACAACCTGAAATATCTTAAGAGAAGTAAGTACAATTTTAACAATATTATGTCTGTAAATGATAAACTGAGGCATAATATTATTAAAATTGCATTTATTTATTCAGTTTGTTCATGTTATTCACATCTTTTGAAAGGATCGCTTGTAGATGTAAACATTTTCATAATGTAAATTTCCTTTTTTTTTTTTTTTAACCTCTGTTTTATGGTTTTTGTTATTTTTTACATAAAAAAAAGAAGAACACAGTACCGACATATGATACAAAAGTCCATCACAGACAAACAACAAGTGGAACAAATCCCCCCCTCCCCTGGCACACATCCCCTCAAATCACAGGAAAGATAAAAATAAACAAATAAATAAACAGTAAAAAAAAAAAAAAATACAAAATAGAAGGACAAAATTTCCATTTTAAATATTACGAAAAAAAAACCCAATAAAAAAAACAAAACTGTACATCAAAATACTCAGTCAAGAGAAACATGACAGACTGCACTATTAACATAGATCAGAAAAGGAGTCCATGTCTTTTCAAAAGTGTTCGAAGCTCCAGCTAATGTCAAACGAATTTTTTCCAGTTTGAGAAAATAAAGTACTTCCTTGATCCATTTTGAGAAGGTTGGTGGAGATGAGGATTTCCACTTTAACAATATAAGCCTCCTGGCCAATAAAGATGTAAATGCAATTAAGTCTATGTAAATTTACTTTTTTCACTCTAAAACACAGAGAAAAGTTTGGAGTTGACATTATTTATATATTATTATATTATTATTTCACTGGTTCGGCCCACTTCAGATCAAATTTAGCTGAATGTGGCCCCTGAACTAAAATGAGTTTGACAAACCCTGGCTTAAACTATGTGTCTACAAATGTGGACGTCATGCATGAAAGGGTTAAATACGCCTCAGACACCAAACAAATATTTGCCCAGTTTTTTATTTGCAAACTGAATTACAATATGATGGTTATAATGTGCAACAGTGATTTTTTTTTTTTTTTTAATTTTATTATAATTACAGCCGTTCTGCCAAGTGTAATCTTTTATTTCCTCAAAGTAGGAGCATATCAGACTCAGATAAGTGATGAGAAGCAGATGTAAAGTAAAGATTCCTCTATTTCAGACTTGAAGCGTTCCCATATGGCCACCTAAAGGCTGTGCAGAGTAGCTGAGCCTTCACTTATAGATCCCAGAAAAAAAGGTGAGAACCCAGTCACCCGTGATTATTACCAGCTCACTCATGAAATCGCCAACCACGGGGCAGTGATAGAGCGAGGAGAGGCACTCTGACATCACACCGCTTTTTTTTTTGTTTTTTTTCAATCACAGTCTCACTTTGTTTATCTACACCATCTGTCAAACGCCACGGAAAAATAGATATGTATTTCACTGTTTAGGGTTTGTAAAGAATGAGTGCGCCCCAGTGTTAGACGTCCTTCCTGTCTTCTGTAACCGACACCGCCTGGCTTTAAATTCACACACATGAAATATGCAGACGGTACAGAGAAGGATGAGCAGCCTGAGCCTGGGACCACCACCGCCATGAGGACTGTGTTTATGACAGCCAGATGAAATACAGAAGAGAAGAGGATAGAATAGAATAGAATAGAATAGAATAGAATAGAATAGAATAGAATAGAATAGAATAGAATAGAATAGAATAGAACAGAAAAGAACAAAATAGAATAGAATAGAATAGAATAGAACAAAATAGAATAGAATAGAACAGAAAAGAACAAAATAGAATAGAATAGAATAGAACAAAATAGAACAAAATAGAATAGAATAGAACAAAATAGAATAGAATAGAATAGAAAAGAAAAGAAAAAAATAGAATAGAATAGAATAGAATAGAACAGAAAACTACAGAACAGAACAAAATAGAATAAAATAGAAGAGAATAGAACAGAACAGAACAGAACAGAAAATAACAAAATAGAACAGAACAGAACAAAACAGAATAGAATAGAACAGAGAACTACAGAACAGAATAGAATAGAACAAAGTAGAACAGAATATAACAAAATGGAATAAAATAAAACAGAACAGAACAGAACAAAACAAAACAGAACAAAATAGAATAGAATAGAATAGAATAGAATAGAATAGAATAGAATAGAATAGAATACAACAAAGCAGAACAGAAAAGAAAAGAACAAAGTAGAACAGAACAGAATGGAATAGAATTAAACAGAACAGAACAAAATAGAATAGAATAGAACAGAAAAAAATAGAAAAGAAAAGAACAAAATAGATCAGAACAGAACAGGATAGAATAGAATAGAAAAGAAAAGAAAAGAACAAAATAGAATAGAATAGAACAGAACAAAATAGAATAGAATAGAATAGAATAGAATAGAATAGAATAGAATAGAATAGAAAACTACAGAACAGAACAGAATAGGATAGAACAGAACAGAAAAGAAAAGAACAAAGCACAACAGAATAGAACAAAATGGAATAAAATAAAACAGAACAGAACAAAACAGAACAAAACAGAATAGAAAAGAAAAGAACAAAATAGAATAGAATAGAACAGAACAAAATAGAATAGAATAGAACAGAACAGAGCAGAACAGAAAACAATAGAAAAGAAAAGAAAAGAAAAGAATAGAATAGAATAGAATAGAATAGAATAGAATAGAATAGAATAGAATAGAAAAGAACAAAGTAGAACAGAACAGAATGGAATATAATTAAACAGAACAGAACAAAATAGAATAGAATAGGACAGAAAAAAATAGAAAAGAAAAGAACAAAATAGATCAGAATAGAATAGAATAGAATAGAATAGAATAGAATAGAATAGAATAGAATAGAATAGATCTTTATTGTCATTTTTACAGGAACAATGAAAATCTGTTTAGCAGCAAACACTTACAGGACACAAAAAAGAAGACTGTATAAAAATATCACCCAAAATACCGAGAAATATTGACAGTACACAAAAACTACAGTGTAGTACTCTTAGGTGACAATTACACCTACGATGAAACTCCATTGAGTCAAACTGCTGCCGAATTTTTTTTTTCCTATGACTAATCAAGGTTTTTTATTAATGTATAACAGAGAGTTAAGAATGTAGACGATCCAGAGGGTGAAGCAGGATTTAACAGCTTCCTGAAACTGAATAAATATCTACCTGTATTAATCTTGTGTGTAGAAGTCCCACAGAACAGTAAGGCCACCATTGAGCTTGGCCGTCCCACCACCCCCATGCTCTAAAAACACGGTATATAATAAATCATTCAAATCATATCTGTGTTTCTGCTCACATCCTGGATTGAGTGCTTCCCCCGGAGTTTCTCGCCCTGATGACTCTGCAGGAGCTCCGGATTATAAAGTTACATCTGTGTGAGGAGACGCTTTAAGAACTTCACCACTAAAATTTCCCTGGAGATGCATTTCAAATCATATCTTTAAATCCTAACTGCAGGATAGAGCAGAGACAACCCTGATAGTGTTTCATCTCCTTAAGCGTTCTTTTAGATTCTGTTAAATTTAATTATACCGAAAAAAAAAAAAGAAAACAAGAAAACAGCAGAATTAGAGACATGGAATTTGTAATTGAGAGAAAACTTAAGTGAAAAAAGACGTTAATATTTCAGTATGTCTTTATATAAATGTGATGACAAGAAGCTAAAATTTACAGTAAAATATAGAAATACTGCACTTTGAGACGTTAGAGCGCAGGTGTCAAAACATGTGGCCCGGGGGTCAAATCCGGCCCGCCAAAGGGTCCAGTCTGGCCCTTGGGATGAATTTGTGAAATGCAAAAATTACACTAAAATATTAACAATCCTTTTAATTCAGGTACCACATTCAGAACAATTCAATCTCTAGTGGGTCAGACCAGTAAAATACTATCATAATAACATGAAAATAATGACAACTCTAAATGTTTCTCTTTGTAAATGTAAATATTTTCATGTATTTACACTAAAACAAAGTATAATTTTGCAAAAAATGCAAATATCCTGAAATGTCTTAAGAGAAGTACGTACAATTTTAACAATATTCTGCCTGTCACTCAATGTTTTGTGTGTTTGTAGATCCACTGTGATCTGTAAGTTATAATGTACATGTGTAAATGATAAACTGAGACATAATATTGTTAAAATTACACTTATTTTTTCAGTTTGTTTATGTTATTCACATCTTTTGAAAGGATAGTGTGTAAATGTAAACTTTTTCATGATGTAAATTAACTTTTTTTGCTCTAAAACACAGAGAAAAGTTTGACATTATTTTTATATTATTATGTTATTATTTTACTGGTCCGGCCCATTTCAGATCAAATTTAACTGAATGTGGCCCCTGAATTACAATGAGTTTGACACCCCTGTTTTAGATTCTGTTGAATTTAATTATACAGAAAAAAAGGAAAACAAGAAAACAGCAGAATTAGAGACAAGGAATTTGTAATTGAGAGAAAACTTCAGGGAATAAAGACGTTAATATTTCAATACGTCTTTATATAAATGTGATGATAAGAAACTACAATTTACAGTAAAATATAGAAACACTGCACTTTGAGACGTTAGAGCACAGGTGTCAAACATGTGGCCCGGGGGTCAAATCCGGCCCTTGGGATGAATTTGTGAAATGCAAAAATTACACTGAAGATATGAATCATTTCAGTTCAGGTTTCACATACAGAGCAATTTAATGTCCAGTAGGTCAGACCAGTAAAATACTATCATAATAACACAAAAATAATGACAACTCTAAATGTTTCTCTTTGTAAATGTAAATATTTTCATGGATTTACACTAAAACAAAGTATAATTTTGCAAAAAATGCAAATACTCTAATATTTTGTGTGTTTGTAGATCCACTGTGATCTGTAAGTTATAATGTACATGTGTAAATGATAAACCGAGGCATAATATTGTTAAAATTACACTTATTTTTTTCAGTTTGTTCATGTTATTCACATCTTTTGAAAGGATTGTTTGTAAATGTAAAGCTTTTCATAATGTAAATTAACTTTTTTTGCTCAAATGCTCAAATGCATTTTGAGACATTAGAGCACAGGTGTCAAACATGCGGCCCGGGGGTCAAATCCGGCCCACCAAAGGGTCCAGTCCAGCCCATGGGATGAATTTGTGAAATACAAAAATTACACTAAGATGTTAATCATTTTAGTTCAGGTTCCACGTTCAGACCAATTCAATCTCCAGTGGGTCAGACCAGTAAAATACTATCATAATAACACCTTTTCATGATGTAAATTAACTTTTTTTGCTCTAAAACATAAAGAAAAGTTTGAAGTTGACATTATTTATATATTATTATGTTATTATTTTACTGGTTCGGCCCACTTCAGATCAAATTTAGCTGAATGTGGCCCCTGAACTAAAATGAGTTTGACACCCCTGCGTTAGAGGGAAGAGACATAAAAGGAGGTGAGTATAAACTGGGACTGAACTCAACCTATACCTCTGTTTAAAAGGAGGATTTATGCTCCTAAGCTATATTTGATCTTCACGAACAGACAAAACATACAATTGTTGACATACACATTTAATGGGTCAGTTGACGTTGCCATAAACGCAGCCATTATCAGATACTAGAGCGTAGTGATGAGATAAGCCACAGTGTAAACCAGCTTTCCAGTATAATTTATGACCTGCAAGTCAAGCCAGATTAGGCCTGATTGGATCGCTGGTGCCATATGTGACCTACAATCTGTGCTCCGCTTGTACAACGGGCCAGGAGGGTCAGCGATCTCCCTAGGCTAGGGTTGCCATGGGAACGACCTCTGGATGCTTGGCTCTGCTCTTTGCTGCCCTCACACATCTTAAGGCAGAATGATCCAGGATTTCATTCTGCCGGGGCCAGTGTTCTTCTGCTCTATTTCCTCACTCTCCTCTGCACTTTTACAGTAGTTCCCTCTGCTTCCTCTCCGCTCACAGACGTTTACATGCAGTGGCACTTGCACACTGGCATGCATGCTGACATTTACATGTGTACGCATTGACATCAACACACAGGGCAATATCTGCACCCCGCTCATGCAGACATGCACACACTCATTCACTATTTTATCCAAACCAGTTATTTTAAAGCAAACCTGCACATACTTGACCTCAACAGCTAGTTTACTTATGACATAAACCGCTCTATAAATACAGTTTATTCCTGTGGTTCCTGACCTTTTTTGGCTTGTGACCCCATTTTAACATCACAAATTTCTGGTGACCCCAGACATTCAAAACAGAGACATTTTTTTTGGCTAAAATTAATTTGTTTTTGATCATGTAGTAGTTTCCTGTACTATGTTGCAAATAAATGTTAGTTTTAGACAACATTTAGACTATATAATGTACATTTTTATTAGTGAGTTTTAATTTTTAAATTTTTTTTTATAAATTATTAGAAAGTTCAGGCGACCCCAGACATTCCAGAGATATTTTATTTGCTAAAATTAATTTGTTTTTGATCATGTAATATTTTGCTATTCTATGTTGCAAATAAACGATAATTTTAGACAACATTTAGACTATATAATGTACATTTTTATAAGTAAGTTTAATTTTTTTTTTTTTTATAAATTATTAGAAATTTCAGGTGACCCCAGACATTCCAAACAGAGACATTTTATTTGCTAAAATTAATTTGTTTTTGATCGTGTAATAGTTTGCTATAATATGCTGCAAATAAATGTTAATTTTAGGCCACATTTAGGCTATATAATGTAAATGTTTGTTAGTAAGTTTTAATTTTTTATCGACCCCATTTGAATTCCAGGCGACCCCACGTGGGGTCCCGACCCCAAGGTTGAAAAACACTACTTTACTCACTTACTTTACTGAATGATTTTAACATTTTTATGTAAAATGACGTTGTTTTATTTTTGGAGAATAAATTCAGCTGAACTTCATCCAAGGATCCTTAAGCCTCCAGACAAATTCGGGTCGGTGGGGACAAATTTGTGCTATGCTGTGAAAGGAAATTGTCGCCACAAGCGATATTTGGGGTTGGAACGTTACCAGGTCTCTTCATGCCTAAACTTCATGGATGACTGCATGAAAGGTCATGGCTTTATTCGACATCATCTGCTGCTAAAATGTTCACCTCTGCATTTTAATATGTTCTCTACCAGTAGGCAAACCTTTGAAAACAATGACTTTTTTTTTTTTTTTTTTTTTTTTTTACTTTTTCTTTTCACTGTGAACTGTTGTATTAGTTGTATTGGATGTGATTTACTAAAAACACTAACATAATAAAAAATAAATATATATATAAATAATAACTCTTAGCCCCAGGTAGGAGATTTTAAAAAGAAATAAATGGCTTTTTCTTTGTCTACTCTGATACAAATCCAAAAAAAAAAAAAAAAGCAAAAGAGCTCCTGTTGCAAAGTCATTATATTGCAATGAACACAGGAGAAAATATAATTGGATCCCCCTGGAGATTCTCAATTTCTTCCCGTCTTTCCTCTCAGGGCTGAGGTTAAATACAAAGGAAATACAATAAAGAGGTAATATCCCTCAGAGCAGCAACTAAGTTAAATTAACCATTTTTACGCTTTCCAACAGTGAAAGCCTCTACGTCTAAATCCCACAAAGTCATTAAATGACTATAAGATTTTTATTAGAACTTTATTTAACTGTGCGTGTCTGAAAATCCTTTGGTTACCCTTTAGTGTCTATATAATCCATGTAGAAAATCACTTTGACGTCGTGACTGGGCAAACACCATTAAAAAAAGATACGTAAAAAATAATATACTATTGGAGAAGTAAAACTATCACTCATAAAATTCACAAACTGAGTGAAGAATGACTGTACTGTGAAAATATCGGAAGTGCCTCTCTACTCCAAACAAACTGTGTAATATATAATTTAAACACAGGAACTCAATACTAACCGTGCCTGATTCCTAAATCCAAACACTATGATAGATATCTCCTCATAAAATATACACGACAGTAAAACACTCCGCTGTTTAATAATGATTAAATTAAAAACACATCATTCTCTGTTGATGCAGAAAACATGAGGCAAACAGACCAACACCAGCGTCACCGGATACAATTACATACAGTCGCGGAAAAAATTATTAGACCACCCCTTGTTTTCTTCAATTTCTTGGTCATTTTAATGCCTGGTACAACTAAAGGTACATTTGGTTGGACAAATATAACAATAACAACAAAAATAGCTCATAAGCATTTAATTTCAGAGTTGATATTTATCCATTTTCCATGTTTTCTTGATAATAAATAAAATCAGTTCAGTTCTTACATCAATATCTATGGCATTGTACTGACAAAAACAGTGCTTTTAGACATTCCATGTTTTCTTTTCTGTCTGTTTTAGTCACATGATACACACAGGAGTTAGTACTGGATTGCATATCCATTGTTTTTGACGACTTTTGATGGTCTAATAATTTTTTCCGCAACTGTATATGGGTCAAAACACAGTAATGTCCTGTCAGAGAGCGAACTTTAGTTGATTGCCATTCCAACATTTATTTCAATATAAAGTAGCCCCTTGTTTTGGATAATCCCAACTAAAGCCCAAATAAATCTAAAAGTAACAAGTGTTCAGAGAACGCAAACCTCCGCCAAGCACCCTGAACGGTGTGCATGTGTGGATCGACTATTTCTTTTTATATCAAACAGTTTCAAGGTTGTTCCATACAGCAGAAAAAGTTGAAGCTTGGTACCAAGTCGTGTATGTCAAATTATATTAAATTCCAATCCATATTTGTTGAGTTATAATGAAAAATGTGTGGTAAATGGGATTTTCAGTGTTAAATTAAAATGTCCACAGAGTCCACATTCCACAGTGGATGTGGACAATTTTGTACCAGATACAAGATATTGTTATAAGCTACGGGTGGGTCAAATTGGAGGCTAATCGGAGTCATTTTGAATTTTTTTTTTATGAATTTTCAAAAATTGCTCAATAATGAGAGATCGGAAAATTGTAGATTTTGTGACCTTGCTGAAACCTTGAACTTTGGCCTACTTGGCCCAAAATTTAAAGGGTTCGTCCCAGGACCTAGGCCTATCTGTGGGTAAAATTTGGTAAAGATGGTTGGAATAGTTTTCCCGTAAAGTTGCTAACAAACAAACAAACAAACACGCAAACAAAGAAACACACAAAGCAAAGTGATCACAATGCCTCCTGGAGGTAAAAATGTGGGTCATTTAGCAACACTAATCTGTCAGATTGTCTCTAAAATATCACACCAGAGAGATTTCAAATATCGTGTTTAGACCCATATACAGAAAGTAAAAAAAAAAAAACAAAAAACTTGAGGTAAAGTTTATTCTTCGTATCTTATGCTCACTCAAGCTGAGTAAGACCGTTTAACCTGTTTGTAGAGGGACAAATAGCTTCCCTTCCAGGCAGCGCATGGGGAGATAAATATAGTATGTCAGTGTCGTGTCTGAAATGACCACCCTCACTCAATCTGTACTCTCCGACATCCCATGCATCATTTCATTTCACGACGACTATGACTCATGTCTGACACAAAAAACAAGTACAGTGGCAGCATGAAGACCATAATCAGGATGTCAAATTATACTGTAGACCTCTGACACACAGTAAAAACCTTCAGGATTATTAAAAAAAAAGACACACTCGGTGGAAAATAGGAGCGTAAATGAAGTTCAGTGCAATCACAAACTACTCCTGAGACTGTATTAAATGTCATCTTTAATCACGTTTCGCAGGATTACTTTAAATGTTGGATCTTGCTCAGTTGTGATATTATCAAGACAGAATTAACAGATTAAGTGTAACTTTTGCCATTTCACTGATACTTATCCTGGTATGCTGCTTTTTGTGTATTAATGTGCCTTTCTGGTGTCTTTTTGTGTTCTTTATTAAGTTGCCGTCATGGTTTTTACCCCTCGGCCAACTTCTGACTGAAGGGGTATTGTAATCGTTTTGTCATCTGTCCATCCGTCTGTCTGTCTGTCTGTCCATTCAACAATATAATCGCATTGTCTGAAGAATGCATTGACATATCTGCACCAAATTTATACTGTGGATGCATCTTGGCGTGGAGCAGAAGAATATTGAAAATACTTCACCTTGACCTACTTTTTCAAGCTCAAATGGCCTATGCAGTTATAATATCTGAGTACTTTCAGATATAAATATGTATGTAATAGGTTTTACACAAAGACAGTCTAACCTAAATCATAGGGCAGTAACTTTAACAGAATCTTACACTATATTTGGTTGAGGGGGATTAAAAGTGTGCAGCATGGTATGTTTTTTTTTTTCGTTTTTTTTTTTTTTTTTTTTTACTATTTTTGATTATAAGATAAGATAAGATAAGATAAGATAAGATAAGATAAGATAAGATAAGATAAGATAAGATAAGATAAGATAAGCACTGGGAAAAATCAAAATCTTTCCAAGTGTATTTTTCTCATTTCTAGTCAAAATATCTCATCACACTTAAAATAAGACATTGTCACCTAAAGAGTAACTTTTCAGTGAGATATAAGAACTGATTTTTAGACAATAGAGCTTGAAAATCTTGAATTAAGAAATCTAACCAAGATAATTTTCACTTGTTCCATTGGCAGATTTTTTTTGCTTGAATAAAGAAAAAAAAAAAAATTCTTAAATTAAGAAAAAAAAATCTGCCAATGGTACAAGTAAAAATTATCTTGGTAAGACTTCTCGAAATAAGATTTTCCAGATCTATTGTCTAAAAATAAGTTCTTACATCTCACTGAAAAGTTATTCTTTAAGTGATTATGTCTTATTTTAAGTGTGATGAGATATTTTGACTAGAAATGAGAAAAATACACTTGGTAAGATTTTGATTTTTGCAGTAAGATAAGATAAGATAAGATAAGATAAGATAAGATAAGATAAGATAAGATAAGGCATACTTTATCGACCCTCCAAGAGGGAAATTCAGATGTACAGCAGCACAAGACAATATACATCAAATACAATATCAAAATAAAAAAAAAAAACAGATTGAAAAAAGAAAAAAATTACATATATATATATATATATATATATATATATATATATATATATATATATATATATATATATAAAAGCATTTATCAAAGGGATTACAAATGATTACAAAATAGCAATAATAAATAAATAAATAGAGTAACAAGTGTACAGTAGGTGACTTATTTATGCAGCACTTCTTATACTCTGTTGCCCATAAAGATGAAATAAAGTATTTTTTACCTGTTTTCATGAATGATTGTGATTTATTCTTCATACATAAAGTGTATCTGGGACTCACTGCACACGGTCAAAGGTGATTGTGATGTTTATCAACAGGAATAAAAAGAGGAATGTGTCTGAAAACAAAATTATTCCACCTGTATGGGCAACAGTGTATAAATTTGTGTGGATCGAATATCCTGGGAAACATCTCCAACCTTTGTATGTAACACTCAGTGTCTCTATTTCCTTGACACGTGTTTTTCTAGAGTATTCATTCCTTTCAACATCATTTTAGAACAATTTAAAGCCTGCAAAGGAAATGTTAACAGCCACCTGCAGGGGAAAGTGCCCCCTGTCTTTTGTAAGGGTATTAGAGCAGGTGAGTAAACTTGACACCAGGCCATTCACACACACAGAGCTGGCACATACCTCAGAGTTCTGAGAGAAAGGTCAAACTCAAGACACGCCGAAGACCTGCTAATCCCACCTCGTTACTCATTTTAACGTTATTCACAGCAGACGCGATCAGGGATTGGTGTTTGCCAAGCAGGTCAACACGGATAGTGGAGGGTTTCTGAGGGCTTAAGAAAGTTCAGAGCGGTGCCAATCGAGCTGGGTCACGATGAAAGAGTCTGTACCAATAAAAAAAAAAGAAGAAGAAGAAGAAAAAAAACAAAAGAAAGTCGAGAGTCCACAACGGCGGGCAAAGAAACAGGAATCCTCTTAGTGGTAATATCCTGTTGTGCACCTCCATCTGTTGCTCTGTGACGGTCTACAGTCGAGATGGAAACAGAAAAAAAAAAGAAAAAAGAAAAGATGAATAAGAACACCACATTCTGTATTCTGATTTTCCCTGTGTGTCTTCTGAGGGTGTAAAAGCTTTCAGATGATTTCAAGCTCGGTGTCTGGCCAACAGAAAAATCAAATTTACAGTATCTAAGATCAAATTAAAAAAAACCTCAGGAAATAACTTTTATTCAGAGCCACATTCTATGTGCATGACTGGATCTTTTACTGCATGAAATATGATTTATTTCTACAGAGGACTGACTTTTAATACGTCATCATCTCAATATTTCAAAAATGTTTGCAAAAAAAAGGCGAAAAAATGGTGAAAAAACAGCTACTCTCGAACCAAACCTGTAGATATAATGTAATGTAATGTAAACATGCTTAGAGTGTGTGTGACGAATAAGGGAATGGTTGGATGTGAATGATTTTTTTGTATAGATGGAGTTATAGACATGCATTTTTTACTACTTTTTGTATGTTTTAGTTTTATTATATTTCTGTTTTTTTAACAATAACATCAGCCTGCCCAGGGACTACAGGTGGAAATTAGCACTAGTGCTACAACCTGGCACACTTTTAAGGTTAATGTATATTGTGCATTGTCCCTGACTAAATAAATAAATTTTAAAAATAATAAAAAATTTAGAATAACGAAATAAAATCAGTGAAGTACACATTTCTCACTGATAATTACATATTTTTAAATATATGAAATTGCATACATTCATTCAAGCTTTATTAAGAACACAAAAACTAGGTTCATAGGATAAGATAAAAAACATACACGATAAAAAAGAAAAGAAATAGCATAAATTCATATGCTATTTACACATAAAGGCTCGATCGCCAGTGAGACCACATTTAAGATAAGATAATATTAGACTTTATTGATCCCACAATGCGGATATTTAACAGTATACAGCAGCAATTAGATGTAAACCTTACAGATCTAATCTTAGGACAGACCAGGGCTCATACAATTGAGTTTGATAATTTTGTAACTTTGCATATGACTGAATAAATAAAATGCAGTATCACAGTCGTATATCATCGAACACCACAATCTACAAACATCTGACCTGCACTACATATAAATACATACAAACGAACTGAACATGACATTTCTGACATTAACCTTTATTTTAAATTAAAGTTTAACTCTATAGTCCTGAGAAACAACCTAAGTTAAATTAAACTGTTTCCATTTATAAATCAACATGCCTTAAAATTAAGAAAATTGTTAAGAATGCTCAGCTTTTCTAAGAGACTCGACTCATCTGCTCCTCTTTTCTCAGTTTTTAATGTGAATGTTTGCCAAACCTGTGTCTTCATGTACAAATATGTTCACTTAACTCATGTAACTCAATTTTTTTTATGTTGTCTTCTGTTATTCACAATTATCCTACACGATACTCAAGTAAATTTTATCTTCCGTACTACCGAACTGGACCATATCTTTGGAATAATCTTCGACCTGAACTTCAATCAACATCTTCTTTATCATTATTTAAAAAGCATCTGAAAAGGACACTAATTTTTGAAAAAATGTAAGGCTTTATATCATTTGATTTGTATTTTTATTGTTTTTACTTTAGATTATTATTTCAGTTATGTTGTATATTTATTTCGTTTTTTTTCCCCACGTATTGTTTATTTCTGCAGAGGTTTTTACATAAGCCTTTTTTGGCTTCTATCCTCTCCTGCACAATAGCACTGGTCAACAACAAATTTATTGTTTAAGTTTTTTGAGCCGATTTAGGATCATTTTGGTGTGCTAAATCCAAAAATCACATTAATTTGGCTCAATCAGGTCAATTTTCGGAACTATGCTACATATTGGCTTTTTAACACTTTTGCTTACATTTATGGGCATTTTCACATCATATGATACAAAATTCTTTCATATTTCTTGCAATAAACAAGTTCTGAAGATTTTACTTTTGCCAATTTATGATTAATGTTTTTTTTAATATTACAGGTGAATGAAATGGCTTCGTCCAGAAGATCTTGCAAAAATAAGCCTAACGTATTCTGCTACATCTGCGGTGAATACACCGTTGTACCTAACAGGAATCAAGTCACAAGTTTCATAAAGTGTGCTTACCAATCTTATTTTGGTATTAATTATTATATTTTGTGAGAAGATCAAATTTTTCAAAATCAAATTAGCAAAAAACCTAACCTGATTGAGAAAAACAGATGTCATTTTTGGATTTAGTGGTGCAAAATGGTCCTAATTCAGTTGAAAAAACCTAGACAACTTGCAAAAAACATTTTTTTGTAGCCCAGTGTAGTGTTACTTGCATGATAATTGTTTTGTTTTTTTTTCTGCTGTTTGTAATGTGCAAATAAATAAGACATATTTTCACATACCATATTCTAGTCTAGTACCAAAAATCTCCTCCCACTGGAGCCATAGACCGACATGTACATGTGTAAAGCGCAGCTCAATATGAGTTATAGGAAAATATATAACTTTGGTTTTCCAAATGCAAACCACAGCGACAACAGCTCATGGCACATCAACGCTCAGTGACTGATTTATGCAAACAGTTCATATCAATTAGTAGATGATGTTAGCATCCAAAACCCAAGCTGTGATTGATGACTGCCATTTTATCAAGGCATTCATTTCGTCATGACTGTCAGCTGAAACGCATTTTACTGGGCCTATGTTTTATGGCAATGGTGCTTAGATTTATTATGATGATAAGATGCGTCGTCCGCCCTCAGACAGGCACGCTCTGTGCAAACACATTTCTTTTTAAGTATCGTGAAAGCCAGTGGCCTGCCGTAAACCAGAGAAGACACTGATTTCAGTCCTCACCTTACCTCATTTGTCAGGGGAAACCCATGTTAAGTGATTTAATTAGAGAAAGGGAGCGGTTTCAGAGCTGGGATCCCGTTTCAGGTCTCTGCAGTACACTAGTGAAAGTTCTACAGTGTCTGTAAAGTTCACTTAACAAGAAAGTAAATTAAATCCTGCCAAGGCTTTTGGTCTATTTAATTAAAGCTGTAGCAACTTAGCAGGATTGAATTAAATTTTTGGCAGGGGTAAACCAATATGCTGGGAAGGTGGTGGCTGGGTGGAGCAGACTATTCATGAAAGATAAGCACAGACAGCCATGTTTTTTTCACTTCTACTGAATAAATATTTCCTTTACGAAACAGCTAATCATGTGTTTGTTTCATCCGCTGCAGGTCCTTTTAACCCTTTCACGCAAGGATTATGAGAATCTTAGTGGATATTTTTTACCTGAGTGTTTTTATTGCTCTTTAGTCATGAAAAAAACAAAACGATTGAAATTTTTTTATAACCCTATTTTTCATGGAGTTACAAAAACGTCCACTTTGCTAGAAACTAGGGGTGTGTATTGGCAAGAATCTGGCGATACGATATAAATTGCAATACTACGATCACGGTATGATATATCACAATATATCATAATACTGTTAAAAAGGCAATTTTTTGTTTGTTTCTTCTTCTTTTTTTTTTTTTAAAAACTATTTCCTGGAAGAATTGAATTACACCAGAAATATGTACAAATACTAAACACATTTTTATTTGATCAGAACAGGATCTAATGCTATATCGCAAAATTTTTCTAATTCTCCTAGTTTCCAAAGGAACAAACATCTGCCTCTCAGATAGTAAAAAGTGCTTTTAAGATGCTTCAAATAACCATAATTTAATAAAACAGTATTAAATAATAATAAATAAGATATGAACAATAAAAAAACAAAAACAAAAATGAACCTCCGCCATATCTGCATTTGAATAAATACCTAAAAATATCAATTCAGTACTTTTTAATATAGATACAGTATTGTGAAATGAAATACTGCAGAACCAATATTTTCTAACACCCCTACTAGACACCATGCCTTTAATTTTTGAAGCAAAGAAACAATCATCAGAAAGTGACAGTGCGAAAACTATGAAATAAAAACATTTTTCATGCAACTAATCTGATGTTTTCTCACATTTTAACACACTCTAATATTATTTATTACTCACTTCATGGAGATAATATGCAAGAAAAAGCTTTTTGATTCAGAAAACCGTTAATTACAGTCTAAAACATATTACTATTCTATATTATCAAAAACTATACTATTTTATCAAGAACAGCAAAGTTACAGTAATGGTATGAATTGCAGTGTATGGGATGATGTGTTGGCTGATACGGAACTAAAACAACAAAACCCATGAATTTATAAGAGGACAGCTGGAGAATAACTGTCCACATAGTGACCAGTATGCATGAAAGGGTTAATTTAGAGTATGAGATTATACCGTGGATAACAACAAGGGTGGCTCCTTCTGCTAAAACAAATAAATAAAAACTAAAACCTTGATTAGTTTAATTGTCAGACTTCAATCCAAACAAGGCCACTGGGTCGGTCTGAGAAAACGTGCACTCATCCTGAGGTTAATCCACATGCAAAAGGTCTCTGTAGATTAGAGGAGTCGGCCGTTCTCACCCAGCACAGGGTCAGGGATCACAACTTTTACAGAGAGAAGGCCATTCCATCCAGACTGGGTGCAATACTTCACCGTAAGCCCTTTAAAGCTCAAGGTGAAATCGATTCCAGCCTGAAGTGGCCGTTTTTTTTTGGGTTTTTTTTTCTTCAAATGGTTAAGCACAAACTAAATATACCAAAGGATAAAACCGGCTTGTGAACCGCACAGGCTCATTCTCACTACTCTCACAAAGTCCATTTCATTGTCCCAGAGAAGAATGAAGATAATTACGATGAGCGAGTTCAGGGACGGACAGGCCGAGTCTTTTAATTCAACCTTTAAATGCATTTAGGTGAATGAATGTGAGTAGATCTGCATGTCAGAAGTTATATCAAGTTCTTAAAAGCCATTAAATCTAACCATCTCCCCTGAATAACAACCTTTTTTCTTTTATTTCCCAAATTGCATGAATACAATTGCAAATATTCTCAGTTTCAATAAGCACAATAAACTGTGTCCTTGCTGTAGGAAAATTCATTTATTTTAATTATTATGTAAATTTAATTTGCAGGAAAATATCACTTCTCATCTGTCAAAATACCAAAACTAATTTAAAGCATATACTGGTTTGCAAATGAGCTTTAATAAAATCAGCAGACCTTGACACAAGCTCGGGCAAAGTGTTGCTGTAAACAATCAAAGCTTTGTGGTAATTTTTCAGTTTTTCCAACAGTCATTCTGATGATTGGAGTTCAGCTTTTCAACTCTGGGTGGCACTGTTGATGAAATGACATATCACACAGCTCTGCACAAGGAAAATACTAAAGATACCGTAGAGTTTATATAATGTTATAAAAGCAAACATGTTAAAACCCTGTTGCACATGTAGGTCTGTGCAGAATACATTTAAATATTTATCTCTGTCTTTATTTTCCTCTGAATTCACATTTTTTTAAAATTAATTTAGAATAAACAAATGCTAAAAAATATAAAATTTACAAAATACAATTAATTTCCAAGAGTTATTCAAATGTGATTATGAGATTTTAAATTATCAAAATTGTTCTTTACCCGCATGTGTAAATTATTTGGATTTAAACAAATAAAATCAAAGCAACTGCATCAATTGAATATTCAGAGCTAAAAACAACACCCACATTTAAAATGAAGACAGCAAAGAATACCTATATGTAGTGAATTTGTTTTTGACGATTGTACTTTTTTTTTTTTTTTTGTCAAAATTAATATTAGTGACAAGCTTTGTCATTATTGTAAATATCTTAAAGAGAAAATTAAAATAAACTAAATATATTATTCTCAAAAATCTGTTTGTATGTTAACAGTGACAAAACAACACGTGCCTATTTTGTGAAATATCCTGTGAATTAATAAATCAGAACTAATTCATTCATTCGTGGGGAAAATGATTACAGTGAAATTAATGCTGTAAATTACACACATTTGCTGAACAATTAATCTTTTTCGTCTTTAACACCAACTCATTACATTCGATAATTTATTATATAATTATTATTTTATATTTGTTGAAAACAGAAGCACCCAAAAATTAAAAGAATGTAAGACAAGAACAAAAAGGAGAAAAGAAATTAAATAAAACAGTAAAAAGACAGCTAAATAACTAATGGCTCTGACGCTGCTGAGCAGTATCTTTATATCACAGCATGCAGCTGGTCAAAATAACCCCCACACTGAGCTGCTGGAAGACATTTTTCAAGCACGTCTAAGCTAAAATCAGTTTCCCCACTGTGCACGTTGTATGGAGCATTATAGGAGCTAATGTGTTGCATTTATTATGAGGATTTTCACATGGGCTAACAACGCATATATCGTACGACTGTTACCGTATAGTATAAGTGCAGGACGCTGGAGGCTCTGCTTTAGTTGGAGGAACATGAGAGGATTTATGCCACATTCAGACCTCTCTGCTTTGCATTACATATATTTTATTACTATGCATGCAGCCAGTATGGCTGAAATATCTCTGTGGGCAATATTAGAGGAGTATTAATATCATTTCTTCAACATCTCTCAGGTCTCTTCTGGCTCAACTCAATACTAGGCTTGTATGGAACTCATTAGAGTCAGGGAAAGCTGCTGCCGTCTCACTGCTTGCCATTTTGTTCCATCTGTGTTGTAGTAGTCACCTGAACACGATCTGATGTCAGCCAGTCAAGTGACCTGGAATCAATACAGTCAAACTCAGTGGAGGCAAATAAATCAGCTCGGCTCATTTAACCCATGAGAGTCCCGCTGCATAGCTGCATCGGTGCGCCACATAATAAGCAAAGAATGTTTGATGACAAATAATTTATTGGAAATTCTTGTATCTTAGCCAGATCTCGTGACGCAGTTTACCCAGAGGGCATCTCTCCCGTGTGTTTTTACCTGTTTCTTGTGTACTATAAATCTTGAGGAGCACAGCTGTATGTCTGCCTCTAAGTCTAGCCCTCAGTGTTAAAGAATTTCACATTTTACTGAGTATTCTTATTACTGTGCTCTGTATCATCTGTAATATTTTGGGCATAGCTGTAATTTTTGCAGCTGCTTCATTGTGTTCCTACGGCATTTTTCTGCTTGTCATCACATCATATTAAAACCAATCTGTATTTTTATCGTCACTTTTCACTCACCATGTTATGCTCCTATTTTACTAGAACTTTCAGGAGCAGGAAATCGTTATTTATTATACTAATATTTTATTTTAAAAAAAAGCTCCTTGCAATAGGCAGAATAAAATCAGATGCCGTTTTATGCCAACCACTGCTGACAACTTGGACCTGCTTGGAAAAAAGTAATCCTATTACGAAAACAAAATAAAAACAAAAGTGAAATATGTATGAATATTAATATACATATTTATTTCACATAGAGCATTTTAATTGATTGATGGTAATTGATTGCAAGTAGTGCTACTGAGTCCATTGTGCCAACTTAAATCAACTTAGTGCAAACACAGCTCTATGGGACTAATTTCTGAAGATTAATTGCGACATATTTGGATGTACATTGAGCCAGCATTACATCAACTGATTATATTTTTATGATGATTCATGTGCACAGGAAGGAAAGTTTTGAATCTGGAGGAAGTTCCATTTTACTTTGGCTTTGGTTCTCTGGCTGTGTTATTGGAAAATAACTGCTGTTCAGATCTACTTAATTGACAAGTGGGCCTGTGAAATCACATGATGCCTTTCATGTGATGCAAGACTCACTGTAAGCTAGTCAGACTCCAGTTAGTAGAAGATGTTAAATTAATTCAAGATTTAACTGCATTTCCCATGAAACCACAGCTTGACTAATCAAATTAATATGAGATTCAGCATGTTGCAGTCTTGCAAATCCAAATATCTGAACCGTTCACCGCAGAAGAATGAATCAATATGGCTGATACTTATCGACTACACTGTGCATTTATATCCAGGATGACAATCCCCCCTGATATAAAACCTTTAGTGCTTACCTTTGCTGCAGTCTTTTTTATTTTTCAGACTCTACTTTAGTGAGCACTATAATCTCGGCCAGTTCCCCTGTGTTTGCCTTAATGGCCTGCAGTCTAGCCAAAGTTAAGAGAAAACAGAAACTTCTGAATCTCATGTAAAACTACAATTCTTCTTGTGGAAAACCAAGGAATAAACAATTTATGCAGGTCTCATCAAATATTTATCAGATAAATATACAAGCTACTTTTTAATTCATAATTTTACTAACAAATGAGACCATTATGGTATAATTAAAAACAACCAAATAATACAAATATACTGTAAAACAAGGCAAAATGGTTGTTCTAATTTATCACGTTATATACAGTTTTTGTACAGTACAGTTTTTGTAAAAACAAAAAAAAGGAAAAAATAAATAAATAAATAAATAAATATAAATAAATAAATAAATATATATATATTTTTTTTAACTTTATTTATTGTAACCTGTCCCATCCCTTTATATATGTTTCCTCTGATATTTTATCTCCATCTGGTTAGTTGCTGTCTAGTGAGAATGAAAAATGGACTGTGAAAATACAAATAAATTGCCCATGGGGGGGATAAATGAAGTTGTCTGAACTGAACTAAAGTGAACATATGTGTTTTAGTGAAATCCATAACAAGATTGGTGGTTGAGTATTCTAAATAATTAAATTAATTAATTATAAGTAGGTTGTATAGGCTTAACCATAGTTCATATATCCTACACTGTTGCTCATAAAGTTGGAAGAATTTGTTTTCAGACTCATTCCTCTTTTTGTTCCTATTTATACACATCAGTAATCACCTTTGAGCAGCTGCAATGGTTAAATACTGAGTCCCAGTTACACTTTATCTATCAAGAATAAATTACATTGTCACAATCATTTCATGAGAAGAGGTAAAAATATTTTATTCCAACTTTATGGACAACATTGTACATCTGGTTGAGTGTTTTGTCTAGTGAGATTAAATAATGAACTGTGAAGCAACAAATGGTTTGTCCATGAAGTATAAATAAAATTCTGTCTGAAGTCTGAACTGATCTTAAGCGAAGATAAGCGTTTTACTTGCATCCCTGACAATATTATTGTTTAAGTACTCCAAATAATTTAATTCAAATAAGTGCATTAAGTCTTAATTGATTAGAAGTAAGTTATACGGGCTTAACTATAGTTCTTACAGACTATATATATATATCCCTTTCATACACAGCAGTCACTCCAGTGGACAGTTATTCTACAGCTGTTCTCTTATATATTCATGGGTTTTGTTGTTTTAGTTTCATACCAGCCGACACAGTGGACACTTATGCACTATCCCATACACTGACATTCAAACCATTACTGTGACTTTGCTGTTCTTGATAAACCTGATCTGCAGTAACATGTTTGAGTGTAGTTCTACTTTCCATTTTACATCTTCATTTCTATATATAATAACTATTCTTTTATCAGTTCATTTCTTTGTATTTTATGGATTATCTGTTTTACCTTGTTGTACAGTGTCCTTGGGTGTCTTGAAAGGTGTTTATAAATAAAATGTATTATTATTATTATTATTATTATTATTATTATTAAATCAATTGCTATTGTTATTAGACTGTAATTAAGAGTTTTCTTAAACAATTTTTATTTTTTTTTGCATACTATCTCCATGAAGTGATTAATAACTAGCAATAGAGTATGTTAAAATGGGAGAAAACATCAGATTAGCTGCATGAAAAATGTTTTTATTTCATAGTTTTCGCATATATATCACTTTCAGATGCTGGGTTTTAAATACATGTTTCTTTGCTTCAAAAATTAAACACATGGTCTCCAGGTGGGTGGACATTTTTGTAACTCCATGAAAAATAGGTTCATAAATGCCTTAAGAGGAATAAAAACACTCAGGAAAAAAATCTTGACTAAGGTTCTCATAATTCATGCATGAAAGGGATATATTAGGCATATACTGATACTGATACATGATAGTCCAAAAACTAATAATGACTTTCCATCATCATAACCGAATATGATAAACATTCAGAAAAATACGATCGTTTGCTGAGTATATCCCTTTCATGCATAGTGGTCACTACAGTGGACAGTTATTCTACAGCTGGTCTCTTGTATATTCATGGATTTTGTTGTTTTAATTCCATATCAGCCAACACAGTGGACACTTATGCATCATCCCATACACTGACATTCATACCATTACTGTAACTTTGTTGTTCTAGATAAACCTGGTCTGCAGTAACATATTTAAGAGTAAATCAATTGCTAATTGTTATTAGACTGTAATCAACAGGGTTTTTTTGAACAAAAAGTTGTTGTTTTTTTGTTGCATATTATCTGAGTGAGTAATAACTAGTATTATAGAATGTTAAAAATGTGAGAAAACATCAGATTAGCAGCATTAAAAAAAAAAAAAAAAAAAAAAAAATCATAGTTTTTACGAAGTATGTGCGTAAATGCATGTTTCTTTGCTGAAAAAAATCCAGCTGAGTGGACATTTTTGTAATTCCATGAAAAATAGGTTCATAAAAAATTTAAATCACATTGTTTTTTTCATGCCTAAAAGAAATAAAAAACACTCAGGAAAAAAAAAAAAAAAATCTCGATTAAGGTTCTCATAATTCATGCATGAAAGGGTTAATTCAAATAAGTACATTAAGTCTTAATTGATTAGAAGTAAGTTATACGGGCTTAACTATAGTCCTTATACGCTATATATTAGGAATTTACTAATACTGATACGTTATAGTCCAAAAACTAATAATG
The DNA here is from genome assembly GCF_902148855.1 of Sphaeramia orbicularis. NCBI lineage: Eukaryota > Metazoa > Chordata > Actinopteri > Kurtiformes > Apogonidae > Sphaeramia > Sphaeramia orbicularis. The sequence continues at coordinate 55,840,480 of NC_043961.1, forward strand.
ACTTTCCCTCCTCATAACCGATTAGAATAAACATTCAGAAAAATACGATCGTTTGCTGAGTATATAATACTGATAAAAAAAAGTAAAATATTATAGAGTCATAGCCTATATAATATTTCCGCATCACATCATATGATCTGGTGGAAAGTTAAAGAAAAAAAAAACCAAACAAACAAACAAACAAATAGAAAAAAAAACCTCATGGCTTTTTACAATGACTGTTGCGTTCAAAGACCGAACAGAAAACAGAAAACGCTGAACTTACTTTAATAGCTCTGCCGTCCTCCTTCTACCTGTTAACAGCGCCACAAGTCCTGAATAACTGAGAGGAGCCTAACGGACACGCCGAAGCTTTGTCTGATCAAACAATAAGCGGGTATTAGTATTTCTGGTGGTGTGGTGTGGAAAATCGGTTGCTCCATCTTTGATAAATGCCCCTCAGGCTCCCAAAACATTTAATTATCGCTAGGTAAGGCAGAGCGGAGGGTCCTCCTGCGGATGATTGACAGCGGGGCAAATTGAAGTTGCTTTAAAGGGGATGAGTGATTCTCCCGACGAATGGCCTGCATCGATAATTCACATACTTTAAACTTTCAGTGGCTTTTTTCCACACGTAACCTGACCTTTTTTACACTGTCAGTGATTATCTGGGTTATCCTAGCCCCTACAATTCACAACTGTGTTTGCGTGTTGCGCGGAGCTCCCCTCTGTCTGTGTTTTTTTTGGTTTCGCCCAAACTTGGTACAGATTTGAGTTGGTTTTTCTGCGCTATCTGGGATCGCTCTATAGGAGGTGGAGGACCGCCTGTCCCTTCTCTGCCCGTTACTGTCAATGGCTTTCAGGACGTAATTTTCTTTGAATGTCTGGGCCCTTTAAGTGACCAATAATGGATATTCTATGGATATTATGGACCATACCGGCCGTAATAGCTGTTGAAGGTAAGCTAATGTTTTCATCCGCATCCTTCCTGCCGGCGTTGAGTTTCAAACAAAGCGCGTGAATGGACGTTTTGCTACACGTATTTCGGAAGCTAACACCAAAATAAAGCACTTTACTTATTTCATACACCTTACTGTCAAATACCAGAATGTGTACGGTGCTGTAAAATAGCTTGAAATCATCCTAAAAATTGCATTCGGTGATGATGGTGAGACATAAAAACACGCTCGCGCATCTCTGCAGGTACCTTACCTTTGCTGTTAGCCGTTAATTACAGGCTAAATTACGTATTTTACGTTAAGCTAGTTAAGCTAGGTTAGAGAAACGGTACATTTCAGTTCACATTTCGCAGTACCGTCCGTGGAGGTGTGTCACCGGGTCCTTGTTTTTAGTTGTCAAACAGCCGGTGATGAATTACAGACGCCGATATGCAAACGACACCGGTTTAATACAAATATTTCTTCTCGTTCGTAACTTAACACGTGATTATGGTGATGCTCTAATTAATCCCAGTGATCTGTCTGGTCGGTTCATTGATAATAATAATGATAATAATTAAAAAAAAAAAAAAAAAAAAAAAAAAAAAAAGGATCCAGAGCTGTAATGGGCATCAGACAGCGTGGCTCAGCGCACAAAGAAACAGGTTGAATGGGGAAATAATATGAAATAGGTGTTTACTGTAGAAGCTGTAGGTAGACTTGTGTACTTTTCATGCCTGAGCCCTCTAGGATGGATAATAATAATAATAATAATAATAATAATAATAATAATAATAATAATAATAACATACCTGGCAATGACACAGGCTGACTGACCTGTGCTCTTTTTGAATTATTATAAAACCTCTTTGCGTTTTTCCCCTCTAAACTAGCAGGTTGATTCACACCAGGAAATATATGTACTGTACACATCTTATTTATACTGGCCTTTGCTTTGTGATGTGATAGGAGCCAAGTGTCAGTCTGTTCATTCATTGAATCTATTTTGAGTATGCTGTCACAAAACAAACGTGGCTTCTTCCTGTGGTCACTTTAACTAAACCTCATAATTACAAGTGGAGCTAGGAAACTATGTACAAACTCAACCACACAGGATAAAACAACAACAATAAAGAAAACAAGAAAAAAAGAAAAAAAAAAAAAATCAAGCGCTTTAAAGTAAAATCATTTGTTTAAAGTGTAAGTTTTTATGTGTTATTATGCCAGACGTGACAGTAACGGGTGATCTAACACATCCCATAAAAAGTGATGAAGTGTATATATAAGGAGATAACTGCTATTTGAGTTTTGTTTTTTGTTTTTTTTTAATTAACAATAAATACAGTCATACAATATTTGTGAATTTTAATCTGATTAATGTGCTAGTAATAAATTTAATTATTATTTGGATAAATTATACATTAAATCCAGGCTTAGTGCCAACACCAAGAATGCACTAATTATATTTCCTTGAATTAGTACATGTTTTTTTTTTTTTATTAGAAAATATTGTCTGACTTTTTTCTCTTGTAGTGTTCTTTAATACGTTTCAGTTACATTGATTATAAATATACAGGATTTACGGTAGATATTTTAAACAAAAGAAAAAGAAAATTACATTAAAATAATTTTATACATATTTATTAAAAAAATCTGTGAATGATACCGTAATGAATTTCAGATTTTATTGTGGCTGTTCTGTGTAAGAGCACATGTCAAACAGAAATCACAGTACGTGAACAGTTCCACAGTGTGCAGTGTCCAGATTCCCTTTGTTTGCTGTAACTCCTAACAGGGTAAACATGCTGGCTTTAGTTACTGTGTGTTTTTACATTTGTACTCTCATGTGAAGCACACTTCGTAACACAAGCGCATTTAAAACAGTTGGCATTATTTTGAAACACTTACTTCAGTGTACTGATTTACTTGTTTTTCTTGATTAAGGAAGTTGCTGCTGATTTTGGATGATACAATAAAAATATGTGGCGCACCTTTCTGTAGATTTGCTTGAATATATTGAAGATTTTTGATTCGTAAAACAGCTTGTATATTCGCCAATCACATAGAGCCCCCCTCCATTTTACTCTGTGAATCATCCTAGCCGGTTGTCCAATGAAATGGCGAGGTTGGTTTTACGTATGAGAAATAAAGGGTTGAAAAAGAGGTCACTGAGTCTCTAATCCGAAAAAAAAAGAAAAACACCCAGCATGCATCAGAAAAGAATCCTTCGGTTGATCGTTTTGACACATTTAGTGCTAGGCGTCTACATTTTCTCATTGTCATTTTTGTTTAATTGACATCGTCTCATACCGTCATGACAGCGGACATATTGATCTGACATTCTTGATTTTGTTTGATTAGTGCAGCACAGTTCATGGACTGAGTTCACCTCAGGGTTTATACTTAATACAATCTTAGTGACAGTACTATATTGTATGGTTGAATAACTGTTACAGCAATTTATAGTGTATTTTGTTGAATCAAATTGTAATGCTACTGTCAAGTTTAGAATTAAAGCATCATGACTCCCATACTGATTAAGTCTGTCAGATATCTTGAAGGCAAACACATAAACAGCTTATTTGTTAAGATTAGCTAGATGATTAGAAATAATCAGTTAAAGTGTAAATTAATCAACCGACGGAGACTGTACTTGAGAGGAATAGAGGTTTAAAACTGGGCCTAAACTTTAAGAAACTCCTATTTACACATATCATTAATGCTGCAAAGTATGAAAAGTCTAATACTGTAAAGCACTAATGTTTGTGGCTTATGACTCTTCTACTTATCGTATTAGGCTACTGATCTCTATTCACACTACGGTGTCCCAAGCTGGTGACCATGTTAGACAACTGCACTATAAATGGCCTATATTACTCAGTGTCAATGAAACATTTTTCCCCAATACTTTTAATTTACCCTGTGAATGTGAAACAACTCTAAATTGTTGATTAGTGTTAATGTAAGCTGCCACTGGTGCCATGTCTTATTGGTTTAGTTAACAGGAACAGACAGGCTCTTTTCGAAAATTAATGGAGGTGGAACTGCCAAGGAAATTAGCATAGCTATGTCAAACATGTCTATGAAAACACACTGTGGATTTATCCCTTCATTGGTTTGCCCATTTATTGTCATCTGCACTCAGTTGACAAGCAGCCTAACAACAACACTCATCTCATGTTGTAGCACTCATCTCATTTTGTTGAGTGGAAATACTCAGATTCATCTTTGGCTATTAAATTGTAGTAGCCTGTATTGTTGGAGGGGGATGAAGTTTACAAGACATGTCGACTGGCTTTTCCGATTTGTCTCTACCCTCTGTTGTGGTAATACAGTTTACTGTGCAAACACAGCAAACATTTTGTTTGGGAGGGTTGCTGTTGCTATGATGCAATAACTCCTCCAGCCTTGTATGGACGTTGTTGTTTGGGTCAGCAGGATGGTAGATCTCTTTGATACATTTTCTTTCCTCTTTTTCTTTGAAAGGAACACAATGGGACACAAACCACAGTAGAGGATGGTGAAGTGGGTTAGAATGAGATCACAGCATGGAGTCTTTAAAAAATGTCTTGCAGATTTGATTGCATTTCAGTGTGTGCTGCATTCCTTAAGCACTGTACTGGAGCCCACTCAGAAAATCAAGTTGCCAGGAGCCAAGTTGATGTTGTTGATTTTTTTTTTTTTTTTTCATCTGATTGAATTTACTGAGTTACATATTTTTGCATAACTATTTCACTTCCAGCTTCTCAAACAGTGTGAAGTTCATTTTAAGGACAGGGGATTCTTAATGTCTTGGAAATCCTGCCAAGTTTGTTAAAGATGCTTTCATATGTTAATTTAGTAGCTGTTTTTGACCGGAATTGTTTTGTAAGGTATGGATGTGTGAGTGTAACATGGAAGCTCTATGTTTTGTTGAAGAGTAACAAAAGACAGACGGAGGCGGGCTCTGAAATGGGATTAGATAAAGGTAAAATGAGTGACCGTATACAATTCAGTGTTTTCTCAGTCCACCCAATGAGCAGATGCAGGGAGCTGGCCTGCACGCCAACCGCCACAGTAGGCTTTCACAAAGAATCTGTCTCTATTCAAGCCCTAATCCATGCTGCCGAGGGCCGAGGCATTGTCACTTTGCATGCAAAATTTCAATTAGTGCTGGTACCAGTTGTTTCACTTGAAGGGGGGTGTCACATTTCAGGGACATCTATGGCTACCTTTAGGGTGAGATTAAGGCAAAGTATCACCCCTGCTCCAAGATGCTGTTAAAGCAAGGAATATGCTTGTCTAAGAAAATGCTGCTTCCTTGTAATGTGACTGAAATTGACACTGGGGTCTAGCTGTTATGCTTGATCAATGTATGTTAGATGTTTAGGCCTCGGTAAAAACAAACAAACAAACAAGCAAACAAAAAACACAAGCATTTTGCTATAATACATCTACAGGAAAATGCTTTTTTCTTGTGACAGCCTCGACAAAAACTCTACACATGGATTTTAGTGTTGTTTTCTCCCAGCTGGCCGTGCAAGAAAAAATGTTGTGATGTTGAAATGTATTTTGCTTCTGGCTCCAGCTTGTTTATAGTGTTTAACTGAGACCAGGACCAGGGATGGAGGATATGTTCAAAATTTTCAGCTGTGGTTTATGTTGAAGGTACATACCACAGACTAGTACAGTTATTGTTCTGTAAATTCGTTTAGAAATAGGTTAACATGTCAATTCCTTACTGTATCAAATTTGATTGTTTTATCTCTTATTTGGAACTTCCATACAAACTGAACACTAAACAAAACTGAACAGGTTTCAGGTTTTAGTAACAGTAAATAAAGAGTACGTAAATAAAAAAATAAATACCAGCCTGACTTCAGTAGGTTTATGCGATGTAAAAATGACGTATTTTAGGGGACTTGTTCATCTTTCATTTCAAAAAGCTGATGTAACACTGTAAAAGTATACTGTATATATTGACAATTCCACCTGCTCCCTCCATGTTTTCTTTTCTCTCTTTTCTTGTGTGACTTAGAGGTGCATAAAGTGTCTCTCTCATGTCACCCCACCCTGTCCTGCTGCCCAAATTATGTTACCCCACGAGGAGGCTGAAAGAATCACAAAACGACATGACAATCCAACTCTGAATATGTAGCACAGAAGCTAAGGGAAACAGCACTGCCAAATGTGCTCCTGAACGTATATCCAGTATTGTACAGTAAATGCCATCATATTGTCATCCCTAACACAGACTTATTTCAGGATTGTTTGCTGCTGCTTCGCTGCTTTCAGACTCCCATATCTGATTGCTGTGATCTAGTATCAAAAGCCAGGTCCTCAAACTTTCCTGCCACTTACTGTTTGATGTGACACATATCTTAAATCCTTGATGGGAAAATGCCAGTTATGCTTTTGGAACACATTTTTGAAAACAACATGAAGAAACCCAATGCAGGATTAAAGAAAATGCAAAGAAAATATAGCCTAGCTGATATGTATATGGGTTATAGGTGTGTGATTTATAACCATGATATTTTTACGTGGGCTGCTTGTTATTCTTGAGGGAAATAAAGTGGGGAGGTGAGGGTGAGCATATCAAACATGAAGTGAATTTAGCTTTGGCACAAGGCTGTGTAACATACATAAAAAACACAATACTACCGCTGACACTTTTAGATGCTAAAATACTCAGGCCATCTGTTTAGATTTGCTTTCAAAAAATACTAACAGACTCAACAGGTGTGTCAAAACACATCACTGATCATCATCCTCATTGATGCCCTTAAACTGCTTGAGTCTTTTTTAGGGAGTGGTGATCTGAAATAAAAATAACACATTATTTGTACAAATACAACTTTTTTTTTTTTATTATTTGGTACACCAGTGTATTACAATATTACATTTTTATTTTTTGTGACACCAAATGTAGTTTAGATTACCAAATATTTTAATGTTTGCAGAATCAGTAATATATACATAGTGTATCCACATCATTAAAGAGAATAAAGTACACAAAGATCTATTAGGTGCAACCTGTCTATCAAAATAGCAGATACATTTCTGAAACAGGTATGCATTTTATGGAAATGTTATATTTAGTGAGGTTCAAGTTAATTAGGCATGGGTTTATGTTTTTTTTTTTTTTCTGTCACTTCTTTAAAGATAGGTGTACTCTTGAATTGGAGGGCTATAATTGTTTCAGTATGTAGTTGGGAAAACAGTGTGGTCAAGAAAGAGAAGAGTATGACTAACACTATTATAACGGTGTCACAGAGCATTACAGAGTGCTTTTAATCTTCAAAATGTAGGCTTGGACAAAGATAAGGGAGAATCCAACTGAAGAGAAGATGACAGAAACCATCTGTTTTATATATTACTCAGTCGAGTCTGAAGACAGTTGCTATAAATTAATTAATTCCACCTTGGAATAAATTTTGCGTATATAAATTTATGATGTTCTTTTGTTACCGGGTAGAAACTATGCTAAAAATACTGCACATTACAGAGGAAACTTACTTTACCTCGGTGTAACCTCTCTGATATTTCACACAGGAATCTAGATCAAGGGTGTTCTTATATCCTGCTATCTTAATTAGCACATGTTAATTGGCAAATGTGCAGTCTCTTGGTAAGTCATATTTATTAGGAGGAGCCTGATTCAACCCAAACCGTTGGGAATAGAAATCATTGGGGGACAGCAAAATATATTTTCAGACATTATTCATAACAGGAAACGTGTAAGCATTCACAGTGTAAATGGCCCTGCAACGTCTAGCTCTACATTTCACTGTGAATTCGTTAGCGGTCGCCTTCACTCACATATGTTGGCCTCGACCATTATGTTGAATCACGTCTTTGTCACTGTTGATGTCCCGTTTGTCTTTGCAGCGACTGAGTTAACTCTCACAGCAGCGATGACTGGAACATTGACCCACCCTCTGCCTGTCACATCAATATTCAGATGTCATATGGCACGTATAATAGTTAGCCAAGCAAACCTAGCTACTAAGCTACACGAGATAGAACAAGAGGGAGGAGGGAGACTGTACCCTGAGAGAGGTCAGACCCTGTTTCAGAGACCCTCATCCACACACACCCCAGGTACTGTGACACTGCCTTTATGAGCGTGCCCGGAGAACACAAACCCGCCGGATTAGTGTCTGGCTTTCAATGTCCCTGGGAGCAGAGCCCATCGGCCGAGACAAAGCGAGGCTGATTGCGTTGTCATCTACATTACAAAAGGAAGCCTTTTCTACCTGAACCACGGCCTGTGCATCGCGCTGCACATCACATCTATCAGCGACTCTGGACCCACGTGACATCTGCCTTTTGTTTTTTTGCTCATCTCCGTCTCCCCCCACTCCTGTTATTTCTTTCTGGCCCACACCGTCTGTCCACCACGGGCCATATCAACAGCAGGACCCCCTCCCCCCACTGTTCTCATCGGAAACTAGCTTCTTAGTCTGCACGACATTACTGACAGTTTTTGTCGATAGTAACTCGTTCAACTTCTCTTACTGTGAGTCGTATAGCATAGTTGTTGCCTCTGCTTTATTTCCCCCCAGCTATGGTTGGTTCAGTGTGTCTCAGCTCAGCGGCAAAAGCAGCCACATCAGACAAAAAGAGCAGACTCCCTCTGTCAGGCCCTAACAGGTCTATCGGTCTCATACGGACAGAGAGAACAGTGAGGTGCTGCCAGTAAGCCGACATGTTTTATCTGATTAGTGTTCTGAGCAGACAGGCTCTGCTGTACCATAACTGATGAGGGTTGTTGTGTTGGTGACCCAGCATGGTTTAGCAGCCATAACAGATAGATCAAGCTCCCTGTTCGGATTATCTTCTTATGCTTATGTACACACAAGTCATACTATAAGCCTTACGTTGGCTTTTCATGATTTGCAGTATGTCATCATCATCATCATCATCATCATCATTATCATCATCATCAAAGAAATTACTTTCTAAAGTTGCTACCTATGTTTCATATTTGATGACTTGAACTTGCACTTCTCTGTATTCTGTAAAATAAAAATGAGATTTTTTGGGAAATAGATGTTTACACCATTACAGGCATGATAACTGAAACAGAAAGGTGGACTTTTTTTGTCTCTCCTGTAAGGCATTTTATGAATAAATTCAATAGATTAAACAGGGTATGACATTTAAAAAGCAGAGGGAGGGAAGGAGGGGGAGAGAATGACTTTTAGTGTCCAAAAGTGTGATAGTTGGTTTCACAAGTAATTGCATTAGCTTAGAGAATAGGGAATTAACACAAGGCAATTAACTGATTTGGCCTTTGGCTGTGACTTGTCTGGTTTTAAAATGCTGAAGCTCATCCTGTGTTTTCATAGATTAATTTGGAAATCACTTTTAATCTGTAGCAGAACCTTATAAACCCTAAAACAGACATCTTACAATTTAATAGATTTGAGTAAATTATAGAAGTTAATTCAACAAGGAAAAGTGCATTTAATAAAAGCAGTGTATGAGGTAAAATCTTCATAGTTTAGCTCAGTAAATTGTAGGAGTGAGAGTAAGAAAGAAGAGTGTAAAAGCAGAAATGACACATAGAGTTAAAACACAGAAAACTGCAAGAACTGAAGGTTAAGAGGTGAGGAATATCAAAGACAAGGGTCAACGCAACCTAAGGGTAAACACGCTTCTTAGTGCTTAATCGGCTCTAGTCCAATTACCAAGGGCTACGAGGCCATGTTGACTAATTTGCAACAGCAACGTGTAGTTTTCTTTTCAGTGAGACAGGAACCTACAGGGAGATGTCGAAAACACAATTATTTACTCTACTAAAGACAGCAATGTTTTTAAAATGACTTAAAGAGTGTATTCGGGGATGGTAGCTGTAATACAGATTTATATCTTAAAGGTGGCTGGAGGTACAAACGGCAATATTTTTTAAGGCTGTATTAAACATAAAAAGGTTTCAGATGGATGGCCACTTTTGGCTTTATTTGGCTATGCTGTGAGGCTTTATATAATTTCAATTTGATTAATGTATGTTAGTGAAGCAGGACTGAACGCTTTTATTTTGCTTTCTCATATACTCCACTTTAGCTCACAGTAGCAAAATCAATAAGGTAGGCTCAGCAAATATTATATTGTGTTCATCAATTGATTTTTAATGTGCCGTTTGAGCAGAAAAGCATACCTGAATTTATACAGTCACTCGTCTGAAAGTTAATCTTGTGTTGGGAGTAATCAGTAGCATCTGCCACGCCTGTAACAGCTCCTGTTAATGTCATACAATCTTGTCTTCCTCTTGTTCCAACAATCCATTGTCATCTTATTCTAATTTCAACCTAGTAAAGGTTTCCAACAGGAAACAGGCTACTATCTCTGAAACACATACCCATGATTCTAGAGCTGCCAAAGAAAGACCAATACACGTCCTGTGGGATCAATAAAACAATGTCTGGAATCACAAACAGTCGTGAGGTAATGCAGCTTACAAAACAGGAGGCAGGTATATCGGAAGATGGTGAAATGATGACTGTTTTCCATACCTTCCCTTGGCAGGACCTCTTGAGGAGAAATTACAATGGATCATTTGGGAGGGCAGCTGGAAAATCCATAGAGAATCCCAAGAGACCTGCTGGGTCTGTGAAATCAATCCAGAGATCCAGCTGAGACCATTAAATGAAATGAATGTCATCTGATAGGGTTAAATATGTAGAATATTATTATTCATGCAGTCCAAATAGGTTTTTCATCTGCAAGTAGGCATGTATGTCAATAAAGAATGACAGATTGTGTATTGTGTATTATATATGTACAAGCAATTCATCACTTTTCTGCCCCATTGTTAGCCTTAAGAGAAGAAAAGTAGAGTTGCAAACTGAGGAAGTTAAATATGAATGTATAAACTTAACATTATTTAGTAACTTCATCCATTAGGCTACTTTGTTATTGTTTTTTAAACACAGATGAGCAGAATATAAAACCTAACACCATTACTGGGACTGCTTTGTAACAACCAGGCTATTTGCTCTGTGTTTGGCATTAATAAGTCTTATCTTTTTAACACATTTGTAGACACTATCACTAAGTGGGAGAAAAAGCTTGTTAAAAGGTTTTTGAGAGGAAATTAGTGGCAACTTATTTACACATTCATACGATTATATGTGTTTATCCCTTTAATTTATGCCAGTACTGTATAATAATGTACATAAGCCTTATGAAGACAATGAATGATATTGGTATTGAACATGATATGGTGCACTGCTGTGGCTGTGTAACTAAATCTGTGATGATAGTGAGAATATTAATGCTCATTGAGATGTGGTTGGTTTAATGTTAGAAGTAATTTGAGATAAATAGTTGTTGATACTAATTGTCCACTTAGGTGTCATTAAAGCCGGGGGTGGGGGGGTTTGGGCACCGAGATGCTGTAGTAATGTTTGAAATGCCCTTGAGGCACTCAGTGAGAAACAGCATGGAAACAGAGAGGCTAATATATCATTTCTCTCAGTTTAAGCTAGCTTTATACAAGTAAGTAGAAGGTAGTCTGAGAATTATGCAAAATGATTTCAGCCAGCTCAAGTAATCAAATCACAAATACAGGGTTTCTGCAGGTCATTAAACATCATTAAAAGTCATTAAATAGATCTTGTGAAAATTAAGGCCTTAAATAGCATTAGAAAGCGTTAAATTTGATGTCCAGAGGCCATAAAAAATTAAATACATTTGATGAAAAAAAGCTTTGTTATTCACGATTTATTCTTATTATATAAATTTTAACATTTAATAATTTTGATCTGAAGTATAGTGCAATGATTGACAGGCGGAACCCTTTAATTGGCTGTTGCTTATGGTCGATACATGAAGTCACAACACCGGATGCTTGGAATGCAAAGTGCTGTGTGCATGCTCATGCTGTGGCGAAAGAGCAGAGGGAATATTAGCAAATGTCGGAAAAATGGGAAAATAGAAGTTTCAGCCGAAGTGATTGGAGAAGGAGCTATTCAGAACCTGGCTAAAGCCTGTCAACAGTAAATCGTCATAAAACTATATATAAAACTGTATCTGCAGTTGGACATGGGCATTAAATTTGTTTAAAGTGGCATTAAAAAGGGCATTAAAAAGCATTAGATAAGATTTGCTGATACCGGCAGAAATGCTGAAACAGGCAGTTATATATTAATTGTGATCTGTGTAGTTATTATGGATTATCATGTTCAAAATATTGTTAAATTAATGTACAAGGCAACAAATCATGATTACATGATAAATGTTAATAGCATAGCTTGTGAATGTTCTGGTATTACTTATATATTTATATGCAATATTTAGTGCTGTGGTTCCCAACCTTTTTTGGCCTGTGACCCCATTTTAACATCACAAATTTCTGGTGACCCGAGACATTCAAAATGGAGCCTTTTTTTTTTTTTTGCTAAAATTAATTTGTTTTTGATCATATAATAGTTTGCTTTAATATGTTGCAAATAAACGTTAATTTTACACAACATTTAGGTTATATAATGTAAATTAGTAAGTTTTAATTTTTAATTTTTTTTTTTTATCAATTACTAGAAATTTTAAGCGATCCCATTTGAATTCCAGGTGACCCTACATGGGGTCCCGACCCTAAGGTTAAAAAACACTGCATTAACTGCTCCCAGTCCCCTTTTTAAGTTGTGTGGTACAGTGTGTTCTTTCTGAAACTGATAAAATCTTGCACCACAAACATCTGAAACCAGTGTTCAAGGGGTTAAACTGTAAATGAGGAGGAAAGAGGGTCTTATTTAGAGGCTCACCTGGGGTGTATATCCACCAGCAGCACCAAAGTTTGCACTGTAATAACGTCAATCCTTTTACAGTGAAACCTTGCCACCTTAGTAATTTATTTATTTATTTTTTTTGTCTTTTTTTTAATCAATTACTATAAATTTCAGGTGACCCCACGTGGGGTCACCACGTGGGGTCCCCACCCCAAGATTGAAAAACACTGATTTAGTGTTTTGATGGAATCTATTGTCGGTTACAGGACAGTAGCTATGATGCTGAGAACAGCCTTTAAACTGTTTCATGTGCAAAAACACAACTTTTGTCATTTTAAGTGCAGTATATTCCAAACATATGCCATTTTGTGGACACTTTTATTCAAAGTGCATTACAGTAGTATAAGAGAACATTTGTGGTATGGGTGGCCTCAGCAGGGAAGGAACCCCAAAACGAGCTCCAGTTACTCGCATGCTGCGCTCAGTGCGGTACCAGCCCAGCCTGATTACACCTCTGCTGAGCACTTTTCAATCTGCTTTTCTTTAGAAATGGTTTGACACTTTGTTGTGGTCAGGAAGGCACACTACATCAATGTATGGCGCATGTATGAGTTGATGGGGCTGCTGTCAGGAAGCCTGCCTGTTCTCAGTGATTGAAAAAGTATGTTTGGGATTAGCCGTCTGTCCTCATCCGTGTGACGCTCTGGCAGGGCTTATATCCGGGGCTGCACCGCTCCCTGGGTCTGCTGCGGTGCTGAGTGACAGAAAACATAGGTATAAGCTGGAGCCTGGTTTCCCACACTGCTGACCACTTTCTACACTAGTCAATGCACCAGACACGCAACCGATGACACACAGTGATTGAACAGTAATAAATGAAGATGTGCTCTAGATGTCCCTTGATTATAAGAGAAAATGTGTCGACTTTGAGCAGATTCATTTTGCCTCACTGAGCAAAACGAAAAAGCTTTGGGTCATTTTTTATTTGACTTAACTTTTTTTATACCAACATGAGAGCCGGTTAAACAGCACATTCACTGAAATGATTTTCCTTTGATCACGGTGACTAGAATAATATGTCCTACTTTTCAGAAACGGAAAGCGAGACCCATAATAATGTTTTGTGGTTTTCCTCTCACAGGCAGATTTTAGCATGAGCATGTACTAATCTGTATTTCACAGATACTAGCATGCTCATTTTCTGTCTTTGCACTCAAACACACATTCACGCAATTTCGAGCTCAACACCTGCAGGGTTGGTCTGTCAGGCTTTTTTGGAATTATGGCATTAACATAAAACCAGAGGCCTGAAGCTGGATTAGTCACTTGGGGGTGTGAACACAAGGTCAGGGCAGAGATGGTCTTACAGCTAATATTTTAGTGTCATACTTTGACACTGAGAATCAGCAAAGAAAGTACACTTTTTTTTTTTTTTTCCGTTTTAGTTTTTATTTCTGCAAGCAAAGGCTGGATCTGTGTTGTCTGTTTAAGATTTCAACAATTAGACACACATTTGAACATATCCTGTTGCGATAGATATCTGCAGAACTTGGCTCAGATTGTCAGTGAAGGCTAATATCAGGCTTCTCGACTGGAATTACTGACTTTGAGTCATATCATATAATATCTGAAAAAATAAAAATCCCACCTGGACTTTGTTACTCTGATGTTCACCTCCAGATTTATTTATTAATTGTTTTCAGTTTGATGTTTGAGGATTCAAAGTTTTTTTTTATTCATAACCTTGACTTAGTTGTATAATTCAGTTAATTTCGCAGTGTCTGTTTCTTTTCAAGGAGAAGAAATGAGGGTCATATGCTGATTTTTTTCCAGCTCCAAACTATTATTGCTGATATTATACAACTTTACTTAGCCTCTTGTGTACATTTTGAGCTGTAGTGAAGCCGGTTGGAGTTGAAAGTCCATGACTGATGATAAAACATGAATGAAAATGATTGTTTAATAGTGTGATGACATGGGAAATTGCAAACTCAATCCCATACCACAGACACAGTCCTCTTTGTTCCGGTGTTGTTTGCTCAAAGATGAATAAAGTCATTCAAAAGCAACAGATTTTATACTGCAGCGAATTACAAGTGCAAACATTTTGACCTTGGAACAGCCTGTGTAACTGCTACGATATTCATTTGACAGATGTAGACTTAGAAGAAACCAGACAAGTTGCTCTGATGCATTTGTTTCCCCTCTACTCTCATACAGACTAGTTTTAAAAGTCATCATTTAAGCAGAACCAGATTGCTTTAAGACATTACTGTACAGACAAAAAGAAAATAGTCGTTCTCAAGCTTTTTGCCCCGAAGTTATGACAGTGCAGTTGGACAACAATTGACAGCACCAACTGTAATCCTTCAACCAACAAAAAAAAGTCTGCTAACTTCTCGCTCATTGTTGCTTACACTTATATAACATAGCTTGAGGGCACTTTTCAGCCACAATAGTCCCATACTCCCCCTTTCAAAACATCATCATTTGCTGCCATCTTTATCCCCTTTGTCCCGCTCCAGGCTTATTTTGCAAAAACAGCTTCACCTGCTTTTTTTCCTCTGACCATCCGCCACCTGTCAACCCCTTGCTAATGTGAAATATTAACAGCTGAAGACTCTGAATAGAAACGCACCGCTTCATATAAATACATTACCTGTCATTCAGTGTCTGGAGCTTCGCTGGTGCCAAATGATTTAGGGGCCTTTTGCTAGGTTGTCAGGAAAGACATGATTGTGCCTGTGGCCATAAAGAAACATATGTGCATTTTTTTTTAGGCGTCAGGCAGGCAACACCAGATGTGGCGGAGTGAATGGTGTTGGGTTTTTTTTTTTTGCACTTGTGCGTGTGTCAGACACAGTGTACAGCTGCATGAAGGAAGAGTTAAGTCTGTTTCACAGCGAGTGAGGCGGAGGTGAGAAGCAGCAGGTCTAATTGAGGCGGTTAATGGGCTGTCTGAAACCATCATTCTATTCGACAGAGCACATGGAGAAGCTCTTCATCACTGAATTGAATCTGTGCTTATTAATAGACAAGCTGTTGGCCAAGACTTTTAAAGATGTAATCCCTGCTTGAGATATAATGCCATTCTTTAGTCCCCTGAAGCACACAGTCTTTGTTTTGTCTTCCTCCTTTGTTCAAAAAAATTGTGTCTTTATTCATACGTCTTTCTCTCCAGAAAAAATGTCACTTTTAACTATCCGTTTTATCTTGAAACGTAAATGTTCCACATTAAAAATTCAGCCGTGACATAATTGAATTAGCTCACAGTGAAGCCTTGTTTATAGTTTCTGTAATTGAGTGGTATTACACTGGCAAAAGAAACAACTTTTTTCTTGTGTTTTTTCCAAAAGAAATGAAACTGTATTGGAAACTACATTGAAAAAGTAATTCTCTCTGTCACATTGGGACATATTTTCATATGTTTTCACTAGGCAGATCTAAATACATGAATAAATAACCTTATACATATTTTTTGCTGTTGTCCCAGCCTCTGTTAACCTCAGCCTCTGTGAACCGCTCTGTCTTAACCACATCCCACCCGAGCTCCATTCCTCTTTGCCTGGCTTTCCTCCCAGTTCAGTCCCGACCTTTCTCTCCAGCTCTATCTCTGGTTCTCCCTCTGCAGCCACAGCCCAGATCCTTGTTCAACCTTCAGCTCCAACTACAAACATGCCTGATGGCAGGAAAGTTTTACGTACTGAACACACACTGTAACATTTGCACTTGTAGTAAAACGGCTTTTACTAATGAAAGACATTGTTGGGGATCCATATCTTGCTCTAGGGCATCTCAACGGAAATTGTAGAGAAAGCTCTCATTGTTCATTTGATCCAGACGTTTCTTGTAGCAGTATGGCTGATTTGTTTGAGTGTAGGAGTGTGAGAGAAGGAGAAGTTGGGGAGCTGTAGAATGAGGAGTGGTGGTGGGGATATTCAACATCACTGACACAGTGAATTGCTCCACTGGGATGCACTCTGGAGAAGGTGCAAGGTTGTGTCAGAAGCAAAGTGTGGTTGGGTTTAGTGAACAGACATCCATTATATCGAGACTTTGCAGCTGCATCACATATTTCCCAGCAGCGTGGCTGGCGCCATCATGGAGGTCCATTGGGGAGTTGGTTAAGTGCAAATCATAGTTAAATACAGTATCTTAAGACTGGACTTGAATGAGACACACCTGAAATAGACAGCTGTGGGATATATTTAAGGCAGGTCTGCCGTCAGAAGTCACAATCTAATTTACAGTCTAGCCACAACATCTGTGTAATACGATGCAACACAAAGTAACTGATACGTCTCTACAACATTACACCGTATACTAATTTATGCCAATAAGACAATTAGAGTTCTCTACAATACACTTTATCAACCCATGAAATCAGGCTGTTGTAGCAGCGTTTGAATTGTTTCTTTCTGAACACCTCATACACAGCAGGTGGTTGAACCAAATACTGATTAAACACAGACTATACATGGCATGAAATAAAGTTTTGCACTCTGTCTTTATTAATCCTGTAACAATTAAAGCTAAAACTAAACAGTGCATTACTGCTTTCAGATGTTGCTGTAGAGAATATGAGCTTTCAGTTCTAGAGTACACTTAAAGATAACAGGCTTTTTTCTTTCGTTCTTTTTTTTTTTTTCCCTCTATAATCAGTTTCAAATGAGAGCTGGGCCTTTGGCAGACGTCTTATGGTGGTGGTTTGATTGAGCCAAAAAGCCTCTTGCAAAGTAGATGAATAGTCAGTGAGAGTTCATTCATACCATCTTGAACACAAGCACTGTATACCATAGTAAATGATTGGTTTTTAACATGTAAGATGTATAATTTGATTGGATCAGTTTTAGTTGAGATGATTGTTGCTCTTATACTGTAGTCTAAGTAAAACCAAACAACAGGCCCATCAATAGTTATTGATTGTTCAACTTGCAGTGAGCCTTAACATTTTAGCTGTTTCTTGTAGAGGCAAATTAGGAACAAAAATCAGCAGTCACATAGTTTTGTTAGATTTCATTATACAACAGAGTAATTGACCATTAGTGTGGCATTGTGTCCTGTGAAATTAAGCACAAATTTAAATGGAAATATTTGTACATTTCAGAATCATTACAAAAAAGTGCTCATGTTTATGTGGTAATATATGGTATGGTACTCTCTAACCAAACCTGTAGCTAAGATGTAATGTAATGTAAACATGCTTAGAGTGTGTGTGACAGACTGCAGTGGGATGAATAAGAGTGAATTGTTGGATGTGAATGAATATTTTATATAGATGGAGTTATAGAAAGACATTTTTTTTTTTTTTTACTGTTTTTAATGTTTTAGTTTTTATTAAAGTCTGTTTTTTTTATGATAACATCAGCCTGCCCAGGGACAGCAAGTGGAAATTAGCACTCGTGCTACAACCTGGCACACTACATCTCTCCATTTTAAGGTTAATGTATATTATGTATTATCCCTGTCTAAATAAATAAATATAATGAAAATTAAATGAAAATGACTAGCTTTTCTTAGAGAAATATCACTTATAAAAATAATACATCAGATTAGTGTCAACAGTCCTAGACTTTCGTGTGAACCTGTCTCCTATAATCCCTCATTTTCTTATTTGGTTTACATAAATAGCAGTGTTACTCCTGCACAGTTTTGTCCCATGCATGGCTTTACAGCCCCTCAGCTACTGCCAACAGGATTTTACACGGCTGACTAGGAGTCGTGTGTGATTTTCAACGAACACCATCTGCACAGAGGATCTCTCGCTCATGCAAAGAGCATATGCTTGAGTATGTAGGTAACAGGACTGGTAAACTGTTCCCCGAGTGAATTAACCTGACTTGACACACTCCCCGTTGTCCTCCATCTTGGTGGGGACTATCTGACAGTGAGAGGTTAAATCTTAATGCCCCTACTGTCATCCTCGAAACACACACCCTTAAGTACACACAGTGCAGATCCATCAGCGGAGCATGAGTCATTAGTTCCTTTTAGCTCCCTGCCCAGTCGACTCAAGCAGATTGCATATTCAAGTCTCAGGTCTGGAATAGCTGGGGGACTTACTGCAAACAATAATCAAATATTTTCGTTGGACAGCAAGATCCTGATTTGAGTACAACCAATTGCCTTTTCCCTGTCAGCAGCAGTATTTAATGTGCTGATTATTCAAGACATGCTTGGCAGAATGTAGCCCAAGCAATAAATTTTACAGACGCATGATGATGATTGGAAGAGAGGAAAATCATACCTAATCTTCTTATTAAGAATTCAGAAGTCAGCATGTAATTTTCTGTCTTACTGCATGTGCTTCTCTTATGGTATTCCTTAATAGCAGCAAACATCAGGAGAGGTGCTCAGCTATAGGTCCTTTCTGCACACCAAAGCAGATGTGGATATGCGTTACTTACTATTTAATTGTAAGTTCATCATTTTTTTACAGTGATCAGCACATCGTATCCTCCTCTTTATGGTTTGTTTAGGATAGGTAAGCAGATTATAGCATCTACGTGCACTGCGTAGCTGAGGCAGTTTAAATATTCATCACCTTAATTAGGGATATTTACTGGAGTGGTAAGATGTCTAATGTAACAGAAATAAAATAGTTGTACTTGCATTTTTATTTGCCTTTGGGAAAGAAGGGTTTTATAAGGATCTATAGGTTATAAGGAGCTATAGGTTATAAGCAGTGTGAAATGTAGGCTACTGAGATAGATAGATAGATAGATAGATAGATAGATAGATAGATAGATAGATAGATAGATAGATAGATAGATAGATAGTTAGTAAGTCTGTAAGTAAGTGAGTAGGGGTGCAACAGTAAACATCATGCTGATCGATATGCCCCAGAGCCCCAGCTGTGCACTGCACCCAGCCCCTTTGTCTTAAACGAAACTCGGATCCAGTTCCGAATAAGGGCTTGTTTATGCTCTTTGTTAAAGACGGATACGGACGGAGCATTCTGTCTGTCCTGTGTACATTCCATATGTAATTCCATACGTTTTCTTGGAGGCAGTGTTGAGATTTGAACAGAATGATTTTCATAAATAGCTGAACTTTTCAAAGAGCAACAGTGTGAGTTAGTGAAAAACTACCGCCATATTTATGACAACTACCCTTCTCAATATTAACATTAGTGTCCACATTTGTAAAACCTCCACTGTTGTCACCATGTTCGTTATTGTTGACTTTCTTCATCTCAAAAAACTTGACTTTTCTTCATGGTATTTGGCCAGTACGGTAATTAAGAGCGGCACCCTCTGGCCGATTGATTGAGAAACACTCATTCCAACGTACAGGATGCACGGAAGTATGAAGGCAGTGACACATGACAACGTTAGAAACCGATGTACCTATTTACGCACGTAAAGCGAACATAAATGAGCCTTATGGCTCTCCATCACTCCCAGTGACGTTTCAGCGCACAGCCGGGCTCTGCATCACAATTGTACCGTGAACAGTGATTCAAGAACTGCAATATGTACCGAACCGTGGATAACCTGTACCGTTGCATCCCTAATAGATACATAGATACATAGACAGACAGATGAGCACTTAAAGGGCTGTCATATCCCTCTGCAAAAGCACAGCAACCACATGGTAAGATATAGTCCTATAATTTCGCCTCAGTAAGTTCCCTTTGTTTCTTTTTTTAATACAGTAAGTGACATGTCTGCTTGGGTTAACATAAGGAGCGCTGCCCTTGTTTTTCTCTGAAGAGTTCTTTCATGTCAACTACAAGCAGATCTGCTGGGGATTTGGCCCGCTTAATCATTGCCTCACATGATACACTTCTTTTAATAGATATGCATACTTAGACTGACACAGTTATGATTCTCTCAAAGAAATATTCAGATCATTGCTGAGATCTCATTCACAAGAGCCGACCACGTCTTTGCTGCTGTATTGATGTCGATGGAAGCAGTAGGAGACTTCTTCTATAGTGGCTGTGTTTCAAGATAGGTAATCAGTAAGATCAGCCAACTATACAGGAATGCAGCTAACCAACCACCTTGTCAGCTGTCTACCTACAGTATCTGACCAAATTGTTCTGCAGTGTGATCAAAAGAAGAAAAGAACAAAGGAACTACTTATTGTTCTACAAAAATGAGTAGCCTATTATGTGAGGGGTCCATGTAACAACATTTGTATCATTATTAAACAGCAACCATTTACAATATGATTAAAAATTATGATGCTAAAGTGGCCCTTCTTTTCTAGCTCTAAAGTGACTGATTGACATGAAATAATGTGGATTGGCCTGTTATGCTTTTAACAATTGAAGCCAAACAGGATTTAATAGGATAATGAGACAGATGTCCTTGATTTTTGCTTTATCTATTTAATTTTCAATAAAGGCTGGCATTAAAAGAGGCTGATGGAAAGTGAAACCCTGACCCCAATCAAATCTGATTGTTAAGCAAATATGTAGGCTAACAGTCAAAATATATGTATTATTCAAAGCATTTGGAGTAATGGAATGCTTCTATAAAAGCCAGATGTCAAAGAGAAAGCTGGAGAATTAGATGCTTAAAAACTGAGGAACAGTACCAATAGGTTAAACTTATACATATAACCTATTTCTTTAAAGCTGATCCTTAAAGCTTTATTTAAGTTTTCATCTTTGTAAGATGTATTTAATTAATTTCACCTGGCTGGTTTGCTGTTTGCTCATGTGAGCTACCACATGTGACTTAACTCTCTGTCAGTGCATTTTCTTAACATTAATGCCATTATAATCAAGGCCACGGTGAGTCTGGTGTCAAGGTCCCCTATAGGATCGTCTCTCATGTTCAGTCTGCGTTGGAACTCTGCAATGAGCGGAAGCTAAAAATAGCCTAAGCGGTTCAGCCAAGGAATAATATTGTCCTCCACTGAAGAACCTTTTTTGCAACATGTTCTTTGTTCCGTCTTCCCCCTGTTGGAAACATAAATGTTAGCAGTTGTTAGAAGACGGCTGATGATGGCCAGGGACTGTAAATTGTTTACTTTATCTGTACAGTAAGGATGATCCGTAGTTTAATATACAATTTAGGATTACAATATGTCTTTGTGAAATATTAGGTATATTAGGTCTGTTACTGTTGACATCACAGATAGATAGAGATAGATAGATACTTTATTAATCTTGAGGGAAATTCAAATATTCAGCAGCTTTGCATACAGCACAGGAAGAAAAAAACAGACAGACCAAAACAGGTGGGTTTGTAACCAGGTTGACATTAAGGTTAGTATATACTCTTAAAAAAACTTGCTAAGAACCTACTCTAGATAACACCCTTTACAATAGTGTAAACAAAGACCTCTAATTTAAAAATCTGTAGAAAAACTAAATGTATTGTCTATGTATAGGCCCAGTATTTACACATTTACACATTTCAGGGCACAGCGATTTAAAGTGAGATGAGTGATTTAAAGTGAGACTAGGGAAAATAGAGCTTTATTTTTTGTGTCTAGTGTTTACCATCATTTTCTCCTGGATGTTTTGTGGCGTATTGCAAATATGCATAGTCATGTTTCCAGAGGTTTCTAAAACCTCTGACCTGGAGTACTGTTCTACACATTTAGTCTAATATTGACTTCATCTAAAATGAACATTAGTTGAGTACCTTGCTGTTTCTGAATGATCTCTCCCCCCTTTTACACGCTGCCTGGTGTAATAGCCAGTATCCACAGAATGAATGCATTTAACTCCAATCAATGGGATTTATGACTCCTTTAAAAGGCAAAGGTGTCTTTTCTCTTTTGAAAGTGCTGTTTTGGCTGCATTCCAGCTTACATTGGACCAATATGTATGATAAATTGTTATTATCTTGGCTGCCTGCTTGGGATTCACACTTCTCTCCAAGTTTGAAAGGGCTGCAACATCTTCTGCATTAAGCAGTAGTAAAGACGACTTAAGCAAAGTTTTACCTGCCAACTCCATGTCATGTCTAAAAGGATAAAACCAGACAAATATAAACCAAACAAATGCAGCTAGAGCCAGGGATTTATCGGACAGCTCACACACAAATCAGCCTTACTTTCTCAGGCTCTATTCTTTATGCACACATCCTCTGGAAAAGTAATGGCGTTTATTAATCCATTAGATAGTAAGATATTTCTTCTTTTCTACAGAGTAGCTCACACAAGCAGTATAAATTGGGACCAGGTGTCAAGCTGTGAGAAGTGTCAGGTTTAACAGCAGTATTCTCTCTGGTCACCCTCATGTATGAGAGGAGCAGGTACGCAACATGGTAGTTTGGTTTGTAAACTTCAGGACTGCTTAGCTTCTGATTTTCATACATGTAAAGGATGGCACAGGTGTTCTTAAGATCTAAGCCGTGGACAGTAAATGCTATTTCTGCTTTCATCACATGTTTACAGTTTATTGCAGTGTCACGCTGTATAGAACTCACTTGTACTCATGAGGGATGTAATGATTACCGGTATAACGATAAACCACGGTAAAATTCCCGACGGTTAGTATTACCGTTTAAATCACAGGTGTCAAACATGCGACCCAGGGTCCAAATCTGGCCCGCCAAAGGGTTCAATCCAGCCCCTGGGATGAATTTGTGAAATGCAAAAATTACACTGAAAATATTACCAATCAAGTATGTTGAAATCATTTTAGGTCATTTCAGTCTAAAGTGAATCAGACAAGTAAAATACTATCATAATAACCCATAAATAATGAAAACTGTAAATTTGTCTCATTGTTTTAGTGTAAAAAAAGTAAAATTACACAAAAATATTTACATTTACAGACTAGCCTTTTACAAAAAAATGTGAATATATGAAATGCCTTGAGCGAAGTTTGTGGAATTTTAATTATATTCTCCTTGTTATTTAATGTTTTGTGTATTTGTAGATCCACTATGATCTCTAAGTTGTGATTCACATGTATAAATGATAAACTAAGGTGTAATATTGTTAACATTGCACTTATTTTACTAAAGAATTTTCAGGCTGTTCATATTTGTTCATGTTATGTTCAAGTACAATTTGTAGATGTAAACATTTTCATTACGGAATTTACTTTTTTCACTCAACAGTTCTTATCCTATTATTTATATTATTTTACTGGTCCAGCCCACTTTATATCATATTAGGCTGAATGTGGCCCCTGAACTAAAATGAGTTTGACCCCTCTGGTTTAAATTCTAATTATCCTGATAACCGTGTTTGATTACTGCACTTTGAAAGAGAGAGAGACCCTAAAACAACTCAAACTTGATATGGAAAATGGTCAAACAATGGCTATAAGGAGCCGTTTTTAGTGTACATTTGTATGTTTGATGTTTAATGTTAATATTTGAATGTTTCTGCCAACAGAAAGTACACTGTGCCTATTATTTTATTAGATTTTTTTAGTTTTTTTTTTTTTTTTTTTTTTTTTTTTTTTCAAAATACAACTTGGTTATAAATATTTCAGTGTGTGTATAAGTACTTCTTGAACATTCTGAGCACATTTCAACAATACCGTGATAATGATGACCGTGATAATTTTGGTCACAATAACCGTGATATGAAATTTTCATATCGTTACATCCCTCGTACTCATACACTCACAGCATCAGCCTGTACATGTATATAACTGCAAAAAGCTACAGTTTAACGCCCCAGTATGTGTTAGGTGATATTTTGTATTCAGTGATGCTAAATAAAGAAGGCAAAATCGAAGTGGTTTTGTTTTTTAATCCCTGTATTAATTTTTTTCTTAAAATTGCAAATGGCAGTGATGTATTGTACAGCTTGAATTTTGTGTTTTTTAATATTTTAAGGAAGAAAAGTTGATAATTAAAAAATGCTCCATGCAAGGAATTTTTTATGTTCAGATTCTTAGGTATTTAGTCGTCCAGGAAGCAAAGTATTTTGTGTGTGAAAGCAGTAGTAAAGTCAGCCAATTAAAATCGAATCGTTTTCCAAGTGTTGCTGCACATTGTGCCATTCTGTACAACGTTCTGGAGTCTGACCTTGAAACCACTGTCAGCTGAGTACTTCATGGGCAGAGGGAATGAAGGACAGACGGAGCTGAAGACTGTTGGATGATCCAGAGAGCTGTAGGTGGGAAACTATAATCAGCTTCACATCACTTTGAGACTCAATATCATACTGTGTCCTCCTGTAACTGTGTTGTGTAGCAAATATGAGATTTCATTATCTGATAAGAAAAAAAAAATCTTGGACTTTCCCCAGAACATGTATTTATTGTGCTCCAGAAAGTAAATTGGCAATAGAATTCTTACAACCTGCTCACAGTAAATGAACTTGCAGTTTGTGGTATAGTCAATCATTTCATATCATAGCACTTGTATTTGCCTGTTGCTGACTTCTGCTGTGATTCAAAAGGGGATATTCTGATTTAGTTTAATGTGTTATAGTTTCTCTTTATCTCGCTATTATTTTGTATGATGAAATTGCATATGAAAAAAAATGAAATTGCACACATCAATGCATTCATATATGAATGCAAGAGAGAAACAAATAATATATCTTTCAAAAAACAGGTGGCACAAAGAATAGAATTGGTCAACAGTGGAAAAAAAACTCATTTCTATTATTCCTTCTCTCGCCATAATCTCCTTCCAACATTATCCTAACTCCTATCTGTCCAGGTTTTTCTACATAGTCCTCTATTTCCTCCTGTAGATTCCTCATTGTCATAGCAAGTATTCTCTTCAATTCCAGACTGGGACTATTGTTGTCTTCCTTCCACATCCTCATCGGAGCTGTTACCTACTTTCTTTTCATTTTAGTCACCTGTAGTGTGAGCATCTTTGTCCTTTTTTTTTTTTTTTTTTTTTTTTTTTTTACCCATCTATTTTAACACAAAGTATAACTTTGCAATTACTAATTTATATTCTTTGTTTTCTTAGATATTACGTTAAGTTTTGACTCGGCAGTCATGGCATTTAAACCATTAAACCATTGTTGTTTTGTATAATCCGCCATAATAGATTCAGAATGTACGTTACTGTCAATAACAATAAGACATTGTTGAGTAGTGGCGCAAATCCATTCACAGAGCCCAAACAAAACACAGTGCAAAACTTAATCCACTGAAAAAAATATACTGTCGTTTAAAAAAACAGCATGAAATAACTCACTATTACTTTCTTTTTCTTCTTTGAACTCCATTACCTTCTGCAAACAGCAGCTTTTAGGATGGTTTATGTGAAAGATAAGAGCAGTTAAAGGTATTAAAACTTTAGGTTTTAGAGGAGTAGAGAGACTTTTTCCACTGCTCACTCACACTGTATCACTGTGGACCAAATTTATCCTTTTAAAGGACTTTTTTTTTTTTTTTTTCTGGAACACAGTTTCACTGAGATACACTCCCTGCCTAGAGCTTGGTAAAAGGCCCAAGACAATAGGTCTCCCACATCTGCAAGAGCTGGCTACATTCTGCACTTGCCTCACAACTTCTGAGAACTATTCTGCTCCCGATTTTTCACTTTTTTTCTTTAGTGTTTCCAACTTTCATTTCACTCTACCATTTATCCTCTTCCTATTTGACTTCTTAAAATCTTACGTAGTTGAGAGTAGGCTATACCAGATTTAGAAATAGGTCAATATAGCAAAATATGTTTTATTGTTAATTGTATCCATTGTTGTGTTTAACTTTTCAACCACATCTTCCTTTTTTGCTACAGTACAGACTGAATAAAGCATATTACATATAATTACAGTTAAGCCTTAAGTTTTTATTCTTTATAGGGTTCCTTTTAAGTGCTCACTGCACACTGGGTGTGGCTGAGACAAGTCCAGAGATGAAGGCTATTAGTGTAGACTCTAAAAAAATTTACATTTCCTGAGCATGTGCAACAAGATTGCAGCTTAAATCATTTTTCCAGCATGTTCAGTGATTGCTGTTGCAAGAGAAGGCTGGTTGTGAACTAAAATAATTTAATTTCAGTGTATCCACTTCAGACTAGTAGAGATGCTAGCAGTAAGGCAGTGGAGAAGGCAGTCAGGAGTAAGGACAAGTCTTTTGCATCTCAGTGTCCTGTAGTATAGAGTAGGCAGGCTAATTACCACCACTTTAAAATAAGGGCTGGTCCTGGACTCTTGTACTGGAGTGCCAGGGTAACATTAGTTTTTTAGTGAATGTCAGAATTTATTTCAAAAAGGGAGTGGGGTCCGGACTGTTGTCTATAGACTGTGCTTGGGAGCTCATTTGCCTAATCTTGGGAACTAGAGTGGAAGCTGTGTATAATGAGGACTGAGCCTTGTCTGGGATGGTGATGTGGGGCTGGGGTTGGGGGAAAGGGCAAGTCTGAAAGACATGAAGGTATTAATCGGACAAAGGGGCAACCGAGAAGTTTATGCAAAAGCAGAACGCCCGTGGAATGGTCAAGCATTTTTGCATTTTGACTGCCATTGTGCAAGTGCAAATCAAAAGACAGTGAAAGAGTGAGAGAAAGGGCAGAATGCTGGGATGCTTTCAAGTTTTCCGGTGGCTCTTGAAAAGTTTTTGTCCATGTTTTGTCCATCTAGGCCAAGTAAAGTGCTAATTTTTGTGGAGACATTTTTTGGGAACAAATATCTTCTTTGAAGAGATGTTCAAACCTGCAATAATATAGTAAACTCACTGGCAGTCAACTCTACACTTTGAGAAGTTCATACAAGCTCAGTTTTTATTGAAATGCTTTACTTCGGAATACAGTTAGCAACAAACTGTACACAGTCAAAAGTTATAAAGCATACTAAATGTTTGAGCTTTGAAGTAAGGCTCAATAATAATATTTCTCTCATGCATGAAAGGATTTTTGAGGGTATTTTGAGCTTTTACTACATACGATTGCACACTGCACTACTAAGGATGGATAAATGCCAGTAATATTTGTTGATTTGACATACAGTAGCTTAAAAAATAGCCCTGAATAAGCATTATTTTGATTTCTTCTGGTGCTGAAAGCAGAGCCTCCTTATTGGAAATGTTCCATTTGGGAGGAGATCTTTAGATTGAAATCCATTTAACACAAATGATGACACTACATCATGCTCTGTGGTGTTTAATTGAGTTATGCAGGCTATTTACCCATGTGTGTATCCGCTTGTGCATAATTAATCACCATCTCCCACTTACAAATGTCTCAAGAGTCATAATAGCCTCTGAAAACATACAAACACACAAATGCACACTCACGGGCGTATTGACACATGCCCTGCATTATCTACTCCAAGACCACTGTCAACCTAATTTTGTAATGATACGGGCATTATCCTGTGTAATCTACCAGTAAATTAATTACAGCCCACAATCCCTCATTCCCTTCCGCACTCCCTCAGGATCTGACCACAGCTGCACTTCTGCACTCAGGAGGCATCACGTCAATGACAAGCATGAACATAAAAAACAGCTTTCATGTCATGTCACCGAACAGTTAGAATGTCATACAATACCTTTTGCTTGTGAGGGCATTCAGATTCAGTGGTGGCAGTTCATAAAAACAACAACAACAACAAAACAATATAAATGTTTAGAAAGACCACAGAACAAAAGAATCATGGAGAACTCCTCCAGCCGTACCCTTGGTGAGGAAAAACCTGATCAAATATTCAGTTTGCTGTTCGTTAGCATAAAATCAGCCAAAGGTGTGAATGAATTACTGTGTTGTGTGTGTCCTATTGTGAAGGTCAGAGTACATTTCAAAGTAGCCCACAACTTTCTGAAAAATTTATTCACCCTCATAAATAACAATTAATGGCAGGCAAGTTTGACTTTGCTATAATTACTTCTAAACGATGCCCTTAGAAAAAACAGTAGCTGTTGTTTAAGCGTGATATTGGAAATTCTTATTAAGGCTTTAGGGTGAAAGCGGTCCTTTAATGGATGTAAATGTAATCATTGTCACTTTGTGTACTCATCAGAAATTAGAAGAGTGTTTAAGGAAACAGGAGGCGGTATTGTCCTTCACAATTCAGCAGTAGGGGTGTGTATTGGCAAGAATCTGGCGATGTGATACAAATCACAATACTAAGATCACAATACAGTATATCACAATATATCATTATACTGTTAAAAATGCAATTTTTGTTTGTTTCTTTTTTATAATGATTATTTCCTTGAAGAATTGAATTACACCCAAAATATGCACAAATGCTAAACACATTTTTATTTGATGACAACAGGATCTAATGCTATATCACAAAGTTTTCCTCTGTTAAAACTTAAATTATGTTTTACAGACATTACAGGTTAAGTTCCTGCTCAAATGTTGATATTTTGTTTGTTCATAACTAACATCATAACATTATTTTTGTCCCAACAAAGGAACTAACATCTGCCTCTCAGACAGTAAAAAGTACTTTTAGGGTGTTTCAAATAACCATTATTTAATAAAATAGTGGTAAACAATAACAAATAAATTATAAACAAAAAAGAAAACAAAAACCAAAAATGAACTTTCACAAAATCTGCATTTGAATAAATACCTAAAAATATCTATATAGTGCTTTTTAATATCGATACAGTGTCATGAAATGAAATATCATGATATATTGCAGAAGTGATATTTTCTTACACCCCTATTCAGCAGCAGCAACTTTAAACAAGTGTTCAGAGAACGCAAACCTCCGCCAAGCATCCTGAACGGTGTGCATGTGTGGATTGACTATTTCTTTTTGAACTGAACAGTTTCAAGGTTGTTCCATACAACAGAAAAAGTTGAAGCTTGGTACCAGTCATGTGTATGTCAAATTATATTAAATTCCAATCAATATTTGTTGAGTTATAATGAAAAATGTGTCGTAAATGGGATTTTCAATGTTAAATTGAAATGTCCACAGAGTCCACATTCCACAGTGGATGTGGATGATTTTGTGGCAGATACAAGATATTTTTATAAGCTACAGGTGTATCAAATTGGAGGCTAATCGGAGTCGTTTTGAATTTTTTATACATTTTCAAAAATTGCTCAATGATGAGAGAAAATTTAAGATTTTGTGACTTTGCTGTGACCTTGAGCTTTGGCCTATTTGGACCAAAATTTAAAAGGTTTGTCCCAGGGTCTAGGCCTATATGTGGGTAAAATTTGGTAAAGATGGTTGTACTAGTTTTCCCGTAAAGTTGCTAACAAACTAACAAACACACAAACAAAGAAACACACAAAGCAAAGTGATCACAATACCTCCTGGCAGAGGTAATCAGGCTGAAACTGTTATCCTATGAGAGAGAATAAAATACCACTGTTACATTTCAAAATTCGTCTTGAATGTCTCAATGGTTTTGTACTCGTATAGGCCTAAAATGGCAGAAAGCATACAGTAATGATACTCAGCTTCAGGGTATTATAATAGCAGCCTCGCATGCGTAAGGCTGACAGAAAACCTTTCTGAGTCGGCCAAGTAATCCAAGATTAAAATGTATATACACCCATTATCAAGAAAGAGTGAAAGAATAGGCCAGGCACCCTGAGCGTTGAGTACACACACACAGTCACACACACAGGGACACAAGGTCACAGTACTGGCTGGCAGAATGTGCTCAACGTATGCAGGCACACACTCCAGCACAGAGAATACACAGGGAAATTAATGCGTGCACACACTCTCTTGGAGATAAGCTGTGGCAACATGGCGTCAGGGGAATTTGGCCATCCATATCATCTAAAAAAGAAGGCTCCATTAAATTATAAGCCCCTCAAGAGCTGAGGCTTATAGACTATGACATTATATTTGTAGTTTCTGGTACTTATTTCCAGTTATCTTAAGAGAAGCAAGACAAAAATGTTCACATAACTTCTCAAGCATTTAAATAAGTGACACCATTGAAAAATAAAGATAACACAAGCTGAGTTTTAGCTACTTTTAGGGATCCACGGTAAATAGCTTTCTCAGAGCAGCACGCTTTGCATACAAGAGCTTCCTGATAGACTAGCAAGAAGAATCCCCAGAAATAATTGACACAGGGAATAGTGCCAGGCAGCTGAGACTGACACAGAAAGAGGGGGGAAAAAAAGGAGTCTTGAAAAGTTTACCCTGAATTTCACATTGTTAGTCAGGTACATAAGGACACTGTGATCTCTTCGCTTTCAGTTTTTCTCTTGATGTAAAGTTTTGCATGTCAGACCACTTGCTACTTTCTGGTGAAAACTTTTCCGAGGGGGGCCGCAGAGTGACAGAGTGTTCATTCTCTGAAGTTGTGTTCACAATGAGCGAGCATGTTTCTTGTTGGCGGAGAAAAGCCTTTGTGCTCCGGCATCAAAAGTTTAAAATGAAGAATGTGAGAGAATTAAACCTAACTGAGGCTGATTTTGCAGAAGACCACAGAGGCATGCGACATTTTCAGCCTGACACTGTAACAAGAGAGCAGATGTTTTGAAAATTGTTGCATTCTGACAAAGTGGCACATAGTTGTCCCTGCCCCGGTGTTCTCCTGGGCTTGTACAGTTCCAGACACATTTTTGCAGATGTGGTTAATTACGTGCTGCTTTGGACAATTAGTAAATGAGTCTGACAGTAACCTCCATGCATTAATCACAGTAAATTACACAGAGGAAGGCGCAGCACAGAGGTTCAATTAACCTTTTAGCCTTCGTCTGAATGTGGCGGATGGGGCTGGTTATTCAGCGAAGGCCTTAACACTCTCAGGTCACCGGGGAGAGAGAGGCACACGGTGCAGCAGACGACATTTCGGAGACTCGCAGATCCCCACCCCCCCACCCCCTTTTCTAACACTGTCCTCTCCAGGCCCACACTCCACCCTGAGGAATCATTTAGCTGTCTGGAAATCAAGGCGACCTTTGTGTCTTGTGGTTTTCTCACAACAGTGTTGGCATTTATTTCCAAAGGAGGTGTGTCAGAGTCCCCCAATGTATTTTGTTTAATTTAGCTGATTGTTGAAACTGACCTTGTGATAACCACCAACATAATCCAGCAATGTCAAATCAGGAGCCTGTGATGGGGACTTACAAGCCTATCTGGTCTGATCTGTGATATCTATAGCTCGTCTGGGCTGGAAATATGAAAGACTTTGTTGTCACTGGTTTGGCTGGTTGAGTGTGTGTCAGAGCAAAGGTTTCAAATTATTCTGTGGCTTCTAAAATGTACAAGAAGCCACAGAATACATGCGTTATTCAGTAAACCAATTTGGTCCATGATACGGCCTTACTATTGGAATATCTCTGGCTCAGATCCCTGATGACTGCGGCTTTGAGAGTAAATGAGTGACATTATTCCTTAACAACTATCACCTCATTACCCCTTTGAGTAAGGCACTGATCCACTGATTCCTGTGGACTGGCAAGCTCCAAGTACATAAGGATGTTTCTCCTCTGCAACAGAAACTGCTCCCTTGGCTGGCTGCTTTTAAATCAGAATATTTTTCCAGGCTGTTTGCTTTGTTATCATTTACCTTGAATAGCACATGCTGGATCCCCAACAGTTTTATGCCACTCGAGATAATAGTAGATATTTAGAGAAGAGGCTGTGAAAAATAATAGCAGTCTATTTAATTTGTCAGAGCAGTTATAACACCTCAGTCAGGCTCAGGATAGTTACCGTCTTAACTACCTATCACTATATCACATCTCCTCCACTATATTATTAAACCGTCTTGTAGTGCCACTGCTTTGATGGAAATGGAAAAAAGAAATTGCAACAATTGTCTCATTGTAATTTAGCTTGAAAAAGCTTGCAAACTTTTTAGGATTAAAATGTGGCAGACCGTATTTTGTCTTATATCAACTTGCTTTAGATCAGGGGTGTCAAACTCATTTTCTTCTGGGGGCCACATTCAGCCCAATTTAATCTGAAGTGGGCCAGACCAGTAAAATAACAGCATGACAGCCAATAAATAATGAGAACTCCAAATTGTTTTACTGCAAAAATAACATTCAGTTATGCCAATATGTACATTTAAAAACTATTCAAACAAAAAGTATTTGAATAACCTGAAAAAAATGCAATCTGTTAAGAAATATAAGTACAATTTTATCAATATTCTGCCTCAATTTATCATTTCTACATATGCATTATGAATCAGATCTACAAAGGCACAAAACATTTAGTAACAGGGAAAAAACTGTTAAAATTGCACTGGATTTTCTTCAGACATTTCAGGTTGTTCATATTTGTTCAAGTTATGTTTTATTGTTTCAGGATAGTTTGTTAATGTAAACATTGTCATAATTTAATGTTTTTTGCACTAAATCGAAGAGAAAAAAATGGTGTTGTCATTATTTATAGGTTATTATGATATTATTTTTGAGTTTGATGCCCTAACTTGCTCTTTGCTAATTCATCCACAAGGCCGGATTGGACCCTTTGGCGGGCCGGTTTTGGCCCCCAGGCTGCATGTTTGACACCTGTGCTTTAGATTAACCGAACAGAAAAATAAAGGTTTGTTCAGAGTTCTTTATGAAACAAGTCTCATATTTGTCTGACCAGAGATGTATCTGGAGGACATTTCCACACATACCATTTTCACATGTAATATGGTTAGTGGTTGTAGGATTTGCACCCTGCCCTGATCAAACATAGCGCTGTTGAGCAAGGGAAAGATAGAAAGGAAGAGGCTCATTTTCCTTTCTCTCCAGGTCATGAGAAACAGACAACAGAAAAGACAAATGAAGGGACAGAGGAGGCATACAGACAGATAAATGAGGAGGAAATACTCTGCACTGCTGTTGAATCAGTTCCCAGAGACAAGCCGGCACAGTGCTGCCTCTGTCCTGCTTCGTCTAGCCCAGTTTGTGCTTGTGGGTTGATGCTGATGTTTCAGGATTGATTTGTCTGCATTCAGCAGTGAGGCACCCCGCACAAACAATGAAACAGGCATGCGGCCCTAACACGCTGCTCTCTTGTTTCCGACTACCCATGGCCCCTGTGAGAACCACTGGTCACATGACCCGGTGACTCACTGAACAAGGGATGGGGGCTTTGGATCCCCCCCACCCCCCCAACTACCAGTCCTCTGCTGCAGTCCTTCCAGAATCTCTGCTCTGGGCCCACAGTTCTCTCTTACACACAGACACACACATGCTAAACTACTTTGTGCTGATATTTTACTGTTATGCCAACACACACAAATCTGCAAGTCTAGGCAGACACACACATATCATCTTTTACTCACCCAGAGACACATGCCCAAGACAAAACCTCATACACACTCACTCAAGCATACACCCATGTGTACACACAGAGCACTCATAACTCTTAGAGAACACATTCATACACGGCCACCCACATGCACAACAGGCACAACCAACAATAAAACACAACCCTGGGCTCAAAGATGCCTAAAAGAACATGACCCTTTGTCATCCATACCAGGACCTTTTCCTCTTGGGGAGGAGCACTATTCAAGGTCGAAACATGATTTTAGCCTCTAAACCTCCATTCAGACATTAAAGGGCCTCACGCAGACTCTCACACAGATGCACATCAAGCCTCACATCCTCTTCTTTATTCTGACTTGTGCTGTTAAATCAAATGCACAGCAAAAAAAGGAGACTTTTTTGAAACTGAATACTAACTTTGAATATTTATTTGAAACTTTTTTTTCCCCTTAACAAATCTAAACATTTCTTTGTCTTTTTCTCATATCCGATATAGTTTAAAAACTTCAGTGGAGTTCCATTTGTGGCTTTTCACTCTTGAAAAACATGAAAGAACTAGACTAACCAACTCTTTAAAGCTGCACCTGGCAA
Source organism: Sphaeramia orbicularis (assembly GCF_902148855.1). Taxonomy (NCBI): domain Eukaryota; kingdom Metazoa; phylum Chordata; class Actinopteri; order Kurtiformes; family Apogonidae; genus Sphaeramia; species Sphaeramia orbicularis. The sequence goes on from NC_043961.1 coordinate 55,874,746, forward strand.
GTACAAAAAAATGACACTTTAATACCCAGATATCATGTGACATGATGTCATTGTATGACAATTTAACAACACACAGAGACTCAAATCAAGTCAATTTTTAGAACCCAAAATTGCAAATACAGATTTATCTCCTCTGCATGGTATGTGACACGGTTGGCTAGATGAAATTTTAGCAGGAATTACAGTAATCTACAAATACGTTTTATGAATATCATTAAACTTATTCTAATGGGTCATGTATAGTTTTACTAAAGGTCATATATTGCACTACTGAAGAGAGTTGTTTAGGGTCATCTTTGTTGTTTCAGTTTAAGATTTGGGACACTCTTGTATGATAACTTAAATTTAAAGATTTCACACAAAAAAAGCCAAATGCAGTTATTCAATGGGCATGAGCAGTTGCCCCCCTCCCATTACTCTTGTTGCCGCTCGGCTGGGATTCCTCGCGGATCACTGCCCACAAACTCTTTATTCCCATTCTGTGGCTCCGCCGACACCTGGCCATTGCCCCCCCTCCAGTTCTCTGTGCCCTCTCCCTGCTCTCCCCTCTAGCCCCTCATTAATCGGCCCTGATATTGATGGGAGCTGAATGGTGGTAAATGACTGCCTGTGAAGCCCCCTCATAAGCCCGCTTCTCACCCTGCCTGGAACCACATTCAGGCTTGATTAGCATGCCAGCCGTTCACAAATACTGTGAATCACTGGCTCTCTGCTTCAGCATGCTAAGTCCCTCTCTGTCCATCATTTTTTTTCACTTTTGTTCATTGTTGTTGTCAGTTTGTTTTCTGTTCTGTTACACACAAACACACAGGTGGTATTCAAAACACCGTTCTAAATCCACAAAGTTCTAGTTCCCACAGACACAAAATATTGGTGCTTTTTAGTTGAGTCTGTTTCATTACAGTTTTTATAATCATGTTCAGTTGTTGCTTCTTTTATTATTGAAGTTTAAATCATTGACTTTTTTGTAGATTTCTAAAATGTAAGCATCTGCGCTTTCTACACAGTTTCATGTCTTAAAAGTCTTAAAATGTTTAAACTCCAATCATCTGAGTTTTATGCCTTAAAATATCCTGGTTTGACAGGTGGAGTGATTGGATTTAGTGCTTGATTGAAGGCTGTTGAAAATAAGTCTTAAGTCTGCTGCACCTTGTCCAAGACTCAGAAACTTGAGGTATAAATACACTGGAGTTGTGTTAGAAGTCAGAATGATGTAAAGCTGCTTTAGAAGTTTTGTAGCAAATGTCTGTTATCTGTCAATATTTTTTTCTACTGGAGAGCACCACCAGCTCCAGTACAGCTATGAAACTGGTCCCTAAAAGTGGGACAGAGGGGGTAAAAAAAATCAAACAAGATGTAGACTAATGTTATGAAATAAGTTTGGAAGCACTTTGGGTCTATTTTAAAAAATAAATATTTATTGAGATAAAAGAGAAACTATTTTTCAGATAAAACACATTTTTATTTGACACATTCATACAAAATTCCACGTGTAACACAGACACTGGGTTTCTATAATGAACTCCCCTGTCTTTTTCTTTCAGGTTTTTTTTCCCCCAATACCCACACTATTACACAAGGTAAACCCACAGACAACTCAGTGATATCTGAGTTTTCCCCTGAAATTATCACTAGTCAGTATTCCAGCAGTGCACAGATGATTCTGCATGCAGTGATTACCCCGACGGAACCAAGGGAAAAAGGACATGAAAATTACACGCTACTATTTTTTGAAATATCTTTTTATTCCCTCACAGGTACATTTTTGGAACTGAAGAAAGTGTTTCACAAAAATGACCACTGTTGCAAAATTACTCGTGATTTATCGTTGTTTACATGGGCAGGTTCTGCACTTAACACAAGTGGACACGATGGGTTATGCACGAAACCTCAAATGAGACTGAGATTCATGAAAAACCTACATGTCTGGATTAGAAAAACGACTAGGATCATTAAATTTAACAGTATCTTTATTTATAGCACTATATAAGACCATTTCAGGCGATGTTTTTAAGATAAAATGCACTGACACCTGCCCCAATATTTTATTAAAAAGTCATTAATTTTGAGATGATTCATAGAAAGACTATAATTTTTTGCATTTATCTAAGGTCATCATTAGGTACATCCTCGGGGGAAATATGTCTAAATTTGTCTTTTATTATTGGGTCTAAAAAGCTGTCAAAGTGTCAAATACCAAAATAAACCCAGTTCCATGGAAAGACCCAGGTCTAAAAAAGTCATAGTCATAAACAGTCATACAATTAATATAATGAAAACTACAGAAACTCATGTTGGGTATTGCAACAATATAGCATAAGAGCGTATTTTTCATAGTATGTAGGTGTTGACACACTTTTTTGCAAAAGCCGGAGGGACCGCATATTCTTCCTATGTTTTCGGTCTTGTTTTACTACTAACACACGTTCTTTTATCAGTGTCAGGGAAAAGGACGTGCTTAGCATAGAGCTCATGGTTGCTCTTGTTGCTGTGGAGTTAGAATGAAAGTGTGAAGAGTAGTGCTCTTATAGAATCACTTTTGTTATTTAAACATGTGACTCAAGGCTTTATAAAGAAGTCATGAGCCGTTAAGGCTGCTAAGATGAGGTCTAAGCTTTCTACTTCACAATGATAGTGCCAGTAACTGAAAATTTGTTGAATTTAAAGTGCCAAAAAAGATTTGATTGTAGCTTTAACACCACAGACAAAACTAAACCAAGTGGAACTAATGAGATTTCGCTGTTGGTGTTGACTAAAGTACAACCCAGATACTGGCGCTGAAAGGAAATGAAACCTTTTTGTTGTGTCTCAAAGTCTTGAATATGTGAATGGTTAGATAACACCGTCTGGGCCCATGTCGCTCACTAACTTTATCTCCTCTCGGATGACCTTATTCCTATGCATCTCCCGTTACCTCTAAGTTTATGTTGAATATGGGGATAGACTCATTCCATATTGTTAACATCATGCCGCGTGTTACACCTCAACACCTCCTGACTAGTAACCATAGTAACAAGCATTTGGTCTGGTATTTTGTCAAAGCTTTTTGTTTTGGAATTCTTGACTGTGCCAGGCAAATCATTCAGACACTCAAGTATCATCTCCTGGACGAGGCTATCTGACACTATTACTCACCACTATTTCTCTTTGAATGTCTTTTTGTGCTCACCTGTCAGACCTGGCCCTTGGTGTTGAAAAATGCCCTTTGTCTTTTCCCCATTGGAATGAAACCATAAAGTCTGCCATCCCCTTTACGAGGACTCACTCAAAAGCAATCTGTCTTTGATCTGTGTCATGAGTAAACATGGTGATAGGAGTTAAACCCAAGGTCGAACAGACGTCGAAAACACTTCTGCGTTTTAGCTGTTCAGGAGATAAGGGAAACAAAGTGCTCTGTCAGGCTAAGTGGCTGTAATGGCTACAAAACAAACAGATGGAGAGCTTGCCACTTTAGAGGGAGGAAGGACTTTGCATTCCTAAGAGAACAACAAGAACCACAAAGCATCTCTGGACTTAACTTGAGCCAGACACGGTTTGTTTACCTTGCAGGTTGTTATGCAAACATTTATCTGAATTTATGGTCAAAGGCTAAGTCTGGTGTACACTTTATTGTTCCTGAAATAATGCCACATGACAGATAGACTGAAAGCAACTTGTTGTGCCTGTTACTGCACAGGGTACTCTTAACAGGGACAATGCATTCTAAACTTCAACAGCCCTGCTGCACTCCCAAACCAATTATTTTTATTATTCCTATTGGTTTAGACCATGGAACAGTGGTTTGTCACTGCATTGAACAAAATATGCATGTAGTGCAACCCGATGTTGTATAAATTCAACCTAGTTGAACTGTAACTGCTGCATGCCGTGATGAATAGTTGCATGGTCAATAGAAACAAGGCATCCAGCCAGGCACGGAAGGCAAAATGGGTTGAAAGTTGCTGGCCTGAATTCCCCAAATTATATGACACAAGTTTGCATTTGTGTCAAGACACTGGGAGGAAAGCTCCGTCTTGGAAAAAGATTTCCATCCGAGTTGGCATGTCAAGTGTGTTTTAAGTGGCAGTATAGGTAAACATAGCTCTCTGGTTTCATTAGTTCTATAGATCTATTACACTTTCTAAATTGAGCTCATGAGGAAAAGAGATAACTTTCATATAGAATAATTTATTTTCACATAGTTACATCACTCATTTAGAAGATGAGTATAACAGGTTATTATTGTTTTCATATGGTCTCCACCCCAAAACAAGTGACTTTCGCAGCTTACTTATCTATATTATAAAAGCCATCTGTATTATAAAAGCCCAGTGGCCTCTGTGTGCATGCATGTGTGTGTATGTGTGTCTCAGGATTCACACAAAATCTGTACAGAGCTGACTGCTGCAGTTTGTCATGCTTATGTTTTTTTGGTCAATGAACAGACTAGCGAAAATGGCAAGTTGATAGGACCAATATTTTGGGAGATATTAGTAATTTTGGAATGAAATAGCCTTGCAATCACGTTGTTATACCCACAACACTTTGGTGGTGACTGCTGGACAAATGCGGTACAGCATGAATGAATACACAACAGCATAAAAACTACTTCATCTAGTACCCGTGGATCCCCGTTGGTCAACGCACTAGTTTGGATCTATGAGAGTAGTAAAATGCAAAACAAGACAAATTCTCAAAGACACAGTGTATCTATAAAACCTTGATGAGCCTGCTTGTAAAAACGTTATTTTGCTCAACAAGTACTCCTGTTAATTATCATGAATTAAAAGGATTCATAAAATGTACTGTGTTCTGGTATCAAACTCAGTAATTCAAGTCATGGTCACTTTTATGAAGTAGTATACTTATTTTGTTTCTTAAAGCTACATTTCTCTATAAAAAGGGAGTACTTCTAACATCTTTAACTGTTTTATTGATGTTGGCTGGCATTGCTTTGGGATGAGGAGGATGCATTGTAACAGACAAAGGCCATGGAAAAGAGTCTGGTGTTTTTTCCCTTCACATAAACAAAGGCTGTTTAAGGCAATGATGTCCGGCTTTGCTTATATCTCCTCAACCCCCCCGCCCCCCCTCTCTCTCTTTTGCACTCTCTCTCCCCTTCTCTCTCTGCTCTCTCTTGGTTTCTGTCTTCCACTCTTTCACAGCTGACCACCGTGAAACCATTAGCTCTCTGTTTGTGCTCCACTGGTATCCAATATCTCCCAGTGTATGTTAGTTTGACAAACAGAGAGTCCTAAAGGTGCCTTAATGGTCGGCCAGTACAATTTCCATTGTGCCGTGCAGTCAGTGATTAAGGGGACGTTGATTGCAGGGGCTTTAGGGGTGCCTGTACTGTAAGTGATATTTGGGTTATTCTGGGGCCTGTTGTTGCTGTGTGTCTGTGTGATTGGATGCAGTAATGGTCCCAGTAGTACAGCAGGCAGCTAGGCAGGCTTATGGCTGAGGCACTGCCTTCCACCTCTTCCCATTCTGTGCTTTATAGATCACCAGGGGGTCATGACCCCATCATAACTCTTCCAAACCTGGAGAGGATGGAGAGCTAGCTCACGGGGCCGGAATCCAAAAATGTGCCCTACCTCCCATGCGAATCCCCCCCTCTCTGTTTGTTCTTCTGTGTAATGTGTGGTCCCCATCAGGAAAAGTGGAGTGGGGACGGCCAGTGGTGGTGGTAGTGGAACCGTCACAGCTGTTAGGAGGTCCACTTGCCGCCTCTCCGGTTCAGGGGGTATAGAATCAGAGTGGAAAATAGGGCATCTTGTCGATGTAATAAACCAATGTCAGGGGCCAGCAGGGAGGAAATAATGCATGTGTGCAAGAGAGGAGATGGAATAAAATAGGTGAGGGATGTTTGGGACTAACACAGGAAGATGAAGGTGGGAGAAAGGGAGGCAAGAGTAGAAACAGAGCTGAAGACAAGTGGGGAGATAAATTTGGAGTGGAAATCCAAACATGATGTCATATTATGCTGATAAACTAAATCATTATTCCTATTTTACTGTCCCTACATGACTAGCATTGTAAAACACATAAAGATACCTATTAATATATATTGTTGCAGTTTCACATCCAGCCTCCCACTCTGCACATAATAATACAGTATCATCCGCACTATTTTATTATAAGCTGCTCAACTGCACACGGCATCTTCCTTTTTCCACACCTACCTCATCGTTTTTTAATGCGCATACATAATTTAAAGCCTCTTGTCTTAAGCATTATTCTGTACTTAACATAAAGTAACGGAGAAGTGAGAAAATATGTTGGCTAAGTACACTGCACCATTGATTAACTACCTCAAGGTCTAAGAGGCAAGTGGGCTTGAGTGTGTGTATGTCTGTGTGTGTGTGTGATGTGGAGGAGAGGTATGGGTTGTGATATCTGCCCAGACAGAGAAACAACTCTGATCTGATGACTTTCTTGGCAGACAGACGGCATCGACTGGCAAAAGATCAACTCGCCTAGCTTAACCCTCGCACATCAATAATGCTGTTCAAATAACTCTGCATGACACAAAGGCAGGAACCATTGTACTAGAAACCAGAACAGAAAACAGGTCATTAAAAGAAAGATAAAGCAGCTTTACAGGCAGCACGATTGAGTAATTTGAATAACTGAATTTGGGGATGTCAGTTTCATAAGTCATATTGTGTTTGATGTATTTGTTCAAGGTTCAAGGAGACTGTTTTTGCAGAGGGATTGCCAGTTTAATTATATTTTAGTGGAATGCATTCCGTGTTTTGTTTGCTCAGGTGGTGACAAGCATGATGAAATGTAAAAGACAGTTGCTGCAAGTAGCTACTTATACTGCAAATGTGCTTAGGGAAATACTAGTTTCTTCTTTTCATGTGGCTATTATCTAACTTTTTTTTTTATCTCTTTGTACACATAAGGACAATTCATCCTCTGTGTATTCAGAATGAAAGAAAAATAAGCAAGATACAGTCACAGAAAAAAATATTAGACCATGAAAGTCATCAAAAACAATGGTTATGCAATCAAGTACTAACTCCTGTGTGTATCTTGTGACTAAAACAGATAGAAAAGGAAACATGGAAGGCCTAAAAGCACTGTTGCTATTGACATAAGAACTGAAGTGTTTTTGTTTATTATCAAGAAAACATGGAAAATGGATAGATATCAGCATTATATTTATCCAAACAAATGTACCTTTAGTTGTACCAAGCATTAAAATGAACAAGAAATTGAAGGAAACAAGGGTGGTCTAATCATTTTTTCCGCAACTATATGTGCCAAATTTGCATACTTTACATTTAGAGTTAAAATGAACAAATATCTTTTAAAATAATGTTTTTCCTGGGTGCAGATATTGCCATTGCACTGTATGATAACTGAGCAAATCCCTGCGTTCACACTAAACACACCAGCCTGGTATTCAATAGATTATAGGAGCTGCATCACACTAAAAGTTACTCTTCATCTCCAGATTCGGTTGGTGTAAATTATATTAACTATTAACCTATTACATCTGAGCAGAATTTACTTAAGTGTTCTGGAGTTTTCCTGTTTGCATCCCCAAGTGCCTCTAATCACAGCTTCACCTGAGACAAATACAGTTTTGCAACATGGAGCAACTACTCATTTATTTAAATTTCATGAAACATTTACAGCTCCAGATAAATCACATTTATCATTTAACACAGGGAAGACTTAGCATTGTTTTTACTCTCCCCCACAGTACTTGACCCAGAAACTAAACCTGTAGAAATAAGCACTTGTAAGGTGTTTTTTTTGAGACCGATTTGTTTCATATGTTATGACACACAGGAGCAATTTGTCAAACACGTGTTGCTGTCTTCAACTGCCTTTTGCAGTCGGGGGAGGTGCTGATAAATCTTTGAACAGTCCTGGCGTATATCAAAAAGAGCAACTCAATTCATGCTTTGAAGGCCTCAAGTTAGTTACCACAGATGTTATTTAGCAGGAAAAGAGTAGGGGTGTAAGAAAATAACGATTGTGCAATATATTGTGATATTTCATTTCACAATACTGAATCGATATTAAAAAGTACTGTGTCGATATTTTTAGGTATTTATTCAAATGCAGCTATTGTGGAGGATCATTTATGTTTTTTGTTTTTCTTTTTTGTTTATATTTGATTTATATTGGTTTATATTGATCATTTAACACTATTTTATTAAATAATGGTTATTTGAAGCATCCTAGAAGCACTTTTTACTGTCTGAGAAAGGAAGATGTTAGTTCCTTTGTTGAGATTGCACAAAAATGATGATCTGATGTTTGTTATGAACTAATAGAATATGAACATTTGAACAGGATCTTAAACTGTAATGTCTGTAAAACATAATTTAAAATTGAACACAGGAACATTTTGTGATATAGCATTAGATCCTGTTGTGATCCAATAAAAATGTGTTTAGTATTTGTGCATATTTTGGGTGTAATTCAATTCTTCAAGGAAATAATCATTTAAAAAAAGAAACAACAAAAAAAAATGCCTTTTTAACAGTATCATGATATATCATGATATATTGTATCGTGATCCTAGTATTGTGATTTGTATCGTATTGTATCGCCAGATTCTTGCCAATACACAGCCGTAGAAAAGAGTGATTTTTACTTGGTCCAATGAATATTGTGTTTTAGGAACGTGCAGTGTAGTAGTTAATTTTTTTTCATCAGAATGTCTGTGTGTGTGTGTGTGTGAGTGTGTGTGTGGGGGGGGTGTCTGTGAAACATTTTGGTTTATTTTATGTGTTGCCTCACTCTGGGTTTCACAAATTCTTTGGTAAGGCTGGACCATCCCAATTTTATGTTTCAACATAAGCCCATTGACACCATTTCCAAACCCTAAAAAAAAAACAATCCTTGAGATTTTGGTTAATTGTCTGCAATAGTATATTATTTATGATGTTTTTCCTCCTAAAGCATTAAAACCACATTAGCAGTTTTTCCCATATTTCCTCAAATAGCACCCAGACCTTAATTTACTTCAGCTGTAAAATGTACCAGGCCTTTATCTGATGGAGGACTGTGTTAGAGGGAGGCCTTTATTTATGGTTTCCTCTGTTTAATATGTGGAAATTGTTGTGTTTAGTTTTAAATCTTGTTTTGATTTAGTCATATTGTTAAAAGTACTGCATTGTGTTTTTCGACAAATGCAGCATTTCTTTTCTGTAGCCCTCTAGTGGTTCAGTAGATAGAAACTATTCGGCCTTTAACCTCCTAAGAGCCACTGTCCACATTTGTGGACAAGAGTTTCACAACTTTATACAAAAAAAAAAAAAAAGAAAAGAAAACTGTCCACCACAAAGGACATTCCATAAAAATATTAAAAACTGCATCTGAAAAAAACGTTGCATCATGATGTTTCCAAGATGGGCACTTCATTCATTCATTCATTTTCTGAACCCGCTTTATCCTCACTAGGGTCACGGGGGTCGCTTGGAGCCTATCCCAGCTACATAGGGGCGAAGGCGGGGTACACCCTGGACGAGTCGCCAGTTCATCGCAGGGCTGACATTTAGACAAACAATCACTCTCAAATTCACACCTATGGGCAATTTTAAATTAACCAATTAACCTATTAGTGCATGTCTTTGGATGGTGGGAGGAAGCCGGAGTACCCGGAGAGAACCCACGCAGACACGGGGAGAACATGCAAACTCCACACAGAAAGGTCCCCGTCGACTGGTGTTGGAATCGAACCCAGGACCGTCTTGCTGTGAGGCACGAGTGCTAACCACTGCACCACCGTGTCGCCCCAGATGGGCACTTATTTAATAAAAAAACAAAAAAGCTTGTACTTTGCTGACATGTCCTGGGTCTTAGGAGGTTAATGAATGAGCTTTCATTGTGTAGATGTACGTGATAATTTTTATAAATGAATATAATTGGAAAAGAGAGACACACATCAGCAGTAAATGAAATTGGACAGTGACACTTCAGATGAGTGATCTAACACAGCAAGTTGGACAACATTGCTGGATGTATTACATTAACTTATAGAACTGATGCTACATTGTACTTAACTGGCAGAACACTATATGACAGGCACCAGAGGTTAATCCGTATTATTTGTTACCAGGCCTATATTTGTGGTCCTGCTTTTGTTTGTTTGTGTCAGACCCAAGACCTGGCTTGTAACTGGCTCTTGGCTTTCATTTGACGAAATCCAGTGCATTTCTTTTCTCGAAACGTATATACACTTGCCAGAATCAACTCTCGGACTAGTAGGATGCTTTACACAGTTTGACCCTACTTATTCACAGTATGAGATGTAGCAGGCACGGTTTAACTCTCTGACACTGGCGGACACTTGAGCTGTTGATTATAGTCAGTCTGTGCCGTTGTAAACCATAACATAGCTTTGCAATGAAACTGCAGTTCTTGCGGTTCAGCAGTTCAACCCTCTTACCAAACTTCCACTGATAAGGATCCAGGGCCTTTGCACAGGAATTTACTGCCGGTTTTAAAGGATCTCTCAGAGGATGAAAGGCTCTTTAAAAGGATGTAGAATAGGTCATAAAGTAGATTTGTTTGTCAGACTTTAATAACTTCACTTGGCACACATAATGTGCTATGATGTAGTTAGAGATAGACATGAAATAGAGGGTGAATCCTTTTATCAGCCAAACAAGGACAGGTCGTCACAATAAAAAGACCTGCTGATCTTCATGCATGCTAAACAGGGTACACAGAAACCTACCCATGCATACACGTCCTTTCCAAACTATACTCAGTGGAAAAAGCAGGATCAGTCCATCATTCACCACTTAATTAATCTTCAGTGCTCCTTCTCCTGCATTATATCATTCTCACATATTCCTGCTGCTGTCACTGACCTGTCGTATTCATAACCAACTAATAACTAGCCCAGTATTTGTCACAGCTGCCAATCAAAACAGTTGGCATGGAGATTGCTGCTCCCCTGACTATAGACATCATCTCATGTAGGACAAATTAGGAAGGGAAATGGGTCCCTTTTCGCCCGCACTTCCAGTTAAGTATATTTTAAGCTGGGGGGAACATTGTGTCTTTTGAACTAATACAAGCATATCATGGTAACAGTGCTCCAACAGGGCCTCTAGCTGTGTTATTACCTGCATAGTCTAATCGAGAACCAGGGGAGGATGTGAAAGGGCCATGGAAAATTCAAAAAAAAAAAAAAAAAATAGCAGTAAGATAGAGAGAGAGAGAAATCCCTTATGTGGAGCCAGAGACCACACATGTGTGAAATAAAGGATTCCTTCATGTTTTGCATGAACTCCCTCCATTTTTTAATCATCCACTTTTAACTAATGGCTTGTAGGCAAGGCGTGGAAGGCACGCAGTGATTATTTCCATCAAGTCAATTAGCACTGGTATCTGGGAAACTGTCACTTTGATGAAAAATGATTTGTACATAACAGGTCTAACTTTGCTGCAGGTATTTCTGCCGCTATGGTAGATCATCATCACAGTGCTCATTCAAGACTTACAATGATTGGATGGATACTGGTATGAATGTCACTCTGGCCTCTATTTGAATCAGACACATGTTCTCTTCAGCTGCTGCTTATAAAAATGTGGAACCCACTTTTACTGAATTTTCCACTGTAGAATTTAAAATGCACTGATCTGTTAAACAGGTCTCAGTGGGTTGTCAGGGATTTGGGAAATATGGAAAGCATACTTATAAATCCTTTAGACTGTGTTATTAGCCAGGTTTTGTTCACAGAGCCTATGATTGGCCAGGTGACAGTTTCCTTTCTCAATTTTTGGCTCAGATTGATGTTTCTCTTCCATGAAATATGGTGTCTTTAAGAACTAACAATAATTTAATGGTGTAACTACACTAATGACACACCTACAGGTGCTGATGATTGCTATAACACATCTTGATGCGTGGAAAGAAAAGCTATGCTGTCAAATGATTGGTGTGACAATAAGGTGTTGTAATCCAAGGTCAGATGAGACACTGGCACTTGCTGAAAAATAACTTGCTGTGTTGCATGGATTGCTGGTTTTTGCTAGCATGTTGCCATTGATTAGAAAAAAAATAATTAGAGGTATTGATTTAGTGCAGCCTTCTGATCTGAAATTTATGTTTGGTTTCTGTAGGTTTGAGCATTGAGTATAAAGTGTAATTGTAAACTCAAGTTGGCTCGTCTTGACCTGTCCAGGATGTACTTGCCTGTCTTTGCCCCATGTCTGCTGGAATGGAGTTTGATGTTTGTTAACTTTAACTAATATGTGATTTCTGTGAAAACTTTATTATAATTTGCACTTGAATTCTTGAGTTAAGGCCAAAACCATGTATTGTAAGGTCAGGTGAATTTGTGATTTTGTGAACATTTATGTCAGTTTTGAAGAAATTCAGTCAAGCTGTTCTTTATATATTGCATTTAAAAGAATGGGACAGCTGGACAAACAACATGGGAACATAATTCTTCTGGGTATAGAGGGATAAAATGTAAAAAAAAAATGAGCCATACATGTGATACATAGTTAGAGGCTATTACCAGTGAAGAATCTGACAGTTTATAAGTCATATGTAAGATAGTAGTTTTTGCTGTTCTTACATTTGTTTTTGCCTGTTGCCTCTTGGCCTTGCTGACAAGTTAAGTTACACTGACTGATAACATGGCTCGGCTGTGTAGGGATTACTGTTGGACATCCTGCTTGAGGCCCCTGGGAACACCATGCTGTATCTTTCTGTCAACAGTTAGTGCTCTGAGAGCGCTCTGCTTTCTGTGCGTTAGTGTTTGTGTGGTACCATATTTCACACTGCACCGTCCTTTGCCAAAATCAACTAACCAGCTTCCTCCCTCATCTTTCTATGCCTCTGAAAATACACCAGTCTGCAACCTTGATGAGGCAGAGCTGAACTTTGAGCCCTACCTCATCGGCCCATGAAACACCTACATCATCAGCATCATCATCCCAACTCCAAACCTGCATTTCAGCACCCAACAATAACCTTCACCCCAAATAAATCTCTCTGACAGGGTGATATCTTGCCAGTGACACATTCTGTAGCACCGTGGATACCCAGGGCTGCATGCCAGCCTGTCTTTAACTCTTGAAAACGAAGGGAAAAAAAAACCATCCTTCGTATCCTTGTGGGGGTTTGGGCAGTTGCTCCACAAAGTCCCTGTTTCTTTGTAAATGGAGGATTAAGAACTCATTTAACACACAGATATGTGACAGTGGTGGGAGCTCTACCTTAATGGGCCCAGCTTGTGCTGACAGATAACTTGAGCTGAGTTGCTGTGGACTACGAGCTGTATCCACTTCTTCCCTCTAAATGAAACAGACTGTTATTCTTTCCAGCAGGCCATACAGTAGCCCTGTCCATCATTAAAGCTATGAATCATGTCTGTGCACTTGCACTGGCTCCCTCAGGGCTGTATCATTGCTTTACCCCTTAATCTGGGCAGATTTCCGTACGGTGTACACTATAGGTTTCTGTATATAGCACAATTAACAGCTTGCTCATGTTACTCTGCAACTGCACTGCTTTCTACAAGCTTCCCACATTTGCCATCAAATACTATGGTTTCAGGTATGTAGTGAAATGTAAGTAAATGCATATGCGTCCTTGAGCAGTGGTTAAACGTTACACAGCATGGCTTTTATAGAGAGAATGCTTCGCTGCTGGTTAGCCCTGTTGCTTGACATTATCACAGCAATGGAAAGTACCATATGTGGTTTATGTTGATGTTAAATTGAATGTTGAGAGGGTTTTACCATAAAGAGTGGAGGCTACAGTTCCGCTGCCGAGAAAGATAAAAAGAAGTCATGCCTCGAAGCGGCTTCAAGCTGTTTTGGAGGTCAAATGCTTCTTCAAAACACCCTCATTAATCTCTAGGACCAAATATAGGCTACTTTTTTATATTCTCTTTGATTTTAGTCTGTACCACCATATTAAAATAATGTGTACGCCGTGGTTTTCTTCAACCATGATGTTAACTTAAGTTGCAAAGCAATTTGTCAAACAGAATTCTTCATGCTGATAAAGAGAGTCGTGGAGAAAATATCTCAAGGCAGCCGTTTAACAACATAAGTATTCACAGACATGTTGTAGCATGTACCGTGTGTTCATGTGACAGAAGCATGAGAAATGTGAATTTGTTTGAAAAGATGCACTTGTTGCATTCCCTGCCTGAGGGAAAGATGCATCATTTGGACCTGGACTTTGACATAGTTGAGGGATTACCCATGGCAGTAGATAGCCTTCCATCCTTCCTTGATTTTGCAGAATTATGTCTTATCCTAGTAACTAATTGGCCATCCATCTGTCAAACCCTGATTTCCAAGTCCTTCAGATGTGTATCAGCTTGGGATGAAAAATATGGAGTTGATAGTCTGTAATAACATAAATATCTCATAGAAATTCTCTCACAACATCCTGCTCTTTTTAAAAATGTGGAACACAATAGCTCAACTTCGAGTCTGAATTCTTTGTATGTATCTGTGTTGTCAAGTGTTTACTTTCGTACTCACTGCACTTCTTTATGTTGAAATGTCTTTTCGGTGAGCTACACTTCTTTGTATCCGTTAGCGAAAATGCTGTTGCTTTCTTTAGAAAGCTGAGATGCAGCATTGACCCTCTAGAGAAGAAGAGGGTTGTTGTACTACCATAGCCCCCCCACCACCACCCCCGCCTGTCACTTCAGACAGCCTCTCACTGGAGAGCTCTCTCTCAGATCAGCACTAAACTCTCCTTAGTCTCAGGAAGTGTTGGAGGAAGCACTCTCAGCCTAGTAGGCTTTTCTTAGACTCCTAGGTCTCATTACATATTCATAGCCTTACAGCGACTGAGTTAATACAAAGAACAAAAAAAAAATACAGCCCTTTTTTTTTTATTACTGATTTTCTTATGGAAATCACGGGAAACATATTAAGTCTTGTATTTGCATGTAAAAATGTCATTTTGTTTTAGACTGAACACATTTTATGCAGACCTACAACCAGAGCCACTTCCAATAGTTATTATTATTTATTATTTTGGACCACCTGTTTTGAAGAAAACATGAAGAAGTAAGAGTCCAAGAATCTTACTGATCATTACTGTTGGTAACTAGAAAAGCACTCGGAGAGCACAGACCTCCGGCAAGGCAGATCAGTGTGCTCCCCCCGTGCCCCCCCCCATCACCACCAAAACGTAATCATTTGTTCCTTGTGCCAGTATCAACACTTCCTGAAATTTTCATCCAAATCCGTCCATAACCTTTTGAGTTATCTTGCACACAGACAGACAGACGGACAAACACACAGACAAACCAAAGCAGGCAAAAACATAACCTTCTTGGCGGAGGTAATAAAACCTTGACATGATGTTGAAGGTGGAAGCTCACCAGTAGATGCGATAGGATTGCATGGTGTCAACACATTGTTCCTCAGAGGGCATCTCTGGCGGTCCCACAAATGGGAAAACTGAGATGTTCACATTGTAGACAAGTGCCCATGAGACAAAACAAAACTAAGTGATTCCTGCAGTTGGATTCAGGCAAACACCTCAGTACCCTGCCCTCCTTCTGATTAATAGCCAACATGTCTTGCTGAGCAGCCATGCTCTGCCACGGCTGGGGGTTCAGGCTGAGAACGAGGTAGCGGCTGACAGTGGTGAGGTATGTGCCGCTCTGCTCCACAGGAGGTAATGAATCGCTGTGGCTGCCAGGACTGAAGTGTAGACAGCAGAAGGAAGAAAAGTGATCAGTCTTATAGGGTGAGGTGGTACTTGTCCACCGTGCAGGCCAGTGATAACAGATGAGAGATAGACCATGAAAGAGAGAGGAAGGGAGAAGGGGGTTGTCAGAGAATCAGGAAGAAAAGAGATAAGGAGTAAAGAGAAACAGTTCTGAAAGAAGGGAGCACAGAAAGGTAGAGAGGCAGAACAAAGGTCATTGAGAGGAGGAGGACGAAACATGGAATATGTGGCAAGAGGAGGAAAAAGAATAGTACGGGCAGAGGGTTGGGTGTCACTCATTCTTTGTTAACATTTCTGGGGAATTTCAGTCCCATTTCCCCCCACAACACTCCCAAGCCCACCGCAGAGGGGGTTCATTATTCTCACTTTACTCCTCCACTAATTATCGTTATCATTATGGTGGATAATTACCATTTCACTGCCTAACACCCATGTAGGCTGCTCATCTCAGAGTCACACACAAGGTTATCAATAGCTGCTCAATTGCAGTCTCATCTGCCTAATTATACGATTTGGGCTTTGTGATAACTGAATAGGATGTGAAATCTAGTATTATGCCTTGTGAGTACTGGTGAGAAGCTGAATGTCAGCAGAAGGCCCTGAAATAAACTGATGCGTACGGAGCCTGTTAATTAAAAGCTGTGGCTTGCACTGGAATATAAATCAGAGGAAAGCAAGGGTTATGAAACAACTGGAAGTCTCTAAAATATCCTGCAGGCTGGCACTGGGATGTCGGCCTATGTGTTAAACACAATCCTGACAGACAAGACTTTGGTCTTCTATAGCCATCTGTACTAGATTTCACCAAGAACTTTGGTTATGATGGTGATGATATTTGTCATTATGATTTCCATAAATCCTTGACATGTCTAAAATCAAATAATTGAAAATTCTAGCCTTAAAATGTATGTTGAAAGGCAACTTTTTATTGTGAAGTTATTACCGCCATTAAGTTCCATTAACTTCTGTTTTGCTTTGACAATAGCTTTTTTTTTGTTTTTGAAATATTGATCAGACAGTAAGAAAATGGAAAATGAAAACCAACATTAAACCAGTATCCACTAATGCATGCTTTGCTGCCTGCATATCGTTAGTGGGTCATAATGTGGTGTGTGGGTTAATGCGGCATCTTTGTGTTTTTTTTAAAGTTACTTTCATCTACTGTTAAATGCAAGTTCAAAGAGCTCTGACTTGAGAACAGCATATGTTGTGCTTGGTTGAAGCTCACTGAAACTTGTGCAAGAAAACACTGAAATTAAGGAACTTAGGATGTAAAAGTATTAGAATCACATGGGAGGTCAGAAAAACATTTGGGGAAACAATAGGGAGACCCCGGAACCCTTACAATCAAACTCCACTTTTACTTCACATACTATATACTTTATTTTCCACAACAACCGCAATATAGGTCTCAAATTGCATTCAGAATGGTCTTAGAAAGTCCTAAATGCAACTTTTTGTCTATTAGGTCACATACTTGGCCAATAAAGCTGAGTCTGATTCTGATTTTTGAAGGTACAGACACTCTGGTTTCCTGGGCCCCATTCTTTTTCTTCTCTTGGATCTGTTTCTATTCATTCACACTATTAAACACCAATCGATTATTATTTCCAAAGTAATGAAAAGCTACAGCAGTGAACAATCGCTCCTGTGACTTATATTTCAGTCGCTGGCTGTGACTCATGGTGAGCTTAGTAGTCCTGTTTGTCAAGGGGGTTTCTAAATCCCTCTGTGGCATTTCAGAGTTGCAGCTGACGCCTCAAACCTGATGAATGTTCTCTCCATTTACTGCAGTCCGACACTGAAGTGTAAGACTGGAACAGGTCTAATCAGCGGGAAGAAATTCTCCGACTTATGTTCTGTTACGTACAGAGAAAAGCAGTGGTGAGAGAAGGTCAGGAGTGGAAGAGAAGGTCTGTACAGAGGGTAGGAAAAAGAGCGAAGGAAGGTGGCACTAAATGGTCCAGTAAGCTTGTGACAGACAGTGTGTTTGCCACAGAGAACCTCATGACAGATAGGAGGCACATTCTCTTGACCCCAATTACCAGAGGTGTTTCTTTCCACCAGCTAATCCATGGCATATAGGGTGGCCCCTCCTCCACACCATGGACATTTGCCTTTCCAAGCTGTTATTTTCCCCACAGTGTCACGGATGATGCCAACGTCCTACTGACCGAGATGTGTCTGACCTCTTATGAAACTGTTACTTTAATCTAAAATCTATGTTTGCTGTAATGATCAGTCTGATACAATCAACACAATCTATCTGTTTAAAGTGTACATTAACATTTAGATTGTACAATGTATATAGTTGGAAAGCAAGAGATTATTTGTCTTTTCAATTATAGATCATTGCATGTTTTTGTTTTTTTGTTTGTTTTTTTTTAGCTAGAATTAGGGATGTAACAATCACTGGCATAAGGATAAACCGCGGTTAGTATTACCGTTTAAATTCTAATTATCATGATAACCGTGTTTGATTACCACACTTTCACGGAGAAAACGCCTATGTAAAGATCTGCTTTATGTCAAATATTTGAGTATAGTTTTAATTTATTACAGTTTTAAGTTTATTTACCTAATATTTGGAACCAATATTCACTTTTAAAGTCTTTGAAAAGGTTCGTTAAGCATCTTTGTGTTACTTATGCAATAAAGTATATACATTTTTCAAATTGGATTTTATATTTTTTTTATGTTTTTTGGCCTTTTATGTTTTTATAGTAAGTTAAAGTGAAAAAAATAATAGGCAGATGATATAGATGAAGTCGTGTTGAAAAAAAAGATACCCAACATGGGTATAGTAAATTATTTTATTTGTTTTTTTCTGTTTTTTCAAATGCAACTTGGTTAAATTATTTTCAGTGTGTGTATAAGTACTTTTTGAACATTTTGAGCACAATTTCAATAATACCGCGATAATAGTAACTGTGATAATTTTGGTCACAATAACCATGATATGAAATTTTCATATCGTTACATCCCTAGCTAGAAGGCAACCATTTACATATGGATAGATGTCTAAAAAAATCTAAAAAGCTTAATGGTAGGATCATATAAAACAGGATACATCGTAAAAGTAGATAATCTTCACAGTGAATTAACTTAAAATAATATTTAAATGAAACATCGAGGCTACTTTTAGCCCCTTTTTATAGTAATCCAAAATATGTATCACATGCTTATGTTCTCACTAGTGGTTTCAACAGCAGAAATATTTTTATGTTGTCAAGAGATTATCTGACCGCTGTCTCTGCCTCTTTCCACAGAAACACTCATGGACTCCACCACAGCCACAGCAGAACTGGGCTGGACAGTCTACCCAGTGTCAGGGTCCAGTGACAACAGTGTAAGTGACACGCTCCACTTTTTCTGCGTATTTCTAGTTATAAAAAGGTTTAGTTAAATTCTTGATCTGGTTGTTAAGTAATAATATAATTCCTGCTAATTTTGTGACACTAGTGGCCTTTTGTCTTTTTCTTTTGTTTTAAATTAGAGTGCAGCTTACAGGGAAATTGGCTCAGTCCCTCAGGATAAATGTACTACTGTTCCCGGCCAATGTTTTGGTTTCTCACTACTGGGTCAAAGTTCAATTCATGAGCCAGCTTGATCCCCAGAGTGAGCAAAATCTGAGCTTGTGCTTAGTAGAAAAAATCCAGATGAAGCTGTTCAGCACTGACTGACCATGTTTGACATTACATTTAACATTTCAGATTCAGGCTTTTTTGGAGGTTAGTTTTGTCTTGTTGAAGGGAGATTCTGGGATGTTTTGTGGAATATATTTCTTTTTTCTTTTCAGGATTGTTGCAAAAATTCGTGTAAACGTTTAGTCCTATTTGTATATTCACCAGGTCTATATTGGATTGGATTACTTCATTATTATTGTAGTTCTGTACCTTTTAACCTCATCTGAACCTTCGTTCTCACAGTAATCACAGAATGAATGAAAAATCGTAAACCTAAAGTTAAGTAGCTGACTTCTTATGCCAGTCAAGAAGCTATGTGTTATATGGGCCTTGGAGATGTTTGATGCACAGTATTTCCACATGGTTTGCCAAGACATTGGTTCCTCCTAGCCACACTGAAGTCAGGCCCACTTAAAGCCAGCCAAAACCAGAGTCTCAGACTCCTTCACTTTTTTACCCACCACAAGATTTAGACTTCTTAGAATGAGTCCAAGAAAGAGAAAAAATGTTGTACACTTATTTGCTGGTGCATTTCAAAAAACCACTGCCGATTTTATTCAATTATTTATGCTTCTGTGGTTTGTATTAAAGATGGTTTGAATTATACTCTATCATACTCATCAAAAAAAGAAAAAAAAAGAAAATGGCAGCACAGAGAGTTGGCATTAAACAGTTCCATGATACAACTTCAAAGCTGTTCTGCAATAATTTAGGACAACTTCATCTCCCAACCTGCAGGCATGTTGTTTTCTCCCAGATAATTCCTAGTCAATAACAAAACACAAAGATGCCTAGTTTCCTTTTCTCTTGCCAGCCCTGGATTCACGAAGACAGAAAACTTAGGCTAACCCACACCACACAAATTTAAAAGTTTACATAAAATTCAAGTCTGATCTTTTAATATTTAGCCAAATGCCAAAGGTCATTGACAAAAATTAGTTTGTTCAGTCAAATTTCTCACTCTACGCAGTGTGGTGAAAAGAAAATATGAAAAAAAGTCCAACTCTTAAAGTTTCACCTGACAAACGTCAGTTCTGTCTGCTTCCTACACCAAATGAAATATGTTCACATTTTATGTGAAAGATTTATTAGCTAACATATTTTATATGTACTCTTTTTTTCAGTTTTAATATAATAATTACATGCCCTCTTCTGAAAACCTCCATAAGAATTATGATATATCCCTTGCTTGGAGTGCAATGAAATGCGAACAAGCTCCAAAGCCCCTGGATTTAGGCAGGTATAGATTGGTAATCAGTGTGGGTTCTGAAGTTTTATGATCATATGGCTGAGCTTGGTACAGTCCATTGCAAAGCAATGAGTGAGAGAAATGGAGATAGCTTGTCCCTTATTGCCCACGGCAACAGGTGTGGAAACAGAGCTCGCTCTCCCTCTCAGTATAACAGCAAGAGGTGCTTTACAGAAGCTATTGTCTTACACACATATATGCATGGCTTCGTGGGCTTAGCTTGTGGATCAGTAACATCCAGCAGAGTGCCGCACCAGCAGTTGGCTTTCACTACTCTGTGTAGCTTCATGAAATATATCCATAGATGACATGTGATACTCTGTCACACACTGGAAACACAAACAAGTAACAGTATAATGTTAAATTTTAAAAAAAAATGTTATGGTAGGTGGTGTTATTCCACTTTTTTATTTAACTGGATCGAATGTCACCTATGAAATCACTGGCGATATTCCTTGAACAGCTATAAAATAAGCTGCCCACAGTAATTTTTAATTTTTTTTTAACCTACTGGTGTAAAACAATATTACAGTTTAGCTTGTTTAAATCAACTTTTATAACTCACTCTTTGCATAGCCAAGACTGTTCTTCCTTTTAATTATATAAAAAAAAAACACCTAGACCTTTGAATGTGTGTGCGCCAGACAAGAACGACATCATCATTTCTTTTGACAGTTGGAAAACACTGAGAGTTAAATAGTTTAATATTAACCAAACCATGCCAGACTTCATTTCCAGACAGTTGTAGATTGTCGATTGTCCTCTGACTGACTGCTGAAGAGTTTGGCAGCAAAATTCTGAATGACAGACCTCCCACAGCAGACACAATGTACATGCAGCAACAAGAGACATGATGATACATTAAACATAATAGAACAATGGCCCACCCATAAAAGACAATGACAAACTGCACATCCCACAGACATATGCACACACACACACACACACACACACACACACGCACACACACACACACACACACACCCACCCACCCACCCACCCACACACACACACACACACACACACACACACACACACAATAGCTAAACAGAACTCTTAGGAAACACAAAGAGGTCTCAGTTAATGTATGAATGAGGAAACAAATCTTAGGTGTAGTATGACTACAATGCAGAGTATGCACCAGGAGAACTCAGTGACATTATAATTATATTAACTCTGTAGAAAAATAGAACTGAAGACCAAGAAGAGGTCACTAAGGCTAAACATAGCCATGCAAACTGACCATTTATAAAGAAACTGGTGTGTCGTTTGTAGTCTAATGTTACTCATGGAGCTTCACCCAATGAAAATGTGTTATGTGACAAGTATATAGCCAGCTATGGCAGAGCAGGGTTAAGTGGTCAGTATTTCTTCTCAAGTGGAGCTGAAAAACGTGTGAACATTAGGTCAGACCTCCTGACCCGCTCACTGCCACGCTAAAGCACTGACAACAGCAGTCCTTTGGAAATAGACTTATGGCTGCAAGGAACATGCAGAGCTACTGTGGAAGGAAAACTGAGGTCTTCTGCATAGGCGGAGAACATAATGAGGTGGTGTGTGTGGCCTAAGATATCATTATGGATGTGTCATAATGTGCCGGATCAGGATGTCATTTTGGGACACACCGCACAGAAACGTTGCAATCTGCACTGCTTGTTGCAAGAGGTTTATGAAACAAATTTTGTTTTTGCGTAGAATTCCTTCAAAATAAGATTAAGGTTGTTTATTTACACAAGTTGTCGGCACATGTGGCAGACCAAGATATCTTGTTTTCAGTCTTTTTTCTTAAGCAATTTGTTCAGTGTGTTTCATTAAAGTGGCCACTAATTTGCTGTGATTCACAATTAAAGTCTGTAAAATCATATATTAGGAATTATGACAAGAAATATGCAAACATAATCCACATGGAACTTTGTGGAATGGGGCTAAAAGATGGAATTGTTTTTATAGTTTCACATGTTGTACGTTAGTAGTGGACAGTGGTAATTGGAGTTGACTAGAGCAGACAGTTCTACTTAAGTCGCTCTGTGTGTGAGTGTCTATCCCCTTCTATGAAACTGAGTCTCCTGCAGGATTTGGCTCCCATGGCCTCTCTCATAGTAATTGAATGCAGAGAGTGGGTGTCATTTGTCCGCTGTCCCTCTAGGGAAGGTACTCTTGCTCTGACAGATTTCCCACAACTGCAAATGGGGCGACAGTGCCCCAAGAGTTTTCCACTGGATTTCTCTTTTTGTGTTTGTGTGAATAATTTATTTATTTCTGTCAGTGATGGAGTAGGAGTATGTAATGTAGCTCCGGATTGTACAGTCCAAGTTAATTCATACAGTGTAATGACAAAATGTGATAAATGTGCAGTTAATGTCATGTCGAAAGTGTGAGAAATTTTAACTGACAGTTCTGACATGGTGTTCACCCAGCTTCTAGACAGATGTGTCACGTAGAATAGAACACTTTTTTAACCAGTAGACTGGTCTTCAGTTGTCGAGAAACAGGTGTAGAGTTCTGCTATAAAAACATACAAATTGTGCTTAACTCTGATTTGGCATTTTGTATAGCCTCTTTTTATGGTAGGAACAGACTACATGAGATATGAAATAAGCTCTGACTTTTATGATGGGTCCAGTAATGGTTGAAGTGTTTTGTTTTGGGTCACAATTTGTATAGCTTTCCAAAGAGGAGTTTTACAGTCATTCAGAGTTGTTTGAATGACTGTAATGACCATCAGCTTCTCTTCCATTAGCTCTTGCCATGTGGTTTCACATTTGTCAAAATTCTGATGGGCTGTTGATGACCATTGTCCATGAAGAGTATGCGGTTACCTTTTTGCAGCCAACAAACTTGTTGACTGTTTGCACACTGGCCCAGTTCTCCTGGCTGTGCAAATGTACAGGGGATACTGAAAATTTTGACAGCTTGATTTTGTTGCTTTCTATTCCAACTGACTAACAAATCAAACATCATGTGTCAGTTTTGCTGACTCCTGGCACCCATTAGTTCCCTGACTGACCTTGAAAGTGAACATCCTTCTTCATGAGGCCAAGCTCAAGGTTTTAAATGAGGATTCGGTCTGACTTTGGTGTTTACGCTGAGAATGAGCAACTGAAGGTTGTTGATTTTATCTCTCCACCCAGTGGGAGAGATTTTTAACCCCTTTGTAGCCATAACAGAATGTCTGTTTATAAGTACCTCATGTATATATAGCCTAGAGTTTTATACACAGCCCTTTGATTATTTTAACTCTAATTCCAAATGTCAGTAAATGGACAAGATGTAAATGTTTGCTGTTAATACTGTGCTTGGTTTTTTTTAAATTTGTTACCGCAAAGTCCAAGGAGGTGTTCTGTCTCAGCACTTGAAAGAGGTAAAACGCTGTCTTAGGCCTTGACAGTCTATTCCTTGGCTCTGTAGAGACCTTCTGTCATGGAGATTTATGTATCTCAGATCAGATGAATACTCTCCCAGTCCTGGAGTGACAGAGGAGTTATTGATTCTGAACCTCATTCTCAGTGAGCGTTAGTGAACTGTGGTACCTTATAAGCTGTAACTCCAGTGGAAGTGAAGAGCAGTGTGCATAAAGGCAGTATAGTGTTGTTCAAGCTACAGCCCAACCATCAACAATGTCAGGCAGATTCTATGTGAATGGCATTAATCTCTCAGTACAGATGTTTGTACTAGGGATGCAAATTATCGATTGATCCATTAATCATTAGTTGGTTGACCTTATCGATCAATTAACGATTAATTGATAAGCGGCAATTTTACTGAGAACCTGAATTTCTCTTTCAATAGGGTCTATAAGAATAAAAGCTAAATATTGTTTATATACTTCATGAAAAAAGCATGTCATAATCCTTAATGATTGATTTTTTTGTACCATTGGATACAGTCCAGGCAATGACATTTATGGAGCAGAACTAAATAAATTCTGCAGAGAAATAAAATAAAATAAATGGATTTAAAGAGGGGCAGTTTAGAAGAAATGGGCATTTCTGACTTTGCATCACTGACATAATGGAGCGAGATTTCAGCGGAGATTGAATTTAAGATAACGTTCAGATAACATACTGGTCCCATTCAAAATTGGGGTGAAATTTACTCCATGGCCTGTGTCAAATTTTCAGAGTTAATTCTACTCAATTCAGTGTCAAAATTAACAATGAACACTTTAGAGCTATTTTTTACTCCAAATTTAGTTTAAAAATGACTCTATAATGTGTTAATATTTATTTCTCTGCAGTGTTGTTTTCTTCATCAGTTTGCACCCTATGCTAGGGGTTTCCAAGGTGTGGGTCGTGAGATGGTTTTCTGACATTTCTTGAAGTAGCTCTTGGAGTGGTGATGATAGATGAAGTGTATTATTGTTACACTTACGAATTTGAAGGACAAAATTTGCTCTATGGGTTTCAACTACCCCTTGACATGCTTTTACTTTGAAAGAGCAGAGTCCTCCCATTTGTAATACAATACAATAGCTTCACAGTGACAATCTACACCTACAGGTTTGTCTAATGCTGTCACATTATTAAAAAATAAACTTAAAAAGGACAATAAATGTTGTAAAGTAGATACATTAACCTAAATAAACATTAACATAACCCCCCCCCCCCCCTTAACCCCTGCACATAAAATAGAGCACAATGAGTAAAATGTCCAGTACCCACAATGCAATGTGACAGACTGGCACTAATCATCACTCTGCAGAGTTGAATTTTACACTGCATTTGTGCAGAACTTTACACTAGACCTAGACCAGGGGTGTCAAACTCATGTTAGTTCAGGGGCCACATACAGCCCAATATGACCTGCAGTGGGCCGGTCATGATTAAAACGATAACACAATAATACATTAATAATATCAATTCCAAAATTTGTATGTCTAATTTCTATGTTTTAGAGTGAAAAAAGTAAAATTACTGTATACTAACAAAATTTTTTACACCTACATACTATCCTTTAAAAAAATGTGGAAAAATATGAACAACCATGACCAAAATGAAATTTATTAAGAAAAAAAGTGCAATTTTTAACAATTTATGCCATTATTTGGCCTCAGCTTCTCATTTTCACATGTTCATTACAACGTACAGATCACAGTGGATCTACAAATACACAAAACATTTAATAACAGACAGAATATTGGTACAATTACACTTAATTCTCTTAAGACATTTCAGACTGTTCATATTTGTTCAGGTTTTTCACATTTTTTGTAAAAGGCTAGTCTGTAAATGTTAACATTTGTGTAATTTTCCTTTTTTTTTTTTTACACTAAAACAAAGAGAAAAATTTGTAGTTTTCATTATTTATAGTTTATTATGATAGTATTTTACTGGTCTGACCCACTTCAGATGAAATTGACCTAAAATTAGTTTAACATCCTTGATTGTTAATATCTTCAGTGTAATTTTTGCATTTCACTAATTCATCCCGTGGGCCGGATTGGACCCTTTGGCGGGCCGGTTTTGGCCCTCGGGGCCGCATGTTTGACACCCCTGGCCTAAACGATACTGGAAAAAACTGACATTGCAATTTTTTTTACCCTGCGATATATTTTGCAATATGAAAAAAGCTGTGTGGTGCCAACATAAATGGTCAAACAAATTAGTTGTGTTTCCTCTCATTGTGGCAACAATTGCAAGGCACCATCAACACAGAACACATGTTTCAATATCATCCTTCTTGTAGCCGAAATAATTCCAGATAACTGCTTTTCTTTTTAGCACCAAGTCTTCGTTTTCAGTGATTTTCTCTTGTTCGTTGGTCATTTTTCAATATTGTTACCATTGACTCAAACCATGTGCAGGGGCATGGTCTGCTTTGGCAAATTGATTAAGAACGATTGCAATTGGTGGATTGTTGCGGGCAGTATGTGTCAGGTACCCTTGAAATGAGAGGAGTTCATTTACCTCCTACTTTGCAGGACCTGCGATGTGACTATTGCGCGCATGTACATCGCGATGACGATGCTCAAACGATATATTGTGCAGCTCTACTTTACACTGACTTTTAACTCTATTGTTAGAGCTGGTTTACTCTCCGTAGAGCTATAAACATTCTATCTGGGTTAAAATAGGTTGACTCTGAAATATTGACGCTGCATTTTTTACTGTGTATAAATTGAGCATTCTATACATAAAAAAGACCCACTACTGGTATTTAAGTGTAATAAATAAGTAAATAAATACACTGTAAACCATTGTTCTAGGTAGTATTATTAGGTAATGTAAAGAATGTGATCTGTTGTGAGAACATTTTGTTTTTTATGTAGTGCTGTTCTGTGTCATGTTTTGCTAATGTAAGAGGACGTTGTGCAGATGTTTCACGACAGTTTGAAATTGACTTCAGGGCATTAAATATCACATGCAGGTGATTCAGAAAACTTGTTTTAGTTTGCTGTAAATAATGATGCATTACACCCTTTTTAAACTGACCCATACACTGAGGAGTATTTGCCAACGCTGTACTCAACAGAATTATTCGTCCCAGGAACCCAACGAGAGCAATTAAAACATAAAACACTGAGTTTTTGTTTGGAGCCACTCATGCATTGTGTTTCACAAGATTGGTTTTTCATCATAAGAGTATGTCTATGTGTGTGGTTTTTCTCAGAGGAAGGAAACATATCCAGTGTACCATGATAAAATACTTTCCCTCTTTACCTTGAAATAGCCTTGTATTTAATTTAACATACTCTACCTCCAACGTTTCACTGAATACTTCACCGACACAAATGAGCCATGATAACACTTGTTGTGCCTTTGGGTATTAAGGAAATATTTTCATAATTCAGATCTTAAATATTATTCTTATGCTTCGTTTGTTTTGGTATGTACTAATGATCTGTTGAATACACTCAACCAGATGACTGGGGAAAAAACAACATTTTGCTGAATGTAACAGGATCTTGGTAGAATAAGCTGCAGTTTTTATTTCCATCATCATCTAAGGGCACCTCTTCCCCTTGAACTAATCCATCTTGACATCCACCACCTCCACCTTCTCCACTTAAAACACATGACCACCTTTTTACAACACTCTCTGTCGAGAGTTGGGGGAAAAAGCTGTGAAAATGAAGACGTTTCTTCTAATTTCACACTCTGAGCTTGATCGTTAGGCTCTTATTATGCTCCATTTGCTTCCCTCCACTGGCTGTGATGAAAGCAGGGCAAAGAGGCCATGACAGGACAAAAAGGGGCCCTCCATCAAAACGCATTTTGTTTGGGGTCTTTTTTAGCTGGGCCCAACCCTTCCCCCACAGCACCACTGACACTTTCCCTTGCAGTGTCCCCTGTCTGTATCCCTCATTAGCAGCAACCCCCACCTGTCTCTGCATTCATTTTATTAAACTGCAATTGTCCAGTGCTCTGTGCTGAGCAGAAGCGGACTGTCTACTCTTATTTAATTGGCCGACAGCCACCCCACTGCTTCTCAACAAGTGGGAAGGTCAATGGCTGCTCCTGACCTGGGATGATGATGTTGGCCATTACACACCAAAAGACAGACATTATGTACATTCATCCATATTACCAGAAAGCTGTTGCATGCAGTCAAAGAGGCATAAGTTATCTCATGAAAAACTTAAAACTGACAATACTCCATGTCTTTTATGTGATGCAACAGTTTCTATATCTAATTTAATTTGGTAATAAAATGTTATTACTTTGATTTAACAATAAAATCAGCATTGCTTTGTACTTTTTGTGCATTATAGCTCAATATAAATTCCATTCAGGTCACATTGTAATGCAAGTTACAAATCAATAAGAGTTTCATTTTTTGCATTTGATTATTTAAATCAATATGGACCGCATTATCACTCAAATACTATTTCTGCTAAATTAAGCTCAAAGAGCTCGAAGGCAGCATTTTCATACATAGATTTAGACGAACATGGGCCCTAAGCTTTCACTTCACTTGCATCCTTTTGGCTACACATGAGTGTTTTCTGTTTGCATTGGCTCTAGAGATGGTTGAAGTTTAGGTCAAGCCAAGCATTGCGCTAGCGGTGCTTAATTAGGACATGGGAATTAAGAACTAAAGCTGTTGTAATTAGTCGGAGAGTGTTTGATAGAACACTGCTCTGTAACACGAAGGGTGACTTTCTTCTCCCAGCCCGTCAAAAACTGTCAAAATCCCAACTAAGCGAGCACTAATTTGAGAAATTACATCAGCTGTGTAGTGAAGAGTGAATTGGGGGGTTGTCTGGGGGCGGGAGGTAGTAGAGGTTGCAGCTGATTCAAACAGGCTCATGGGGGTTGAGAACAGAGTCTCTTTCTTGTCTGAAATGCTGAGGTCAAGGTCATGACCCGCTTGTTGGTTAGCACGCATGGTGTATAATAGAGTGTATGGTTTGATCCATAGCCAAGGGCCAAGCTAACAGTCTGGAGTAAGTGTACTCTGCAAGAATATTTAAATAGGTGTGTAATCTTTAAGTGGAAATGCACATTTAGGAACCATACAAGGGGAAGTGGCTCCTTGATCATTTATAGCCTGTATATAATATGTCTGTTTTACGGTTTTACTTTGTCTGTGGAGAATCTTCCTTGTCAATGTGCACTGTGAAGGCACAATAGAAGCTGGGCATACGATGACATAAGTCAAAGTATCTCTGCTCTGTGTAAGTGATGAAATACCACATCTCCAGTTTCCCGTAAAGGATTACATGTGTAAAGGTTGTTCTTCAAAACATTTTGGCCAGTACACAGTTTATTTATCTTCAATACTGCAACTATACTTTTTTTTAACATCTAATTTTTTTATAGATAGATAGCGGCAAACCGATCAATGCTGTAGTTAAAATGTTGTCTTGTATAAAAACTCTTTAATGCTTGTTGGCTTTCTTGTGCAAGTACAAAGTGCAAATATAGCAGATGACACCAGTTCATTCTGTGTCTGAAAAATAAAGTCATTCAGCAATTACTGAGAAGCTATTCTCATCGATTAAAAAGACACTGCAAGTTACATATTTAAACACTGTAAACACCAAACTCTAGATCACATGGCTGCATGTTGACATGAAATTAAGAATATTGTTTTCATGTAAATGAAATAAGCTTATGCAAATTGTGACTAAAAAGAATGAGGTCCAGAGTAAGAATAATTCAGTTATTCAGGTACTATTATATTATCTTAACCCTTTCCTTCATGTAATCAGTTAAATTTAAATGTCTGAGATCCAAATTACTCCAAGTGATCAAACAATCATAATCTGTGCTTGTTATTGTAGAAATACAGTTGTGGAAAAAAATATTAGACCACCCTTGTTTTCTTCAATTTCTTGTTCATTTTAATGCGTGTTACAATTAAAGGTACATTTGTTTGGACAGATATAATAATAACAACAAAAATAGTTCATAATAGTTTAATTTAAGAGCTGACATCTATCCATTTTTCATGTTTTCTTGATAATCATCAAAATCACTTCAGTTCTTACATCAATATCTATGGCAGTACGCTTAGGCATTCCATGTTTTCTTTTCTGTCTGTTTTAGTCACATGATGCACACAGGAATTAGTATTTGATTGCATAACCATTGTTTTTGATGACTTTTGATTGTTTAATCATTTTTTCCGCAACTGTAGTCTGTGAAACCTTTTGTATCTTGTTACCAATGACTGTTTTTAAGGATTTTCTAAAATTCTGTTCCGTGTTCTGAGAATCTATGTTATGTCATGTGAAAACCTGAAAGAACATAATCACTCTTTCTTTCTGTCTTTGACCAACAGTGGGAGGAGGTGAGCGGTTATGATGAAAACATGAACACCATCAGGACTTACCAGGTCTGCAATGTTTTTGACAACAATCAGAACAACTGGGTACGGACAAAGTACATCCGCCGACGCGGTGCACAGCGGATCCATGTAGAAATGAAGTTCTCAGTGAGGGACTGCAGTAGTATCCCCAATGTACCGGGCTCCTGCAAAGAGACTTTTAATCTGTATTACTATGAGTCGGATGCCGACACAGCCACCAGGACCTCCCCACCGTGGATGGAGAACCCCTGGATCAAGGTCGACACAATTGCTGCAGATGAGAGCTTCTCCCAAGTGGACCTCGGGGGTAGAGTGATGAAGATCAACACTGAGGTTCGGAGTTTCGGCCCTGTGTCACGAAATGGTTTCTATTTGGCCTTCCAGGATTACGGTGGCTGCATGTCTCTCATAGCTGTTCGCGTCTTCTACCGGAAGTGCCCTCGCATCATAACTAATGGAGCACTGTTCCAGGAGACACTGTCAGGAGCAGAGAGCACATCCCTGGTGGCAGCAAGGGGTGTTTGCATCCCTAATGCCGAGGAGGTGGATGTGCCCATTAAGCTGTACTGCAATGGAGATGGAGAATGGATGGTTCCCATTGGACGCTGCATGTGCAAAGCTGGGAACGAGGCTGTGGAAAATGGAACTGTTTGTCGAGGTGGGTTTCTTTATTTTATGTTTATATCAAAGCTGTTAAGCTTAATGAATCACTCCTCTGTGCCACCATATGAGATTAATCCAAACACTAAAGCACACTAACCACATAACCCCACACTCTCACGCTTTCAAGGGATCTATTCAACCCCACCTAGGTGATGGTATAAGATAGTGATACATGGTCATATATGAAAAGGCTGACGTAAATCCTTTTTTTTTTTTTTTTTTTGCATAGATTATCCACCATAGCTGTCACCATATTTGCATTTAAATATCATCCTTTCCTGTTGACAGAACAGGAATGTATTGCTGAATATAGCTATTCACATGATAATTTTTGTTAGGGCTTGATCTCAGAATATATTGCTGTTATTGGAACTTATAAATCTGAATGTTCAGTTCTTTAAGGCTGCCATGAAAGAATGGGTGTGCCTCATTGCAGGTGTTTGGTCAGAAATCTCAGCTTGACAGAGAAAAGAAATACTCTATCTCACTTTCACGAATACTTTAAATTGTAGTGCATCTGCAGTTAATACCCCCATATGAAAGATTAGGTTATCTTTGTATTGTAGATCTATAAAATTAAATCACTTCCATAAACATTGTGGCATAAACTGATGCAAGTAAGATAAAAACACAAATGCATTATGACTCACAACTGGCACTATTCGTTGAAGTAAATTATGCCTGACACAATCTACATTACTTTACTGCTGGGATGAGTGGCATCTTGGTTAGATGGCTTTTCAGATTTTTGGAAAATGCTCAGTTTTATCAGAAAATGTGTGAATAAAAATGTAACAATATGTTTGATATTTATTTATTTGATCAGACAAAATATATATAAAATGTGAAAGCAATTACTATCTGTCACAGTTTCATTTGTAGGCTACAGTATGAGGTATGCTCTTCTTACAGAATTGTGCCTCAGTGCATATTTAAGAAATCTAATTCTCACCAGAGACTCCAAGAAAAGATGACAGCAATTTTGAATCTGGAAAATTTCACTGCTAATCTTTGAAGGCAAAATGCCATCTTTCATCCATGTGGACAAAGAGGATATTTTTCAAAATTGCCTTAATTTTCCTATCAATTTGAGTCTCTTGCAGGCAAATCGATTTGGCTTTTGAAAACGTCAATGTAACAAACATTTACCTGCGCTGGCCCTCCCAGCACTCTGGCAGGTGGCATTTGGTCAACGTGCTTAGAGATCTTGATCACTTGAAACAGCACGACAACATGTACCCTGCAGAATGGAGCCCCCGCTGATGCAGCCCAGCACAACAAACCTCCCACCTGCGTTTAAGATCGGTGTGTTACTGCCTCTCATATGCCTGTAATTACAACACATCCCCTAGTGTCTGTGTGCTGGGAGGGAGAATGTGATGGGTGCTGCCTCACAAACACTGCCAGGCCTATTCAATGACTACTAATGAGGACAGGCACCAGTTTCTCCTTAAGGGATACAACACCAATAAGAGGCACGTGAAGATACTTGCTCTGCTGTAACAAGCTACTTTAAATCGGTAGACATACTTGTTTTTTGACCTACATGCAGCTCATTGCGTGTCATGGATTGAAAGATCTCATGGGTGTCCTCAGTCACGGTCTTTTTTGGTTCTGAACAGGATTATACACTTAAATGCTGTTCTTTTAGCAGAGAAAGCATGTTAATTCATTTCACATCGTCTCAGTGCTAGAAACGAGATTTCATGAACAGATCCTTAAGACCGTGTAGCATTTCACCTTACCGTCCTGCCCATCCCCCTGTTTATTTTTCCTCACACTGCACACTGCTTTGTTACCCAAGATCCACAAGCTTCACTGACCATGTGCTCTTCTCTTCATTCCCTCCACTGCAGTGGTGAGAGTCATGGATTTAAGCAGGGCTGATACGCATACAACGGCAATCCTGACAGAAACACATACTTTATGTGCATGCACCAGACGGTTTTGACTCTACTCACTGTCACTCTGTGTTCCGTGATCATGTGACATGTGAGTGAATATTAAAACTTTATGAGAAGAATGCATTATCTGCGAGTGCAGCTATGGAAAACAGCAAAAATGCTGCACACACTCATGGAAGTAGAGGCATTTTTATGTCTCCATACAATAGTTATGAGTACCTTCACAAAGTGTGGGCAGTATCAAGAAAGAAAATTTAAATATTGAGGTTAAAAAATGCTGTTTTGTCTATGTTTCCACTATTGTTTAGAAGCCCTACTTTGAAAAATGACTGCCACCAGTTAGTCTGTACTCTAGTCATCTTCCTAAATACTGAAAGCTGATATCAGGGCTTTAGGCTGTGGTCAGTCACTGTCTTTCAACTGCCAGAAGTCGGATAATGAAATGATCTATGAAAGATGCGCTTCTGCCTGCCGATATTCTAGGGTAATAATGAATTGATTTGTGAGAGGTGCCCTTTGAGGGTTTGTAAGATATCCTCTTTCATAGCTGGATTATGCAGCCACAGAGACAGTATAAAGCAACCAAGATGAAAGACAGTATTTGTACTGTAATATTAATAATGCAACCGATGCTTTGTTCCAAGATCTCTGCAACTAAACGTGCAATTACGCATGTAACAATTAAATCCTTGGCAGGGATCCCAGCAAATAATTATGCTGTCATGAAATCTGTCAAAATATTGACAGTGAAAAGGGGTGCTTACATCAAATTGTAGAGGACTTTTTTTTGTTACTCTGTGATTGTCTTACAAGTGAGATTAAGTTTCCTCTAAGCAGTGCTGGGAGTGAAGGAACCGCACCACTGTCTTTCACCAGAGATGGCCCTGAAAAGAAAGATCTTATTTCCTCTCAGATCCTTAAGGAGACGTGCACCACAGAGACACATGAGGTCCCGTTTGCCCTTGTGTTTCGCTCCAGAATGAAAGCCATTCTCTGCAGTCGGGGCACAATGCGAGCCATGGTCATGGATGGAAATGCAGACTGTCTTAACAATGCCCATGTGTGTTTTTGCCGTAATCTGATCATCTCACCCCATGTTATTGTAAGTTCAAGGGTCTTGTCTGTGGGAGTGTGGCTCATGTTATAGAGCAGTAAAAATGTTGATTGAGCCTTGTCACTTGTCCTGCCTTGTTATGAGTATTTTTTGTTTGCTGTGTTTACAGAGGAAAAAAAAACATCATAAAACAAACAGTGTACTTTGTGTGGCCCTGTGTCCCAGATTTGTGGGAAGAAGTACAACATCACAGCGTGGCAGCGAATACCGTGGTGCAACTGCTAAATGTTTTGCACATACACACTACCTCTCATGTTATGTACACCATGTTGTGAATGAATTTAAGGACAAACCCAATTACACAACAGTGTTGCATGAGAGAACAAATTTCTTAGAGGGAGGGGATTTTTTTTATTTGTTTTTTTAATATCAAATCCTTTATAAAGAGCAAAAAATTAAATGCACATGCCTCTGCCTCTAGCAATCTCTCAATCACCGATATATGTTCATTTTATGCTGTTTCATTATAATAAAATAAAATACCTTTAAATGTTTATGATTACATTTAGGGCTAGGTGATATGGGAAAATATCACATCATTATAATTTCTTTCATATCAGTCTATATCGATATGTATCACGATATAAATAAAATCACAGTTTTTGTCCAGGTTAAATTTTCTGTTTCTCATAAATTAGTTGTGAAGACATCAGAAGGTTATTTTTGATTTAAATATGATTTATTTTCTGTCAGAGGTTGAACATGACAGATGTGCTGAATAACATTATACAACTGTTTCAGATAAATAAAACAGGTATATATATTTAAAACTAAATTAAAAGTCTGACCAGCAAAAGCGTTCAAGTTTTTAAAAGAGAACACAAACAAAACACGAATCACAAAAGAATACCAGGGGTATATATGTGGGGGTGCGTTCCATAACTGCTGTAACTACTGTAACTGGCGTAAACTGAAAATGAAACTTAACACACTTTGAATGTTCAACTCCCAGCTTCTATGCCCCACCCTACTTTTCAGTAACCTGGTCGCCCGAGTTCTCGGTCAAATTTTCTCCCAAGGGAACACTCATTACCTCCTGCTGTAGCCCAAACATTAGCATATGTGCTGGTTGGTTCTTACGCCTGTGCTGTGTGCATCAACCTTACTTGATGTGGCTGTAGCGGATTGGTTCGGTGCAGCGCTACTTAATTATGATTGGCTGTTCTTATGTCTGTGAAAACATGAACAAATGAATTGTATCATACATGTCTCATATTTCCATTGAGGAAAAGTTATTTTACAATATATATTGTTATCGTTTTATTGCCCAACCCTAATTGCATTAGCAAACGAGATATGAGGGGACAGACTGAAGTGAACCTGTGAATAAAATTACATTGTTGTTCTATTTAAACTTTATGTGGTGTGGCTTTACATGTCGCCAAAATGTATAATAGAACCTTCATCATGTTTAGATATTTTAATGCATAAACTTCACGTAATAAAGCTTTGAAAATGTAAATTAAACAAATACTTTTGTTTTACACAAATGCCTGTGAAAATACAGCATAGCATATTTACTTGACAGGCTCACTACACACCCCACAGCAAATGTAAGATAAGCATTTTTAGGTCAAACTGTGGAGAATTTAGAACAACACAAGTGCCTCTTTATATATCAATCGCTAGCTGAGGTCTTCAGTAGTAACTGCTTAGAAGCGAGGTTTGTGCAGTTGCACCCAAAGCAATTAGATTAAGGAGGAATGGCTCCAGTAATTCTTCAGCTAAATGTGGTTGTAGATAAAGAGAGTTTGGGGGATCGTGTCCAAAGGTAGGTGCTGTGCAGACTAGATTGGATAGACATGATTGCAAGGAAAGGAAGAGGGGAGGAGACGAAGGCAGGAAATGAGTCCCCCTAACCCATTGTCAGAATCCCAATTATTGCAGTCTCTTCGTCTAGAGAGGGTTTAGGGGTGGAAATCAGCGTAGCACAGACAAATCCACGCCACCGCCTTTATTTCCCTGGGTGCCTCTGTCTTTAATGGCAGCTCTAATTGACTAACAGCACACGTGGGGAACAGCCATGCTGATGACTGGATGTCTGTCCTCTGTGCTGGAACAAGGCACAAAGCAAAACAAAACCAACACACCCCCTCTAGGCGTATTGTGCATTGTGCAAACAAAGATGAAGGAAGGTTTGCACTGGGCTGCAGTGGTGGAAGGGGGGCAGAAGAGAGGAAGAAAGTTAGAAAGCGTAAAAGACAGGGGGAAAATGTCAACATTACGTCTCCATAATAGGCATCCACACGACATTATGTTAAAGTAAAAGCTACACTTATTCTCTTAGATTAATAGTTGCTTCTGCAGCTGTTATGAGCACTTATCTGAGCATAAAGAATACAAATTATTGTCTGAACAGATGTTTACCACAACACTTGCCTTTTAAATGGCAACATAGACCGCATGACTTGTGCATCATGGGCAACAACATCTAATTTTCATACTGATCTTTTCACTTAGACCCAATAAAGGCTCTATGATGTGTGTTTGATAAAAGTAGCCTCTTTGGTAGGATGTTGTAAC
Source organism: Sphaeramia orbicularis (assembly GCF_902148855.1). Lineage (NCBI taxonomy): Eukaryota > Metazoa > Chordata > Actinopteri > Kurtiformes > Apogonidae > Sphaeramia > Sphaeramia orbicularis. The sequence continues at coordinate 55,911,311 of NC_043961.1, forward strand.
AGCAGGAGGGGAAAGGCAAGCTCTAAGGCATGTTATTTGGTCCGCAGAGGCCCCAGGGAACATTCGGCAGCCTTTATTCCGTCTTCCCTACTGTGATGGGTTTTCAGTGTGGCCAGGTGCTTTTTTTCTGTCTGCCAGTCTTCCTTTAGCTCTCTCTTCTGAGCTGTGCACACATCCAGACAGCTGCAAAGAGGGACAAAAAACGGAAAGGGGTTTGGGCAGCAAGGGGAGGGTCTCATCAGAGCAAGAAGTTCAGTGAAAGACATAAGAGAAATCGAAATAAAACACACTCATTGTGCCCACAATAACATTCCTATATAGACTTCTGTCGGCTAAAATTTGCTTAGAGGTCTTATTTATGTCTTTGCGCATAAGAAATCAATATAAGTGAATCCCCAAAGGAACTTTGTGTTGTTAAATACCAGTTATAAAAACTTACAGGATTTCAGTTCTGTTGCAACATGTTGATGGTCATATGAACTATGTTTTCAGGTCAAAAATGTCCAATTTCATCACAATTAATGTTATATTTTCATGTCACAAATTGCCAAGTTATATTTTAACTGAATTTACCTGAAAAACAAATATTCTATTCTTTTAGATTCCCCAATTTTTCTTACCAGATTATATACAACATATCACATGTTTTATTTTTACAGGTTGCAATATGGAGTATGGTGCTGATCCATCCTGCTTATGTTACGCCAATACATACATTAAGAATGTCACACGTTACTTGTTAAATCAACAGTTTTCTAATAATAAGCATTTTTATAAAGAAATCACAATTCTATATTGTTATTTACTCTTTAGTATGATGATAAACTATACAATAAATACTTATGATCCTAGTTTTTTCACAGGGATCATTTGTGGAAACGGTGACATGGCTGCTGAGCATCAGTATGATGGGATCCGTAACAACCATGTCACATCCGTCCACTGCCACATTTTGTGTTTTTGTGTCAACTGTTATTGTTTTAGATCCACAATACTAACATTTATGAATAAGAGGAGAATTAGTAATAGTAAGTATGTAAGTTTATCACTAATAAAGTACTGGTACTGACCAGATCATCATGGGTAATGTCACATCCGTCCACCAGCAAAAGTTTTCACATACACGTGATATTCAAAATCCAATATTTCTGAAAATATAGCTTCCACTGACAAATAATATCAATAGTTTTTGCACAAATGTATTAGTGTTATTTCAACACAGTTCTATGCATTTCTTACAGCTTTTTTTTTTTTTTGACAAAAATGGTCACTCATTTGACCCCCTAAGTAAATTTTAGCCGCTGTCTATATTTAATCACAGGTAAGAATGTTGTATAGCTAGACTTTCTCACTCTCTTTTTCACAGTATAATCATCATATGCAGATGTGATAACGTGACCTGTGATCTCTGTGAATCTCCCTGAACTCAAAGATCATGGCCTGCTAAGCCTGAAAATGTTTTCCACATGTTTTTGCACATGGTGGATTCTGTTCCATATGTCCCAAGCAAAGTTCAGACCCCTGTCACACTCCTCATTATCCCACACCATCTTTTGACTCTCAAATTCAGACAGTTTTACCTCTTATAATCCTGCTTTACAGCCTGATAACAACAGATTGTTTTCTGCTGGGAGAGCAGAGATGGGTGACAACCCTGAGACCTTAAAATTTTGCTTCTGATAAATTTGCCGTGAACCAGCTGCCCTGACAGTAAGGAAATGAGAGCTGCACAGTATATAGAGGGGCTTCCATATGCGCCTCTTTTTTCTCATCAGGGACAAGGCCAGGGCTTTGTCAAAATATCCCCATGTGCTCTCACTCAGATGTCCTCAACTCGTGTCCTGTTAGAGGATTGAAGTCTTTCTCAGCTAATGGAGACTGATGGATCAAGCATGTGTCTGGATAAAAGATGAGAAACAATTGGGCTCACTGATAAAGACAGGAATCCCTCTCGAGTATCAGTGACCTTGTTTTCCAATGATGTATTAGAACTCGGTCAACACTGAAAGAAAATTGTGGTGTCTTGTGTTGTATGCCATTGACCTACATTGCAGCTATTCTAAAAGTGAAAGCTGAGAGAAAGCTTATCCATTCCTGCCATTGGTGGCATGTGCCACGTGTATTTTGCTCCTGTTGTAACCAGGAGATGAGCACATGTTCACAAACAGTTAACACTTGGTCATTGACTAAAAAACTGAAAGGGTGGAGTCTGTATTCTGTTTCAAACAGGAGTCATACAATCTCGCAGAGGAAATTCTCTTTATACGATACTCTTTGCAGTAAATAAAGGTGTGTTGTTTTGTGTCCTTAACTGTGTATGTGCAAGAAATGACCAAAAAAACCCCAAAAAATTCACTTCACTTGAGTTATTTGACAGTCAGTTCCTGTGAGAAGAACTTTCATGACAGAAACTTATGTAACTAACTAACAACTGCCCTCACTTTGACTTCAAAAACCAGTATTTTTCCCTACACTTAAAGAGAAGACACTCTAGAAGTATAATGGATTCTAAAATAAGTAACATCATCCACCAACAAGGATCTCTCATCTGTTAAAATTCAGTTGATGAAAGATTAAACAACTGCATGGGTGAGGCTGATAGATGGGAGGAGGGAGACAGATCAAAACAAAAGCAGTGAGGAAGAGAAATATTACTAGGACTGTGAGGATCTTATTTCTGTTTTTCTCTTCTTATCAGTATTGTTTACCTTACCACGCATCAACATCCTGGAATAATAAACACAGGAGATCACATCTACAGCTGTCTAAATGGAAGACTTTGCAGTACGGAAGAAGAATATCCATGAATATGTCATAAACCCACCACCAACGACAGTAGTTTGAGATTCTGATGCTTTGACTTAAAGCTGCAGTGCTTTATAGACTTCAGCATTACTGTGCAAAAACTGTATAATTACCTCTCAGCATATCATATTTGAAGTGGTCTGACAGGAAACAAGAACCACAGGTGTTTTTAGGCACGTAGAATAAAAAAATAAATACACATGGGACAGCTCTATTTACTGATCTCTGATAAGATTCAGTCAGACAGGACTGCTCTACGCCTTGGCTCAACAAAGGCGTTTGGAATAGTGGCTTCGCTTTTCAATATAAATATTGTATTTAGTCTTTTGGTTTGGACGGAGAAGACGGAGCAGTAAAAGGCCCCTGATTTTAGTTCCCATATTTTACATTTTTTTTAAAGCACCTCTGCCCCCCCTCTTTGGAGCAAGGTTATTATCGTTAACGAAAACTAACAAAATGACGAAAACTAGAATTGTAAAAACATTTTCGTTAACTGAAATAAATAAAAACTATAATTAAAAGAAAAAAAAACAATAACTAACTGAAACTGTATGGTGTGCTTACAAAACTAGCTAAAACATACAAAAATTATGGATAAAATTACCTTCGTTTTCGTCTTTGTCAGTGTCTGATTGATATGAAATCGATTTATTTCCCTCAAGAAATTTTAGCTGCTGGCACTATATGATATTAAACAGTCCATCACTTCTCATCACTTGTTGTTTAGAGCCGTCTTTTCGTCCCCACTCTACCTGGAAACATGGAGACTAAAGTTGGAAGAAAGCAGCAGAGTCCTGTCTGGGATTTATTTGAATTTGACTGTGAAGAAGATAAAAGATATAAAGAAACTAAAACTAAACTAAAACTAAGCATTTAGAAAATAATGAAAACCAATTAAAAACTAGCAAACCTGCTCTAAAAACTAATTAAAACTAACTGAATTAGAGACAAAATAAGTCAGAACTAAATAAAACTAATCTATAATGAAAAATCCAAAACTATTATAACCTTGCTTCCGAGGACAACTGTATTTTTAATTACAGCTTGTGCTTAACAAGTAATAATCTCAACTTTTACACTCATATTGTCATCCTTTCTTTGTTAGTGTACATATACATAGAGGGAGGGCTCATATAGACAAAAGTGTACAGGGACAGGACGTAATAAAGGGACAGATTGACACAAGACAGTGGGACAGAACAGACGTAAGACAAGACAGTGGACAGAACAGACGTAAGACAAGACAGTGGACAGAACAGACGTAAGACAAGACAGTGGACAGAACAGACGTAAGACAGTGTACAGAACAGACGTAAGACAGTGGGACAGAACAGACGTAAGACAAGACAGTGGACAGAACAGACGTAAGACAAGACAGTGGACAGAACAGACGTAAGACAAGACAGTGGACAGAACAGACGTAAGACAGTGGGACAGAACAGACGTAAGACAAGACAGTGGACAGAACAGACGTAAGACAGTGGGACAGAACAGACGTAAGACAAGACAGTGGACAGAACAGACGTAAGACAGTGGGACAGAACAGATGTAAGACAAGACAGTGGACAGAACAGACGTAAGACAGTGGGACAGAACAGTGGACAGAACAGACGTAAGACAGTGGGACAGAACAGACGTAAGACAAGACAGTGGACAGAACAGACGTAAGACAGTGGGACAGAACAGATGTAAGACAGTGGGACAGAACAGACATAAGACAAGACAGTGGGGCAGAACAGACGTAAGACAAGACAGCGAGACAGCACAGACGTAAGACAAGACAATGGGACAGAACAGACATAAGACAAGACAGCGAGACAGAACAGACGTAAGACAAGACAGCGAGACAGCACAGACGTAAGACAGTGGGACAGAACAGACGTAAGACAAGACAGTGGACAGAACAGACGTAAGACAAGACAGTGGACAGAGCAGATGTAAGACAGTGGGACAGAACAGACGTAAGACAAGACAGTGGACAGAACAGACGTAAGACAGTGGGACAGAACAGACGTAAGACAGTGGGACAGAACAGACGTAAGACAAGACAGTGGACAGAACAGACGTAAGACAGTGGGACAGAACAGACGTAAGACAAGACAGTGGACAGAACAGACGTAAGACAGTGGGACAGAACAGACGTAAGACAAGACAGTGGACAGAACAGACGTAAGACAGTGGGACAGAACAGACATAAGACAAGACAGTGGACAGAACAGACGTAAGACAGTGGGACAGAACAGATGTAAGACAGTGGGACAGAACAGACATAAGACAAGACAGTGGGGCAGAACAGACATAAGACAAGACAGCGAGACAGCACAGACGTAAGACAAGACAGTGGGGCAGAACAGACATAAGACAAGACAGCGAGACAGCACAGACGTAAGACAAGACAATGGGACAGAACAGACATAAGACAAGACAGCGAGACAGCACAGACGTAAGACAAGACAGCGAGACAGCACAGACGTAAGACAAGACAGTGGACAGAACAGACATAAGACAAGACAGCGAGACAGAACAGACATAAGACAAGACAATGGGACAGAATAGATATAAGACAAGACAGTGGGACAGACCATCTAAGTGATTGCTGTTCCCGTGCTTTTAACGATAGACTGTATTTTTAAAGATTTAATTTCTGTTTTACATTCTGGAAAATGTTATATCCTTTATGTTTTCAATCTAAGCAGATGGAGGCTCTTTTCGAAGGCCACTCTTTGTTTTTTTCACATCCACACACTGAAATATTCAAGTCAATACGTGTTTAAAAGATCTACATTTCTGAGTACACCCTGCTCTTCTCAAAAGGAAACAAAAAAGTGTGGATTCACTTAACAGCTAATTCCAGCTCCTGAGACCAAATGAGAAAAAACAACAAACAGATACTATGGTTGGAGTCAAGGGCAACGTCTCTGTTAACCTCAGTTTAGTCACATGAAGGGATGGTATCCTCCGCACAGTATGAGCAAAATCAACAACCAAATCAAGCAGTTTATACTGAGGTTTATTTGTCTTGGGGATTTAATCCTGAAATGTTTAGAAATCTCCTAGTTAATGTCAACTTGAGTGTTGAACTGGCACAGCAGTGATTTCTGTCAGTGTTGTTCTCAGGAGGTTTCTGAGCAGTTTGAAGTTGAACCCAGCCTTGTCTAAAGCCTCATCAATGAAAAGTTCAGCTTTCTCTGTAGTGAGTAGGGCTGTGTATTGGCAAGAATCTGGCGATACGATACAAATCCCAGTACTAGGATCACGATACGATATAGAACGGTGTATCATGATACTGTTAAAAAGGCAGTTTTTTGTTTGTTTCTTTTTTTTTTTTTTTAAATGATTATTTCCTTGAAGAATTGAATTACACCAGAAATATGCACAAACACAAAACACATTTCTATTTGATCAGAACACGATCTAATTCTATATCACAAAATGTTTCTGTGTTCAAACTGAAATTATGTTTTACAAACATTACAGTTTAAAATCCTGTTCAAATGTTCATATTCTATTAGTTCAGAACTAACATCAGAACATTATTTTTGTGCAATCCCAAACAAAGGACCTAACATTATTTAATAAAAGAGTGTTAAATAATAATAAAGAAAAAATAAACAATAAAGAAAAAAACAAAAATGAACCCCCACAATATCTACATTTGAATAAATACCTAAAAATATCAATACAGTACTTTCAAATATCGATACAGTATTATGAAATGAAATATTGCGATATATTGCAGAAATGATATTTTCTTACACCCCTAGTAGTGAGAGTCACCACCTCAGGATTTGTTTGTTGACTTACTCAGTGTTAGTGAGTTAAGTACAGGTGAAAAAGATTTTGGTCAGTAGAAATAAATGTCATTCACTTTACAAGATGTTAATAAATGTTGGTAAAAGAGGAACCCGCTGCACACAGAATCCTAACAAAAACACACTGACAAAACTAATACAGGCTTCACTCATATAGAAAAAACAAAACCTCATCTTAGTAAATCACTACTTAAATAAATATATAATATTTTAGTTTTTTTTTCTCAGATTTTTTAGCATTTAACGCATGTACAGCTCCATGCATTATTTTGTTTGTTTTGAAATCCTTATGAAGTGTTATTTCTTTCTTCCTGTTTTTCACTGATTTAATGTTGTACATTTTATGATAATGAATATGCATAAAACACTTGTTTTGGTTAGTGCCCAACAAGGACTTTAATTGTGCAGGATGAGTATACTTGATGTTGGGCAGAAAAACAATCTTGGCCTGGTTTAATTGCTGAAGCCTGTTTGAGGGGGATGGTTTTCATTTGCTGCAGGGGACAGCTCAGCTTTGTAAATGGACTTGTTACAGAATTTTCTGGATGTTAAAAGTTTTTACTTCCCCTTGGGCAGCTGCTAAGCAAATAAATTACTCAATATAATGAGCTGCTCAAATCTCCTGTGGAATACCCAAGCTTTTGGCTGAAAGGTGCAGTTCACACTTTTTTTATTCTTATAAGTCTTGTAAAGAATTGGGTTCATCTAAAGGATACAGGTTTTTTTTGCTATGTGTTGGAAGATGAAAGGCACTGTACAATCCAGTGGGCTAATCCTTATCTAGTCATATAGAATGTGTGTAGTATGAGAATAATCTCACCGTGTCACCATCCCCCGCTTCTTCCTACTCCTGGTCTTGAGTTCTAGATTTTTATGTTATGATTATTCCTTTTTTTCCCCCCACATTTTAAATTGTTAAGCCTTTAGGGATTCTGTGTTTATATTAAACCTATATGGAGAAGGAGGAGGTGAGACTGTAAACAACGAGCTAATAAGGAGACTGCTCTGTTTTGCCTCGTGTGGAAAAATAACAATTGCTTCCTGTGCAGCTCACAGCATGAGTTAAAGTACAGTGCTGGGATATCATAATGTGTTTATGCTGCCATCAACTTTGAAAATTAGACAGTCATTACGGCTTAGTTATTTTCATTAGACTGCAGTTTAACCTGCCAATTCCAAGTAATCATGGATCTCATGTTCTGGGTGGTACTTAACCACATTACAACCTACATTACAGTGAGGACAAATGTGAAGTCTAGATGCACTAGAGTTGTGGGTGTGAAAGTATGGAATGGACCCGGTGACGCTTTTAAGTTGTTCACTCCTTTGGCAAAGTAAAAAAAAAATGCCTTGAATTTAAAATTGTTTAGGAATATTGAATTGAGATGGTAGATATGTTTTTGTTGTTGTTGATTTTTATTTATGGTGTGAATGGTCGATGCTGTACACATTTAATTTAATGTAAGAAGTGTATCAGGTGAAAAGAATAGGCCAAAAAATAAGCTCTTGCTTCTAACCCAGGGGTGTCAAACTCATTTTAGTTCAGGGGCCACATACAGCCTAATATGATATAAAGTGGGCTGGACCAGCAAAATAATATAAATAATAGGATAAGAACTTTTGAGTGAAAAAAAGTAAATTCCGTAATGAAAATGTTTACATCAACGAACTGTACTTGAACATAACATGAACAACTATGAACAACCTGAAAATTCTTTAGTAAAATAAGTGCAATGTTAACAATATTACGCCTTAGTTTATCATTTATACATGTGAATCACAACTTAGAGATCACAGTGGATCGACAAATACACAAAACATTAAATAACAGGGAGATTATTATTAAAATTCCACATACTTCTCTTAAGACATTTCAGATATTCACATTTTTTGTGAAAGACTAGTCTGTAAATGTGAACATTTTTGTGTAAATTAACTTTTTTTACACTAAAACAGAGACAAATTTACAGTTTTCATTATTTATAAGTTATTATGATAGTATTTTACTGGTCTGATCCACTTTAGACTGAAATGACCTGAAATGATTTTAACATCCTTGATTGTTAATATCTTTGGTGTAATTTTTGCTTTTCACAAATTCATCCCAGGGACCTGGTTGAACCCTTTGGGGGGCCACATTTGGCCCCCGGGCCACATGTTTGACACCTGTGTTCTAGCCTATTCCTTTTTTGGTTTTTATGTTTATTATAATTATTGGACTAAGTGCAATGATTGATGTACAAACCAAAATAAATAATAAATATATTCATCATTCATTCATTGTTTGTGTAAAATTAGGCCAATTCTGTGCATTTACGGTGGTCACTAGCAAAAAAAACCCCAAAACGATAATTTCTAGAAGGAGTCAGAGGCGATAGTTACATTATCTTATCAATGCCTCCATTATTTGTTAAATGTTCTGCAATCGTAACAAAAAACCTTTCAGTGTTTTTATTCAACTCATACAGGAACTGAACCAAGACCTGATTTATTATGCTTCTGAAAACCCATTCCTCCTTAGTATTAGTTTTTAAGTGTTGACATGAAAAAGATGAGATATGAGGTAGGTCAGGATTTGAGTTCCTTCTCCCAGAGAGTGTTATATTTTCTGTGGTACACACTATGTTAGATAAGTGTAGAAAGTCTGTGAGTTAAGTTGAGAGACCACACTGAAATTATAAGACACTGTTTAAAAAACCCCCAAAGCAAATCACGTATACATCTTCTGGGGGCCGGACATTAACCACCCTCTAGTGTTTACTACAAAGCCTGGATGGGCCTGCTCCGTACTGATGCCTGGGAAATGCTCACTTCGTGCTGAGATCAGTGTTCTGGTTTATTGTGGTCATCTCAAGGCTGTGTGGTCTCTGTAGTGTTTAGGTGGGGGAAAGATCAGTGCATTTTCATGTGCAGGGTGTTTTCGTTCCACCCCGCCAAACGACTCTGTATGGCACTGTCTTGACACACACCAGGACCACCGCAGTCTCGCCTCTCAGTACAGCATCCCCTCTCTGTGAAGTAACAGGTTTAAGGGACCGTCTGGAATACATTAGTCACAGTTATTAATGAGGTTGTTTTGATTTTCTTCTCCCCTTGTTTAAGCTTTTTTTCACTGTTGCAAAGTCATGAAGATATAGAGGACTTTGGCTGAAACCAAAAAGGCATGTCTTGTCTGTGCTCAAAGGCAAACAACTTGTTTTAAAGGAGATAGTGAACTAATGAGACAGAAAGAGACGGAGAGTAAAAGCTCATGGTACTCTGTCGATATATACTCTGTCTGGCTTAACCACTGTTCATGATGTTACGTGCTTGGCAAGAAACTGATTACTTGCTCCTGAAATGACTTTGCTCAGTTTAGGATGGTCAACAGTATGTAGATGAATGTTTTGCTTGTCACTACCTCCCAGAGCTCGTTATTCAAAGGTGAAATGTCAATTAAAGGAGTGGAGCAAACCTACTGGAAAATAATGTGCTAGATGTCTTCAGGTCGAAACCATAATATAAGATGTAGTATTGAAATATCATGTGATTTAGGCAGAAATCATGTTTATAAGTGAGCTATTGTCTTATGAATTTTATCCAATTCATTCCAATGAAAGACACATGAATGATTAATATTAACATTAATAAAAGGGATTTCATATCAGTGAGAGGCAACCAAATAAAGATGGTTGTTAGATTTAATAAATTAGTTTTAATTGAATTCGAACATTTTTGGAAACTTTTCATATAGTGTGTGTACATAACTCGAAAACATTTAACATAGCATTGTTTTCAAAGAAACCGTAGCATTGAAATATTGCATATTATTGCTTTAAATCTTAAGTTAATGTTAACCAGCTTTGCAACATTTTCATAATCCATAACAGAGAAATGGCCAACTTACTATATATAGAAAACTTAGATATTAAAGATTTACACTAACACTAACTTCATTTCTACTAATTCATTCAAGTGTAACATTGCATGTGCAATACACAAAAGACAATTTAGATCACAGTGTCTCTGTGACCTTTGAAGGTTAATGTTCTGACATTGATACTTAGTAGAATAATGACATTTTAAGCTGCCAGGAGGAATATTCTCTCCACAGAGAGGAACTACCACTAGAGAACACATTTGGTACCATCTAAATCTAAAATGAGCAGACTTGACTGCTCTGATGTGTCTATGACACTCATTCCTTACGCAGTCTTGGTAACTCCTCCTTATGACCTTCTTACTAAATTTAGCAGTTTATGTATTGATTTGAGGACGTGGTGCATTCACAGGATGTTTCCACCATAATGACCTATTTCAAAGATTGCTTTTAGACTTTTTAGACTCCTTACTTTGAGGCTGCAGGAGGTTTGGGGATTTAGCCACTTAATCTGTGTAGTCGTAGACACAACATACCTGTACTTTAACATGATGTATTTTTGATAACTTCATGGCAACGTGACAAGACATGTATCTTCTGTTTCTGAGCCCTATGCAAACATCTACTGTTGTAAAGCATCAATTCAATGAATTTTTTATCTGACGCTGAATGTTTATGCTCTCAAGGCCAACAAAGGGTGTTTTATCTCAATAGGGTGGAAAGTTTACCAGAATCAGCACAGGCCTGCAAGCTGCGCCATTAAGTGCAGATCATTCACAGTGTTGTACCTCATTCCTATTAAACTGTGGCGATGGGGAAAAGAGCCAGTAAAAACTTGGCAAAAGATGGCTTAAATTACATCTGTGTGCACACCATGCCAGCAGGCAGACTTCCCATTAGTGAATGAGTGACTGTGATTGAAATCATAGCGCTGACGCGTTCCGTCAGTTGTCAGTATGGTGTTGCAAGAGGGATGGGCATCAACAGGATCAGTGTTTTGCTATTGGGATTGTTAGTCAAAATCCAGGAATACTTTTATCAAAACATTTAGGTCTAGGTGACATGCCTAAACACTTCATTATTTATGTTTTTGCTCTTCCAAATGACAGAATTACCCAAGTATAGGCAACCTGCAAACTGTCCTGTCTTGTCAGTGAATGTACCTAATTGAAACATCTTTCATTTAAAATTCATTTATTGACATTCCCTTCTATTATTCGACAGTAATTTCAGGATTTTGACGTCAATGGGAGTAATTTATCCAGGCGTATTTCTACAGTTGCATTGTCATTTGGCTGAGAGATCCCTATCAGCCACTTCACAAAACCCCAGAGAACATAAGTCCTTCCTCCCTCTTTACCTATTCACCAACCTTTCACAATCAGGCCTTTGTGGACTTGGCTTGTCTGTCATCTCCCTGGTTCTGTTGATATGGGCCTCGTGCTGAGAGCGCGGTCTCCTTATACACTGCACTAAGCGCTGGCTAATTGAGCTTGTCCAGCTAGAACCTGTTAGTGTGCTGATAAGAAGGTATTTGACCTATTAGGAGGCCCCTGGTGATGTCCTCTGGAAAACATTCATGGAAGATCTTTTCCCTACAATAGTGGTAAACCACTTAAGTTTATTTTTGTCTTTTATTAACTCAAATGAAATACATGCTCTTGACAGTGAAATAGTAAATCAGTGGAAGAATAAATTCGCATTTAATCCACATACAGATGCCCCACTGACAGTGATATAGAGGGAGTGGTGGGGTAGATTCCCGTTATAATGCCAGTTTAATCAAAGAATCGTAGACTGATACATTAATCAAAGTTATATTTTATTTTATATAGAAAGAACTACCCTGCCACTCTGGACTACAAGTAGGACATTCCTAACGCTTAATGGATTGCTTATGTCTCTGTTTAAGGGAGTTGGCAGAAGTCCACAAATCGAAGGTCTTGGATAGTTGCCCTTCCCGTTTCCTCATCTAACTTCCATGAAATGTGACTAACTATGTCTGCGCCCTTCCTCATTTTATGGTCTCTACCAGACATGATGAGATGTTTCTCAACATCATCATTTGAAAGATATCTGGAGCAGCAGATGATCAGGGATTAGTAATATTTTGGCAGTTCATTTAACACCAACATCGATCTGGTTATCCAACCAGGTGAAAATGTGCAAAGATTCTTTGCACATGTCACATCACATTTCATTCTTGATTGGAATAGATGGAAGCTCAGTCGTCATATAACACAAATGACGTGGGTGCTTGCCTACCTAGGGTAACACTGCTGCTTCCAAGAACTCAGGAGTCATGTACCAGTCTCACTTATAGCTTTTGAGACACCTTTATTTTAATTGCAGAGATCATCACAGCCACAAACATGGACACATATCAATGATGTGTGTTCAGAGTAGATAAATTTGCACTGAACAGCTCCCATCGGCCTTGTAAATTGCTGCTCTACAGAGGGTACAAACAGATATAGTTTTGATGACTACATAACTGTCAGCTTATGAATAAATACAGTAGCTCTCCCCCAGAAGGTAGAGGCATCAGGCATTATATTTTTACAATGTCCCTTTCAGCACCTCAGCATTAACGACAAACATGATATGTGCCATTATGCATGGATATGTCAGATAGGCAGTGCTGGAATGCACTGAGCCGTGCCAAGTGGAAAGCAATGCCTCTAGGCTAGGACGTTTAGGCATTAGATTCGTGTGGGTTTCACGTGTACCACTCCAAAGATAACTAGTGTTAGGTGTGCATTTAAAACCTCCATCTATCAGAATGTGAGCTGGGATATGTTCACTGTGTCCCCACAAGTCAGCGAATGAAATCTGAGCTTTTGATATACTGTGGTGGAAATCGCTAAGATATTAGCAGGAGTGTGTGATAAAACACAAGTCAAGTATGCATACTTAACAAGATGATTCTTTGAAGCTTTAAGTTAATAACTAACATTACAATTAAATAATTCTAATTTAAACAAGTGTTCAGAGAACACAAACCTCCGCCAAGCACCCTGAACGGTGTAGATGTGTGGATCAGCTATTTCTTTTTAAATTAAACAGTTTGAAGGTTGTTCCATACAGCAGAAAAAGTTGAAGCTTGGTACCAGTCATGTGTATGCCATATTATATTAAATTCCAATCAATATTTGTTGAGTTGTCATGAAAAATGTGTTGTAAATGGGATTTTCAGTGTTAAATTGAAATGTCCACAGAGTCCACATTCCACAGTGGATGTGGACAATTTTGTGTCAGATACAAGATATTGTTATAAGCTATGGGTGTATCAAATTGGAGGCTAATCAGAGTCGTTTTGAATTTTTTATGAATTTCCGAAAATTGCTCAATGATGAGAGATAGGACAATTGTAGATTTTGTGACCTTGCTGTGACCTTGAACTGTGGCCTACTTGGCCCAAAATTTAATGGGTTGGTCCCAGGGCCTAGGCCTATCTGTGGGTAAAATTTAGTAAAGATGGTTGTTCTAGTTTTCCCGTAAAGTTGCTAACAAACAAAGAAACAAACATGCGAACAAACACACAAAGCAAAGTGATCTCAATACCTCCTGGCAGAGGTAACAAATCAGTTGAACTTCTTCCTCTATCAGATTGCCATGGATAGAGCACTGGTCATCCATGTATAAATTGTCTGTATTAAGCTATTATTACAAGTCTTTTACAAAAAGCACTATTGCTCTCTGTTTTTTATATGTTGTTAGTCCCAGTGCAACACTAGGTAGTAAAGTACAGTGGCGAGGAATTCAGTATTGTCAGGATATTTAGCCCAAAAAAGGGTAGGGTTAGGCCCACATAGGGATAAAAAAGGAAGTGGCAGAAAGATGCACTTCAGAATCTGTTTTACATTCCTATAGTATTTTTTTATTGCATTATTTATATATTACTGTATATATTATTGAGACTGCCCACATTACTGCACCGAATATTTTACATAGCAGCCATTTTGGTGCAAAGCATCTTGGGGGAGAAGAGTTGAACTGAAGGAATATATAGGGGAAACTCAGTGGCAGTGGAGTTGCCAAGGTAACAGAGGGCTTGCCTATTTCCCCCTCTGCCCCAGCATTGGCCCGATCCCTCTCTGTGTGAGCTGGGTACTTAATTTCACTGACCCCCTGGGTCTGGGCTGAACAGCCTCCATTGATTAGGACAAATGGAAGGAAGACCAACCAGCCAACCCCCTCCTTTATCAGGGTTAAGGATGTAGTCATAGAGGGGGAGAAGATGCAGAGCCGGCAGATGAATAGCTCAGGGATCCCTTGTTTTAGATAAATCAATGACATATATAAAGGCTAATTAGTCGATCTATTCACTCAGTATAAATTTTCTGGGGCCACCACCTCACTCTGCAGCCCTGATTTAATGTATTCCACCTCTAAATAGCAGCCATTAAAGCCTTCAAATGAATATCCTCCCAACAATGCTAGTCCTTTTAGGCGCAGGTGTAATGGTGCAGGGAATCGGCTTTGAGTGTGTGTATATGTGCGGGCTTGCACATGTGTGCAGTTTCAGTCACGTAGGTCGCATCTTTGAGACTGTATATCAGGTAAAATCCTCTTTTGGTAATTTAACTCGTGGCAAATCCTGACTTGAATTTTCATGAGCTTATTATCCAAGGACTTGGTCACGTGATTAGGGAATATATTTCTGCTTTCATGTTAACCTTTCACCTAGATGTTTTCAGAGCTGCTTTTGATTCTTTTTTTTTTTTTTTTTTTTTTGAGACTCAATGAAAATTTCTCTTTTACATAAAGCCTGAGTAGTGGAGGAAGAGGACATGTATTTATTTTATTGTCCTCTCATTTTCTTGCTATATCAAGAAAGCATGTGATTAAAAATAGAAATTGGTTGCTTTTATGTTTAACTCCTTTAGTGAAGTGACTCCTCAGTGATGTGTGTGTGCTCGCTTTCAGGAATGGATAGCTTTATTGGATGCTTGCAGTGTGTGTGTGTGTGTGTGTGTGTGTGTGCGTGTGTGAAATAGCCACATTACAGCTGTTGTTTTTTTTTTTTTTCTCCTCTTGAAGATCTGATAGATAATAGTATTCAGTCAGACTCCCCGCTGCCTCATTAAATGCTTGTGGTCAGAAGAATTTATATAATCTTTATTAAGTACACTCAAGGGAGAGACAGCAGGAGATGTAAAATCCAGTCTGTAAACTTGATACTAGAAGTCCGGTGCAGGATAATGTTTATCTTTTGTCCTTTGTTTGAGGTGTATATGTATTCCCTGTGTATTTGTATGTGGGCAGTGGAGGGTTACACAGGGACAGTGACAGGATTCCACACCAGCTGCTCCTTGCAATGCCACCCCCAGCCTCTTCTTCCTCCCTCCCTCCCCCCCCCCCCCCCTCCCTCCCTGTCACACCCCCCTTGTCCCTACTGACTGGACAACACGCAGCCCCTTTATGCCACCTGTCCATCAGCTAGACTGCACCTTAGGGAGCCTCTGTCACTGAGCTCGGTGCTGCTGCTCGCTGCCTTTGTTTGGATTCTGGTCGAGTCCCCCTCCTTCTCTCTCTCGCCTCTCCTTTCCTCTCACTCCGTCTTGCGCTCCTCTGCTCTCTGTGCTGTCCTTTACAAACACAGACACACAGAAAGACATACACATACAGACTTGTGATTGCCTCTGTCAGCTATTTCCTACATCTGCCTCCAGGCACAAAAGGACCCCAACACCATCACGTTTTTTTTTTTTTTTTGTCCACACCTCTTCCTCCTGCATGCCTCTCACCTGTATCAGCTAGGGTGCAGCTACTGGAGCTGTTGTGTCTGGCTGCGGAGCCTGATAGGGAAGATTGAAATCAACATGAGGCTGATGACATTTTACGTAAGCCGGCCATCTCCTAAACATTCAGGCAACTTTCAGTGGTTGTTTATTTCACGGCCTGTGCAAGATAATTCATCCCATATTTCTTCTTATCTTTTCCAAGACAATCATGTGAATTGTGGACAATCCCGCTGGATATCTTCAGCGGGTCACTGAGGTCAATCATCCTCTATTTGTCTCGCTTTTCTTCCTCTACCTCCACCTGTACTTGCCATGCTTTCCTCTACCCGTCCTACTGTCATCAGCAGTCTGAGCCTGTGATCAGGTCTGGAAGGTCTGGGTGCAGCCTGCGGAACGGAGCAGGGAAGCTGCCTCACATGGCAATGGCTCCTGTTGCCCTAGCAACTAGCTGTCCTTGAGAAAAGGGCGCATTTGTGGGTTTCGAAGGCCGCGGCACTGACAGGCACAGCCAAAATCATAAAGAGTTCAGACACATCGATCGGTGTGTCTAGGAGTTCATGTAGAGTAAACACTGTCCTTGGTGCAAACTTAAACTTTAAAAATAAACTTCTGAATCATAGGCTTAGAAGGCTGTGGTGTAGAGTCAGGCTCTGTGATATGACAAATATGACCAAACTCACATCCCCATGTAGGTCATTTCAGATCCAGATAATGGTACAAACACAATATACCACATTTTATGAAAAGTAATCAAATAGGTTGTATGAAACAGCCATATGGAAAACGTGCCCACTTCCTGTTGCATGTAAATTATTTTTATGTGATTATTAACCCTTTCATGCATAGTGGTCACTACAGTGGACAGCTATTCGATAGCTGTTCTCTTGTATATTCATGGGTTTAGTTGCTTTAGTTCCATGTCAACCAACACAGTGGACGCTTATGCATCATCTCATAAACTGCAATTCATACCATTACTGTAACTTTGCTGTTCTTGAGTGGAAATCAATCCTTAATTGTTATTTTTTGCATATTATCTCCATGAAGTAAGTAATAACTAGTATTGGAATATGTTCAAATGTGAGAAAACATCAGATTAGCTGCATTAAACATGGTTTCATTTCACTGTTTTCATATCACTTTATGATATTGGGTTTTAAATACATGTTTCTTTGCTTCAAAAATAAAATTCATGGTGTAGCTGAGTGGACATTTATGTAAATCTATGAAAAAAAAAAAAAAAAACCCTCAGTCTCATTGTTTTTTTCATGCCTAAGGAGGAATAAAAACACTCAAAAAAACAACAACAACAAAAAAAAAAAAACCCTCAACTAAGGTTCTCATAATTCTTGCTTGAAAGGGTTAAACCATAGCTTTAAACAGAATATGGGTCTAAAATATGATCTGGTTAAAAATACCATAACAATGGTAACAAAATAAAATGATAAAACTAATAAATTAATGCTCTCTAACAATAGAACTGTTTGTAGTAGCAGAAAAAAATCACAGAATCATATAAAATAAAATATGCATTGTAAAAACTTTACACAAGCAGCAACATCAGACTGGTTTGATTAAAGAACAAAAACCCTGCATCTGCACTGTTAAAGAATGCCAAATTAAACGGGGATGATGAAAAATTCTGCTGTAAAGACTATGATTTGTGTCACAACAAAAATTCATTTGAAGAGTATAATATGAAGCAATGTTTTTTGTGCGGACACACTATATCCTGTTATATCACTCAACGCTAATGTAGAGCGTGAAAGGTGGAAATGTATATGAGCCACTCTCCACTGGGTTTTTCAAGGGAGCTGCTCACAAATGAACCCACTGAATAATCTTGCTGTAGGTGGTTGGGTGTGCTATTCAGTGCAACCTGTACAGCAAGTGTTCTTTTCCCACAAGAGCCACAGTGGGTGGAGGCTGGCCACATTCTTTTGTTAGCGTTAACAATGACAGCTTAAAACTCTGATATCGGATCCCTCCAAAGTCTCCTCGTTTCCTTCCCATTTCTTCTGTTTCAATTTGGAGACAGTGTATGCCCATTCAGGCACAGCAGAACATGGCAGGACAGGTGTATCTTTTTTTTTTTTTCCTCCTTCCCACTGTCAAGAACACTGTAGCACTACAAGCACAAAAAGTGATGCTTTAGTTTCACATGAGAGCGAAAGTTCAATGTCTCCGGTTTCAGCTGGGATGCGGTGTAAAGGGCAGAAGTTAAGGCCAGAGAACCTTGGACTTTTTCTCCTGTAGCACAATTAAAACTCGAAGCAAAAAAATGTTACATGGTTAAACAAAGCCACCTTTCATGAATGGTTTTTAATAGTTTAATGAAATCATTGAGCTGAGGTTATGTTTCCATCATTGAACACCATATGAATACTGCATTCATTTGCCAACTTCTTTGTAAGTAGCTACAAAATATGACTGAATTAATCATCCACTTTGAGCCGACTTTGCTTTTTAGCCAGATTACAGAGCACCACACCTTAACTTCAAATGATGGTACCATTATCTTCATTAAGTGAGATTTTTTTCCATTTCTTATAATGATCCATCATTACAGATTATGGAAAACAATATAGGTACTTCCAGCGTGATGTGGATTCTGAAGGTTGACAAGCCAACCTAAATGGAGATTAATGCCGACAAAGGGGCCTGCCTCCTGCCACACCCCAGCCATCTGCAGCCCAGTGTACCAAAGGGGTCCACCAGCAACCTGATTGGACCTCTACATCCTCTGGAGAGCAAGCTGTCAAGTGATCTGCCTGCATGAAATGACCCTGTCCGCTTTATTCCCCACAACCACCCACCCTCTAGCCTTGTTCATATTCCTACCCTGTGCGTATGTGTTGGCTCACATGCCTGTAATTTCACCAGTCCACATTTGTGCCTGTCTTCTCACTTGCTCCAAAGAAGTGGGAAAAGCAAGAAAAGCAGTGAAAATTCCAGACGTTATTACACTGCTGCATGCACGGCTCCAGCAATACTCCCCTTTCATCTTTGTTTCCTCCTCTACTGACAGATGGTAGTTATCAGACAGTATGGAAATACTGTGGTTAAGATACTTTTCACTGATTTTTTTTCCCTTTGGTATTTATGACCTGATGATCATCATGAGAGCATTGTGGTCTTGAACAGAGGGCCACTCTGCCAGCGTTGTTAGAGTCAAGATTCTAACGTTTGCCACATGGGAATGACGCACTGCATCCAAGCAGTGAGTGTTCAGGAAGCCGGATTGTGCTCTGTCTGCTTGAATGTACTCGAACACACCAAAGTGCTTAGATGTGATTACGCTATGCTTTTGCATGTTATATGCATGTTAAGACCTTCATTTAACAATTATTTTATGGTCAGTTAATCTGTCAGTTATTTTAAATCCGTCATTTAGTTCCTTAAACAATGTTGACGTCTTCACATTCTGTGACATTTAACATTAAAGAGCAATAAATTCCCATATTAAATGAGTTAAAACAAGAAGTCGTTTGATATTTGTTCAAAAATAATGACTTAAATAGTGAAGCAGTTAATTTTGTGTTGAACAACTAATCAATAAAACCTCTGCGATACTGCAACTGCTTAAGCAGGTAAAGTACTCTGCAAGCATACACTTATTGAAAGTTTATTTTGTGTTTTCATATTTTGAATTAAAGGGGCCATATTTTGCTGAACCAACTTTTATTAGTCTTTGGTTCATTAATTTGTGTATTTGGACCCTAATAGTTCAAAAAGTTTGAAGTTGAACCATCCAGGTGCAGCAAAACTATCTTTATATTTATTTTGGCAGACATTGAGTGGATTTCTACAACCCGTTTTCATTTCTTCCTAATTTGTTATGTTTATAACTAGTTACGTCACAACATTTGCACATATGGCAAGATTTCCGACAAACATTTCTCGGAGTACGCTATAATTATTTGTCAGCAGCAGCGGTTGTAGTCCATACTGAAAATATGTCCAAACTTCGAGCTGATTACCTAAAATGTTCAGTTGTTGGTTGTATTAACAAACACAAGTGGCAAAACGGGACAGAGCGCACAGTCAACAACCCGGAAGATGGTGGGGTCTGGTGCATTTAAAGGGCCAGTGCTTAAAACAACCTGTCTCGTATCATTACTTAAAAATAGGGTTGAAGATGGACCTGTGGAGTTGAATTAATGAAGAATTCAGACCCAAGTATAGCATTTACAGTTTATGTAGACCACAGGGAAATGTTTTAAAATGCATAATTCCATTTAAAAAAGCAAAATATCACTCCTTTAATGATAATTTTTGACTGTAGACTAAGTACCAGCTGTTAGCCATGGTTTTCCTGCGGCAAATAATCACAGCCTCAAGTCACTAATAAATAAAATAAATGTAGTAGAAGTAGACTTAATCTCCATAGACCTAATGACTTGTTTTTTTATGTACTGACCAAAGACATTTTTCACTGATTTATTTAATATGTGTGTGTGCAGTGCAGAGCATATGAAGTCACTGTATTGTTATTATTTTTTATGTTTTGTCTGATTTACAAAATGGAAAAACGGCTGTGCGGTTTGTCAATTTCTCACTTCTGTAAATATATCAGAATGTCCTTTGGGCAGACACTGAACCCCAAGTTGCACCCATTGACAGCTCTACTCCACTGTATTCGTGAGAGGCTCCGGAAAGGTCTGTTTACCATAATATGTTCATGCCATGTTGGTTGCTAGTGTTTTTTCTGGCCAAGGAGATAATGAGGAAAAAGGTCATTTAGTGGGAAATTAATTTACACCAGTTGTTACATGACTAATATTTCCCTTATGAAGTATTTTTAGCTGCCACTGACATTTTGAACAGAGCTCCATGCTAGGTTTTGTCCTTGTAAATACCAATCCTTGTGATGGTGAGCCCTCTACGTACAGTATGTGCCGTGTATAAGAGGTTAAGCCCCTACAGTATGAGCTGAAATTGTCCTCTGGGCAGTGGCCAAATGGGTTTATTAGCAGCTTTCCTTTTTATGATCTCCGCTTATATATGTGTTGACGTACATGTATCAGAAGAAGAAGCAATTAAATGGTCTTTCTGCGTGCGGTGCAGTGTCCTGTGTGTTTTCATTTGTTTCCCCGGTAGAGTGTCCTGTACGTATTTTGTTTGTGTCTTTTGAGCCCTCCTGATGAGTCCATACCCTTAGAGCTTATTTCCCAGGTGTCCCACATTTCCAGCTAATCTGCTGCTCACTTTGGCTCCTAATCTGTCTCGGAGGAGCCTGCTGGGCTGGAGGGGGGATTGGGGATGGGAGCTCTGTGACAACTACAGAGAAGAAAGAGTTTAGAGAAGGAAAAGTCACTTCCCAATCATCTCCACGTCCTCCCATATTGCATGACACACTGTTCCCTTTACCGTAAACCAGGGGTGTCAAACTCATTTTAGTTCAGGGGCCACATTCAGCCAAATTGGGTCTGAAGTGGGCCGGACCAGTAAAATATAATATATAAATAATGTGAACTCCAAACTTTCCTTACATTATGGAACTTTGTATATTTACAAACTATCCTTTAAAACACAGGTGTCGAACATGTGGCCCGGGGGCCAAATCTGGCCCGCCAAACGGTCCAGGTCCAGGTTCCTTGGGATGAATTTGTGAAATGCAAACATTACACTAAAATATTAACAATCCTTATAGTTCAGGTTCCACATTCAGACCAATTCAGTCTCAATAGGGTCAAACCAGTAAAATACTATCATAATAGCATATGAATAATGACAACTTCAAATGTTTCTCTGTGTAAATGTAAATATTTTCATGTATTTACACTAAAACAAAGTATAATTTTGCAAAAAATGTGAATAACCTGAAAAGTCTCAAGAGAAGTATGTACGATTTTAACAATATTCTATCTGTTATTAAATGTTTTGTGTGTTTGTAGATCCACTGTAAGTTATAATATACATGTGTAAATGATAAACTGAGGCATAATATTGTTAAAATTACACTTATTTTTTCAGTTTTTTTCGTGTTATTCACATTGTTTGAAAGGATAGTTTGTAGATGTAAACCTTTTCATAATGTAAATGTGCTTTTTTTGCTCTAAAACATAGAGAAACATTTGGAGTTGACATTATTTATATATTATTATGTTATTATTTTACTGGTTCGGCCCACTGCAGATCAAATTTAGCTGAATCTGGCCCGTGAACTAAAATGAGTTTGACACCCCTGCTTTAAAACAATGTGAATAACATGAACATTTACAAGGAACAGAATTTGGAGTTGTCATTATTTATAGGTTATTATGATCATATTTTACTGATCACTTTTTGAGATTGAATTGGTCTGTAAATGGAACATGAACTAAAATGATTGTTATTGTCTTAAGTGTAATTTTTCCATTTCACAAATGCATCCCACAGGCCGGATTGGACCCTTTAGCGCACAGGTGTCAAACATGCGGCCCAGGGGCCAAAACCAGCCTGCCTAAGGGTCCAATCCGGCCTGTAGGATGAATTTGTGAAATGCAAAAATTACACTGAAGATATTAATAGTCAATGGTTTTACTTTAGGGGCCATAAAAAGCCCTACTTCAGTCTCAAGTGGGTCAGATCAGTAAAATACTACCATAAAAACCTACAAATAATGACAATTCCAAATTTTTCCTCTTTTTTAGTGTAAAAAAGTGAAATTACATGAAAATGTGTAAATTTACAAACTAGCCCTTCACAAAAAATATGAAAAACTAGAAATGTGTTAAGAGAAGTCAATGCAGTTTTACTAATATTCTGCCAGTTACTAAAATATTTTGTACATTTGCAGATCCAATGTGATCTGTAAGTTGTAATGCACACTTACAAATGATAAGCAGGGGCAAAACTGAGTTAAAATTGCCCTTATTTTTCTTGATAAATGTCAGTTTTTATCATGGTTGTTCATGTTATTCACATTTTTAAAAGGACAGTTTATAGATGTAAACGTTTCCATAATGTAATTTTACTTTTTCCACTATAAAACACATTGAAATGTTTGGAGTTGGCATTATTGATATATTATTATTATTATTATTATTATTATTATGTTATTAATTCACTGGTCCGGCCCATTTCAGATCAGATTGGGAGGATGTGGCCCCTGAACTCAAATGAGTTTGTCACCCCTGCTTTAGTGGGCCGCATTTGGCCCCCGGGCCACATGTTTGACACCCCTGCTGTAAACTAACGTGCAGACACATCGTGACACACGTTCTTGTACCAGTGTCGGTACCGGCATACACATGTCTGAAGTGTTCTGCATTTGTGAGTAAGATCAGTTCGAGGTAAATTTGAGTCACGCCACTGTGGTAATAAACATTTCTTTGAAGCTTGACGGGTGGGATATGACTTAAGTAAATGGAGTAAAAACTGACATCTAATCATTAAAATAACTGGCATGTTTTTTCCTGTCATTGGATAAGCTCATAAAAGTGCCTGTGCACTTTTATTAGCTATTTTTAGTAACTGGGTAATGCTTGAACTGAACACTTAAAGTTCAGAGTCCCCTGGTTATAAATCTCAAACATCAGGCTGGAGTTTCTTCAAAAGTAACCCATTTAAAGTCCCTGATAATATCCTTGAGTTTGAGAGTAGTCTGATTTACACCTTGCAGGTCATCAGTGGTCAGCCTCACACACTGGCACGGTCCTGACTAAGAGTGTGAGGATCCACACAGAGTCCCAGACCTGTTAATTGCACCAGACATGGAAACCCAGAGGGAGAAATGAATATCTTGTTTGTGTGCCAGTGTGTGTGTGTGAGGGGTGAAGCGAATGCCAGTTGTCTAATAGCTTTCACACAAGCCTGATTGAATTAGATGGCGAGCAGGACTGTGTTCCTAATTGAATTGCGGAGACCCTGTGTTGCAAACAGTGCAAGCTTGTGTTCCCCGTGGAAGTGCTGAGGCAGACGGGGGACAAGCTGGCCTTTCCTCACTCTCGGCAACAGACACGCAACTCGTGGCCGCTCTCCTACGGTTAATCTGTGGACATAACTGTCATTTCACAAGGTTACACTCGACTTGGATACGAGGAGTTCAAAGGCTAATGATCTGTACTTGTTCTACAGCAAAAGCAAACAACTTCTCAATCTAATATTCCACCTTGTAAGTAAAAAGCCCCTGTAATTATTCATACCGGCTAAAATTTACTTAGGCGGTCAAATGAGTGGCCAAAAAAAGAAAAGTTGTAAGAAATGCATAGAACTGTGTTGAAATAATGCTCATACATTTGTGCACAGACTACTGATATTATTTGACAGTGGAAGCTCTATTTTCAGAAATATTGGATTTGGAATAGCACGTGTATGTGAAAACTTTTGCTGGTGGACGGACGTGACATTACCCATGATGATCTGGTCAGTACCAGTACTTTATTAGTAATAAACTTATAGACTTACTATTGCTAATTATCCTCTTATTCATAAATGTTAGTATTGTGGATCTAAAACAATAACGGCTGACACAAAAACACAAAATGTGTCAGTGGACAGATGTGACATGGTTGTTACGGATCCCATCATATTGATGCTTGGCAGCCATGTCACCGTTTCCACAAATGATCCGTGTGCAAAAACTAGGATCAGAATTATTTATTGTATAGTTTATCATCATACTAAAGAATAAATAACAATATACAGAATTGTTATTTCTTCATAAAAATGCTTATTATTAGAAAACCGTTGATTTGAAGTGACGTGTGACATTCTTAATGTATGTATTGGCGTAACATAAGCAGGATGGATCAGCACCATACTCCATATTGAACCTGTAAAAATAAAACGTGATATGTAGGATAGAATCCTGTAAGAAAAATTGTGTAATCTAAAAGAATAGAATATTTGTTTTTCAGGTAAATTCAGTTCAAATATAACTTGGCCATTTGTGACATGAAAATGTAGCTTTAATTGTGATGAAATTGGACATTTTTGACCTAAAAACATAGTTCATATGACCATCAACATGTTGCAACAGAACTGAAATCCTGTACATTTGCATAACTTCCATTTACCAACACAAAGTTCTTTTGGGGATTCACTTATATTGATTTCTAATGCACAAAGACAAAAATAAGACCTCTAAGCAAATTTTAGCCGATATAAATAGCTTTCACAGGCAGGTCCGAAGCTAATAGAGGCCCAAACTTGTACAAACCTCATTGTAAGAGGCCTCTTTGGTCACAATAGAATACAGGAAAATACCCGACATCCACACACACAATCCCTGTGACGCTGGCCATTTTCACTGCTTTCAGCACTTTTTCCTGCTGTGCTCACAAAACCTAGCACCTCTGATTTTTTTTTTTTTTTTTTTCTCTTTTACCCCTCCAGCCCTTTCTCTTTCACAACCTGAACACGGCGCACACATGCTTTACTCGTCTTTGTCTCCCTTGTCTCTTCTTTAATAGTGTGTTCATTAAATAAAGCAGTTTTTTGGGGAGGGTGGGCTCGATACTGAAAAAAGGGGGGAACAGGGGGCTGAAGTGGGAATGCTGTTGTAGCTGTGATGTCCTAGACTGCCGGACAAAGAGGCTCTCTGTTGGGTGTAGATGGGAGATGGCTGATGAAAGAAACTAGAGTGGTGTTCAGGTTGTTGTTGTTGTTTTTCCTCTCGTTTTTATTTCATCAGATGTTGTGGCCTTCAGCTGTGTTACCTGCTATGAGCTGTGTGCGATCACATGGTTACGCACCCCCTGTGCCCCACATAATGGAAATATCAAATGTGTAATCATTGTCGGGCTGTTTTTATGTGTCGAATGTGTGCGACTGCCGGCATGGTCAGAGGAGCCCAATTTACGATGAGCTCAAAAGTGGTCAAATGGGCTCCCTGCCTTTTTCTCTTTCTGTCTGTCTGTCTGTTTGTCTGTCTGCTTGTGTTCCCCTCCCTCTTTTTTGTGCTACTCAGATCTTCCCTTTCACAAACACTTACTTGATTCAGATGGTTTTCGCTGCGGGTCTCGTCTTCAATTTGCTATAAATCTCTCCGGCTATAATATTCAGGAAACCTTTGAAACAACCAGCAAATTACCTGCTGTAAAAACTGACTAGCACCCTGGCAGCAGCTTACCTCTCACATCTCTCGCAATACTATTTTTATGCAGTGACTCTCGGAAAAAACCCCTAATTAAAGCTTTTATGTCGCTGTATCTTATTAAAAGTCGTAAACACAGACAGACACAGCCGGGGGTTTGGAATATAAATGCATAATTTAGCATCTTGATAGAGTTTTAAGACACAATTCTAGATACGTTTAATGTAATACTTGGTCTTTAAATGATCAAGTACTAGAAACGACACAGTCACCTTTTCACTAGTTTTTTTTTTTTTTTTTTTTTTTCCAGATTTGAGACTTAAGAGTGAATACCATGTGTCTGGTAACAATTTTAGGTGATCTGGACCTTCTGACATGGCTACCACTGAATTGAATCTGAAGTGTTTATAAATTCTCTGAAAGCTTTTTTGTGGAGTTTTGTTCTTGACTTATTGCCACATCAGATTGTTCGTCCTAGTTCCAGAATCCACGTTTACAATCCCCGGAGAAGTGGCATGTTTGTTTGATAATATTAATGATATTAATAGTATCGTCGTTTCTTTAAGTGTCTGTAACAGGGACAACAGAAGTGCTGTCGTTAATGAATATTCCTGCAGTAATTAACTTTTCTTGCCAGAAGCATATCAGAAGTTTAGAGGAAACATGCAAAAAAACAGCCTTCAGCTTTTGCATGTTGAGCAAGACTGCCAGGCTGGTGATCAAACAGCTCAACAGCAGCAATCTGGGCAGGCAGGGAGGTAGGGAATTAAAGCTCTGATCTGTTTTTTAATCACTGCTCTCTCCTTTTCCGCTTCTCTACATCTGACAGCAGACAGCGTTGCAACTCTTAAAATCTGTCATCCTGGTGCAAGGTGGAAATTCCCTGAATATTTCCCCCCAAAATAATGACCGTGATATGACAGAGTCATGCTAAGACATATAATATTGTTTCCTCTTAAAACCTGGTGGGACGGAATCTACGAATACCGTCATGGGTTGCTTTAACTGTCTATCATAGGTTGTACAGTCGCAGAAAAAATTAGTAGACCACCACTTATTTTCTTCAATTTCTTGTTCATTTTAATGCCTGGAACAGCTAAAGGTACACTTGTTTGGGCAAATATAATGATAACAACAAAAATAGCTCATAGTAGTTTAATTTCAGAGCTGATATCTAATCATTTTCCATGTTTTCTTGATAATAACCAAAATCCCTTCAGTTCTTACATTAATATCTATGGCATTGTACTGACAAAAACAGTGCTTTTAGGCATTCCATGTTTTCTTTTCTGTCTGTTTTAGTCACATGATACACACAGGAGTTAGTACTTGATGGCATAACCATTGTTTTTGATGACCTTTGATGGTCTAATATTTTTTTCTGTGACTGTATGTGACATTATTTTTCACTCAAAACACATCCAGTGAATCATATATAAAATACAAAGCAAATAAAAGATGACAGACATCTTTGTAAAGATAGAGACATTGAGATTTTTTGGGAAGTGTAGTGATTGTAAAAGTATGAAGATTTAGCAATATATTTGCTTAAAAAATTGTTCATCTTTGACCACTAAAGACTGGTTCTGTTTAAACCTCAAAGACCTGGATCAGTTCTTGGAGTGTCTCAATCTCTTGTGTTTATTTTTTCTTTTCAAACTATTCTAACAAAACACTCAAGTGCCATACCTCATTCAATTTGAGGGAACCTGAATTTTTAGTACAAAAAATCTATGATGCACTAAAACTTTGCTGTAGTAGGTGCTTTATTGAATTCAGACAGAACCACAAGAAGTTTGTTTCAGACGTTCATTTTAAAGACTTGTTGTCTAAATGTTCCCAGGTGAGTTAAACTCAGTACCCTAGGTGTTTTTTTGGTGAAAAACTGAAAATATACTTCATTTTCTGACCTGGACGGCATTTCAGATGGGTTTCGAAACAGTTCAGAGTAAAGAGAGTTACAGTTATAATATGTTTTTTTTTTTTCCTAAACTATTCTAAAAAACTGTATTAAGTGCCATGCCTCATTTGATTTGGTGGAACCGGAATTTTCAGTACAAAAAAATCAGCAGTAAAAATCTGGTGTAGGTGATTTAGTGAACTCAGACTGAACCACAGGAAGTTTGTTTTAGACTTAAATTTTTACCCCTTGGCTCAGGGATATTGTAATCGTTTTGTTGTCTGTCCGTTTGTCTGTCCATTCGATGACGTGATCGCATTATCTGAAGAACCCATTACCATATCTGCACCAAATTTATACTGTGGATGCATCTTGGCATGGAGCAGAAGAATATTGAATATAGGTGATTTAGACCTACTTTTTCAAGGTCTTGTGCAGTTATAATATCTGAGTACTTTCAAATAGAAATATGTGTGTTATAAGTTTTACACAGACAATCTAATACTGAATTATAGGGCAGTAACTTTCAACAGAATCTTACACTATATTTGGCCGAGGGGGATTAAAAGTGCACAGCACGTTATGTTAAGGTGGTTTTTGGTGAAAAACTGAAAATACTTTTGATTTTCTGACCTCGCAGACATTTCAGATGGGTTTAGAAACAGTTCAGAGTAAAGAGAGTTACAGTTAGATATTTTTTTCCCTAAACTGTTCTAAAAAACTGTATCAAGTGCAATACCTCATTTGATTTGGGGGAACCTGAATTTTCAGTGCAAAAAAAAAATCAGCGGTAAAAATCTGGTGTAGGTGCTTTAGTGAACTCAGACTGAACCACAGGAAGTTTGTTTTACATTTTAATCCTTCTTTTCCTCATTTTTAAACTTGTGCAACTGATCCTGAGTTTAAACCCACTATCCTAGGTGGTTTTTTGATGACAAAATTAAAAATATATTTTATTTTCTGGCCTGGTAGAAACCTCAGATAGATTTAGAAACAGTTCACAGTAAAGAAATTTAGAGTTATAATATAAAAGAAGACCTTGAAGCAAAAGTGACTTTGCAGAAAATATGTATTACAGATGAACTCGAATCAAAGGAGAACACCACAAATGAACTGCATTCACAAACTGTGTAAATAGAAAGAAATATCAAATGGAAATGGGCTACAAAAAAAAAAAATAGTGCAAAAGATCTTCACATACGATATACAAAATGAATAGAGCGGTACATGATGTGACGTCCCTGAAAAGCTGAGATAGTCTGCTTTATCTGACATGTTAAAGCATATGGATGGGATTAGCAGTTTCATATTTATTAAATATTTTACATTAACTTTCTCGGAAGGTTTTTTTGTTAACCCTTTCATGCATGAATTATAAGAACCTTAATCAAGATTTTTTTCCTTAGTGTTTTTGTTCCTCTTTAGGCATTAAAAAAAACCAATGCGATTGATTTTTGACGAACCTATTTTTCGTGGAGTTACAAAAATGTCCTCTCAGCTGAAAACGATGGGTTTAATTTTAGATGCAAAGAAACATGTATTTACTGATTGACTGTGAGAAAACAATGAAATAAAAACATTTTTAATGCTGCAAAACCTGATATTTTCTCACATTTTAACATACCTGCATGGAGATAATATGCAACAAAAAAAAAACAACTTTTATAAAAAAACAAAACAAAACTGTTAATTACAGTCTAATAACAATTAGCATTAGCATGAAACTTTGCATAAACAGCAAAGTTACAGTAATGGTATGAATGTCAATGTATGGGATCGTGCATAAGTGTCCACTGTGTCAGCTGATGTGGAACTAAAACAACAAATTCTTTATTCTTCTATTTTGGTTTTAATTATTCTTCTGTACAGTACTTTGGTCCACTGCGGTTGTTTTAAAGTGCTTTACAAATAAAGTTGGATTGGATAAATATGCATGATCCCTATTAAACCAAGAAATAAATAAATAAATTATAAATACATACATACATACATACATACATACATGCATACATAGAACAGCTGTCCACTGTGTTGACCACTATGCATGAAAGGGCTAAACTTGAACTACAAACAGAGTTATAGTAAACAACATGTTTATATTATGTCTGTTTTGTTTTTTTTTTTGTTTTTTTTTGCCACCCATTGTTGTTCCTTTAAGCATCTAACATAGAATATTAAAATTCATGGGACTTCATAACCACTAATCAATTATATTCTTTCATTTTCTACCCCATGCAGATCTGAAAGTCATTGTTTGATTGTTATGCACAGTCTGCATACTGTTGCTGCACATACATTCACTGTGGGCACAGTAATGCGGCAAATTCCTTGGCTGAAAAACTCCCAAACAGAACCATTCCCCACCTCTCCCCTCTCGTCTCTTTGTTTCCATCTTTACACTTCTCCTCTCTCCTTCCCCCTCCACTACTTCTTTATCCTGTTTCCTTTGGTGTTGCTCCTCAGAGCGCTGCACTCCCATAGACCTCTCTGTGCCGCCGAGTCTCGATCCCAATTCCCCACATAGCTGTTGCCTGGGCCTCATTCACAAACTCTGTTGACTGGCAGTGTGAATGTCCAGGCCTCATGTTTCGCTCTGTACCCGAAACCTTTTCCCCATCAATCATCACAGAAGAAAAACATGTCAAAGCTAATATGTAGTGAGAAGATCTTTAAGATAACCTAGTTTATGGTTTTATTTCGGGATATTTCTTTCCTCCACTGATATTTTTGATAAGTCTCCAATTAAAACCATAACATACTAATACACTGCTCGTAACTTTATGCTACACCTTTACATTTCACAACAGTACATTGTGTTCCCTCTTAAATAGAGTCTTTTAAAGCTCATCCATTACTTCTTTGTCTCGCATTCAAGTTGACGTATATTTTAATGAAACAGCTTCTTGTTCAAACAAGTATATTACAAATCCCATCTTATCACAAATGCTGTAAAGCTATATTCATCATGCTGAAGAGCTTACACCACTTGAATATGTGGTAAATAAGATAGAATGAGTGAATTTATTTTCAGTGCCATTCAAGTTTCTAGAATGTATTAGAAGTTTGTTTTGCAAGCCAGTTTTAGTCAACCATATGTTTAAGGTATCTTAACCCTATAACGTCGAACATATCATATTTGATACATGAGTTTTGAAGCCCTCTACATGATCAGTGTGATATTTATTTTCTTAAAAAACCTGATGTATACAATTAGATACATGCAATAGACATATAGTCAATGGGGGGGGGGGGTCGTTGTTATTAATGAGGAAGGAGGCAGAACTTTGCCAGTTTTGAAAAGGAATTACCAATTTTTTAGACATGTTAGAGTTATATTATGTTTTTGTTTTGTTCAAAAATAATAATATTTGAGCATTGAGACCCGATGTATCAAATATGATACAAAATTGAAACTCATGCATGGAAATTGAAAACTTTTTTTGGGTTGTTCAGAAGGACCAATCAAGGCTCCAGTTTCAAAGAACTGGAATTTGCTGTCAATGATTTAATGGTTCAGGCTTTACAGGGTTAAACATACTTTGTTGTAAAAAATTCCTTAACTGGTGACATTTTTCATCACAATCTTCATACCTTGGCACAATTCATAAGGTAATACCTCTAGAATTCCAGGGGAAAACAGAGCATTAATCCCTGTGCAGGAGGTTTTCTGAGTACAGCAATGTGTCTGCCTAATGTAAACACTGGGATTGGTCTACGACTAATTCTGCTTTGTGATTTAACTCCCCCTTTAAATGGAAATTGCAGCTGCAGATGTTTCCATATTCCAGATGCTACAGTTGAGCTGTAATTGCTAGTACAGCCTCGTATTGAAATAATGACTGTGTTTTATTACTGCACAATGGAGAATGTCATGTAATAACACGTATTTGAAAGAAAATGTAGGAAATAAGGGAGTAGTTCCCATAATAAATGAGGAAATGACTTTATTTTGTTTCATTTATTCTGTCAATATGTTTCCTGTTAACATTGTCATAAATTACTTTGTTTTTCCAATGTTAAAGACAAAAAGAAAAAAGCAAGAAACAGAATAAAAATACCTAGCCTACAACCTGAGGGCTTTTAACTTCAGATATGCAGTGCATCCCATGTGTGAATTTTTCATGTTACTATACTTCCATCACCTCTGTCTTAGCACCTCTGTTTTTTTTTTTTGTTGTTGTTTTTTTTATCGGGTGGGCAGGTGGGAGCTACATTACCTGGAGCAAAACTGTGGCTGGTTAAGCCCAGTATAGAAAAAAAAAAAATCTATGACACGATATGGGAAAAAGGTTAGAGTTTAGGAAAAAGTGTGACTCAGGAGAGGATAAGAGGATTTCACAGACAGCAGTCAGTTTGTTTATCGCTGCAGATTCCTGGGATTCACCCACAGGCAGATGCACAGATATACACATATTTGTATGACCACTGCAGTGTGTGTGTTTATCATGCGTATCGTGAATGCAACGTTCCTCCCAGGTTTCCTCAGAGAGGCCTTTAGCCAGGCTCTTAACAGAAACCAGGGCACTTCAGAGATTTCTCAGGCAACTAACGCATGGTTAATAATTTAAAGGCAAGTTACAGCATGTTGCCATGTTATCGTATATGGAGTGAGCTCTTTCATATGCAAGGCTTTACTGGTCTATATTTATATATTGGGTTGCAGTGATTTTTATTTATATGCTAGACCTATAGTGTGTGTTGTTTGAGTGGTTTTATATAGCCGAGTCACTTCACGTTAATATGAGATGTAAACAAATAACAGTTAAATATAGTTCTATGTGAATGAACCATTAAAATATCAAGAATAACAAATGCCCCCAAAGCCTCTGTCTCATTGTCATATAAATAATAAATGTACAAGATATCTTCTATGTGTATACTACATCTATTCTACTTCCTGTTATATAATCAGTTTTATATTTTTTTGTAGGATGTTTTTGAGGCAACAGACTTAAAATTTCACCCACTATTTTGTGACATTTTATAAAATAAGTAATGTTTTTCAGAAGCTAATTGATAAAAATGTAGAGCTGAAACAATTAATCAATTACTTCTTGACTATTAAAATAGTAAACTATTTTGTTCATTGCTCTTAGTCATTTTTTTTAAAGAAAAATGTCGCTTCTTCCTGGTTTCTTTCTTCCTCTCTGATAGTTAAGTGAAAACCTTTGGGCCATGAACCAAACAAGACATCATGAGTTTAAGCAAATCCTTTTTTTTTATTATTATTAAGAAAATTAATAAACAAATGAATCCCTTTTGAAATAATGGTTAGTTGCAGCTCTAAAAATATTCGCTCACTCAAGTCCATTTGTAGTTAGACTTTTTGTTTCCGATGTTCATTTACTGCACATTTAGAGAAGGATTGTTATACGTTTGTGTTAAATTCTTGTACTTTTTTTCCTCTCTTTCAGCTTGTCCATCTGGGTTTTTCAAGCCAACTCAAGGTGATGAGCCATGCATGCAGTGTCCCATCAACAGTCGAACCACGAGCGAAGGCGCCATTAACTGCGTTTGCCGCAACGGATACTATAGGACCGACTCCGATCCTCTCCAAATGCCGTGTACAAGTACGTATAGTCCTTCTGAATCAACTGCTCTGTACACAAACACACACACACACACGAGCGCTCAGAGTACACAGGCATGAATACGCTCTGACCGGAGTCTTTGATCTGAAATATGAATTCTTTGACACATACACATTTCACACCCGCAAGCAGAAGAGCCCTGGGATCAGAGGACAGTGGTATTCTGTGTAACTCCAAACAGAGAAAGCCTGTCAGAGCTGTCCCTCACACCGACATGATGCTGACATGCCCATAGTGTTGCTGTCCACAGATCTGACCCAACACACAAGGCTCAGCTGTCCCTCCTCAACATCACACAGGCCGTACTCCAACTCAGACTAGAGGTTAGTGGGCCAGGGCGCGTCGCTTTGTTAAGGGCCGGCCACGGAGAATGAGCCCGGCCGAGACTCTCTCTTGTCATGCCAATGAAGGTGTTTGAATTAGAATTAGAATTTGAAGCTGACACGGAGGTTCAGAGAGAGGGAGAGGGAGAGGGAGGCGGAAGCGAAGACTAAAGCAGAAGTGAGCGAAGGGAGGGGTAGAACGTGCAGAAAAGACACGTAGACCGCAATGAAAAAGAAGAGGAACAAGAGGGAAAGAGAGACGGGTTGTGTGTACGTCTCTATGCTCAGAGACTCGGCACATAGAGTGTGGTCTAACTAAAACAAAACGGGTGTGAGCGAGAAAAAAAAAAAAAGCTCCTTTCAACGTTTTGGTAGTGTTTTTTCCTCACTCTCTCTCAGCCTGTTGAAAGGGAGAGAGGAGGGAAAAGATTTGATGGTCTCCAACAAAGGAGATTTGCATAAGCCTGGCTCTGGGAGTTGAGCAGCTGTTGTGAATGAAAAAGCAGCAGCGTCACGTCACCCGAATTAAGCGCAGCAGGGCCCAGCCTGATTAAAGCAGGGGAATGGGCCCATCAGAGTGGCCAGCTAATGGGGGGGGGGTATCAGTCTTCCAAGGAGGAGTTATGTTTCCATGTATGAGACACCAAGAAGGGCAATCCAGTGGGCCTCCTTCCAGACCTGAAGATCTGTTAATTGCTGCCAATTAAAAGGAGGTTAAGTAAGAACTGATCGATTCAGATTTAGGATGTTGTGGGCGGAGTGGAATTGTTTATCTCATTAGTCCTGGAGGGTACGTCTTCCATAATTAGGTGCACATGGCTGTGAAAGATAAACACTTCTCCTTGTTTGTTTGTTTGGCCTGTCACTCAACATGTAGCACCGCGTGGAAAGTTTCCACCGTAGCTGCTGAGATAGTCTCAGTAGGAGAAATCGTAGGTTTCTTTCCACTGTGGTAACTCTATACGATGCTCCATGACAAAACGGTCAAGAATAGATGTTAAGAAAACAGTTGACTAAGTGCACGCGGGCATCGAAAATGAGAGAGTGTAAATATGCATCCAGAAGGAGGAGGCACTGCCAGTTGGGAGGGTATTCAGCTCAGACCTCAAGAAAGGCTGGAGTATCAACATGTGCATCGATTTTCTGTCTCAAGATGTACGGTTTAATTAAAAATAGTTCATTATGCTCTCTACTCTGACAAGCATCAGCACATTTGAACAAAGGCAAACCGCTGAAGCACACCAGGAGCATCCTTGAAACTGTGGATCATAAGTGATGGGTGATCATAACTGATGAGGTCCTTTTGTGTTTGTTTTTTATAGTTATATGCTATTGTTTCTGAAGAAAAGTGGTTTTTCAGTGTTGATATTTTTAGTTAAAAAGTATGTAAGCTGTGTAACCACTATTCTACATTCCACGTTATTGTCACCAAGGACATGGAGTTTCCATTTGTTTGCAAATCAAATAACATGACTTTTTATTTATGTTAATAATGCATCGCATGACTGTGTCATGTGTATATGATAATACATTCACCACGTAAATTTGTGCTGTGTCTACAATGTCCAAGTGGTTCATACTTTGAGGGTTAGTAATACCACTGCCGCAGGGCCACTTCTTATTTTCACTGGTGTTTTTTGTTGATTTAGAGTAAAAACAAATACATTCTTGACCTGAAACACTACAGTCATAAGACAGTGAGCGCTACATCATGCTTTAACTTCATTATACACTCATCTTCAAAGAATATACACAGAAAATGCGGAATGGCAGACTCAGTCGCCTCGGGGTGGGTCCTGCATTTATGCATCCATTTCCTGTCTAATTTTTGATCAAGGGCTGTGTGCCTGAGAATGCATGATTGATTTAATTGACTCAACTATGACATGAAATCTTTGTATTTTCCAGCGGTGCCATCGGCTCCACAGACTGTCATCTCCAGTGTGAATGAAACCTCGGTGATGCTGGAATGGCTGGCACCTCGAGATTCGGGCGGCCGCGAGGACGTCGTCTTCAACATCATCTGCAAGAGCTGTGGCGGAGGCCGCGGAGGCTGTACTCGCTGTGGGGACAACGTTCAGTTTTTGCCACGTCAGCTGGGGCTGACAGAACCCCGGGTCTATATTAGTGACCTGTTGGCCCACACACAGTACACGTTTGAAGTACAGGCTGTCAACGGGGTGTCAGATCAGAGCCCTTACTCCCCTCAGTACGCCTCAGTCAACATTACCACTAACCAGGCTGGTAAGTGGGCCCATCTGTCTTTTTCTACACTTAATATTCCCCATGTGGTCTCTTCTCTTCTCTTCTCTTCTCTTCTCTTCTCTTCTCTTCTCTTCTCTTCTCTTCTCTTCTCTTCTCTTCTCTTCTCTTCTCTTCTCTTCTCTTCTCTTCTCTTCTCTTCTCTTCTCTTCTCTTCTCTTCATTTTATAATCAAGTGCCTGGTTCATTTTCTATTTCTGTACTCGTCCTTTGCTGCATGTACAGTACCTCTACAGCCACTCATTCCTCCACAAGCACATAATGGACAGTACATAGACCTCCACTACCCTCTCTCCTGTGTGTTGATGTATGCAGATGAAGGGCTCTAAAATGGGAAGGAGTGTGCCGTTGATGATGTGACGGACAAGATGTGATGGCCCGCTGGTCTTAACAGTGTGACCTCATCATCATGTCTCTCAGTCTGCAGGGCTAAGAGGAGGCTGCTCTTGTGTGTCCTTCCATTCGTGTTCAGTGGTTGCATCTCTGTTCTTGCTATATATAGGGACTGCAGTACCTTTTTAAATATACCCATTAAATAAAATATACCATTGCAGCTACTGGAGATTTGCATGTTTTCCACTGTATTATTGCTGTTGAAGTCCCATACCGTCCCACCCCATCTCTAGTTACTTCTGTGAGACAGCAGCATTGATTTTCTCTTTAACAGTCTCTATGAAATGCATCATTTGGCGTGCCAAGCTTTGCTGCCCTGAGCTCTGATGAGCAGGGGGCTACAGGCATGCCGTAATCTTTGCATTGGCTTTGCAAGCCATTGGCAACATATGTAAGTGGCTGTCATCTCTCATCACACATTTCCCTACTCTGAGGGTAGTCTTGTACCTAAAGGGCTGTTACTATACTTTTATTATAGTGGACATATGGACTTTTATTTGAGTACACTCTCTTGCTCTCTCATTATGCTCCTGTGGAATTCCCAGATGCCTACATGGAAGCAGTCAAATAGAAAGTTGTCCCATTGTAGCAAACTTCAATGTATATGGAAATCTGTTTGTGTAAAAGCTCCATAAAGTACTCAGTTACAATGCTTAGACTCTGAGTCACTTTAAAATGGAGGCCTTTATTTAGACGGCAACCTCTTTTTATTGTCTGTTTTGATTTGAGTCACTGGTGTGGTGGGTTAATGAGGGCCTGTGAGTGCAGTTAAGCGTTGTAATGAGGCCCCTTCCTCACTCTTTCTCACTGGGCTACAATAAGTCTGCCACCCCAACCCTTGGCTTCTCTGCTTCCCCTGCAGAGGGGTCCCGGCGGAAATTGGGGGGCTCTGCGCCCTCTCCACTGAAGTGCCCGTCACTTTGGATTAGGCAGCAAGAACTCCTGTCAGACAGAGCTGTGAAAAGAACTCAACTCTTGCCTGCCCCTGCACTACCCTCCCACCTTCCTCCGTCACCCTGCAAAACCAGGCTCACCCCTGGGACACGGGATTGCAGTTTTGCGGTGCTACGCTGCAGGGCTGGGGTCATAGGGACCGGGAGCCCATAATTGCATCTGGTTTGTGAGGCTTGGAGGTTACATAAACATCATGTCACCCCTAATTACCTCAGGCAGTTCTGCGCCTCCCTCTTACACTGAGAATCAGAGCGTGAGATGCAGAAAACAAAAAATAAGTCTGAAATTCTGTGTACATATATGTTAATTAGTCCTTTAGTAAACTTGAGTTGGACCACGCAAAGAGCATCACATAAAACCGGCAAATAAATAACTAAATTGGAAGTGAGTGGCGTGAAAGTGTGTCAATTTCCTTGTATGGAAGGCCTGTGTCCTCAGCTATGACTGGTCAGCGCAAAGCAAGGGGGGGGGGGGGGCAGGCAGGGATGAGAGCGGTGAGAGAAGTGAGCAAAACTTCTCACTCTCCACACCCAATCAAGCACCCACCACACTATACCCACAGGGCTTATCCTCCCACTCTGTAGGTGGTTGGCGACAGTTGATAAAGGACGTGATTGCCCTGGAAAGAGCAGCGCTTGATTACACACTGTAATGCAGCACAAAAGAGAATGCTGCGCTGAATGGCATTTGAGCCTGTTTTATAAGCATTATGACTAACTCTCCAGAACTTGTATTGTGTAAAATATGAACAGCGCCTGAAACGCTCCTCTAAGCCTTTTTATAAAAATGAGTCACAAGTAAGCTGACTACGTTGGCTTTCGTCCATCTAATAAATGATACGCTTTGCATGACATTAAATGAGAGGGAGGAGTGAGACAGTGAGTTGCACTTCAGAGGCTTTCTGTCAGGGAGAGAGGATAGAAAAGGGTATTAGTGTATCAGTGAGTCTGAAAGGTGAGAGAGCAGCGACAAAACCAGATTTACATCCAGCAGGGATATGGTAGTAGAACCACGAAAACTTGTCAAGTATAACTAAGATTTTCCCTTTGGTGGTGTCTGGGTTCAAATATTATGTTCCTGGCCTAGGGGAACCTTAACATAACATATTTAAAAGTGCCTCACTCGTCCCATCCCGAACAAAAGTCCTAAACTGTCCATTCAGAACAAGCACTAGAGACACTCACACATGTAACCTGGTTACATGTAAAAGGTAGAATTAGATACTCTTTAGTTAACTTTATTAGAAATATCATAATTACAAAAACACCTGAACTCCTTTACAGTAAACTGACTTTCTTCTGTGACATCCATCAAAATTCCACATGCCAGTCAGGGGACAGACGTTTCCTATTGCCTGCCTTGAGGACAAATCAAATACAGGGAACTGTGCAATATAGGGCAATGGTGGCATGGAATACACTACCACAATTTTTAATTTCAGAAATTCAAGCAGTTAGTTTTTCTAAAAGGCTGAGAATTTTCATATTTACCCAAGAATAACTGAGCTATTGCACATCCTATAATGACATCATCTAGATGTTTTTTTTTGTTTGTTTGTTTGTTGTAGAGCTGTTTTTTGTTTCTGTTTTTTTGGGTTTATTTATTTGTTCTTTTTTCTGTTGCTGTTGTTGGTATTATTGTTATTGTAATTGTTTTGTATTGTGTACGGGTGTTGATTTTTGGTTTTTGTGTTGTTGTGTTGAGTGTATGTACATCCTGTTTGTTGAGTGAGTTGTGGGAAATTGTGGTGCTTTGCTTTCATGTCGTTAATGACCCCAGGAAGAGTAGCTGCTGTGGTGTGCAGTAGGGCTGAAAGATATATCGTTATCGTATCAATATCGAGATATGAACATTCAAGATAGTAATATCGAAAAAGTAAAGATATAAACGATATAGATTTCCCCCGTGCTCACCCTGCATGTACAGCTCTGGAAGTCACAACAAATTTAGTTTATTTGTACTTTATGTTAATGTTGATGACTGGCAGTGAGTTCTTATAAATAAAACTGCACTTTCCACATTGTTTTGTGTGATGTTAGTATGTTTCTGAAAAATGCTTGGTTTTCACAGAGCCCGTAGTCATATCGTATCGTATCGATATCGAGATATCTGGCATGTATATCGAGATATGAAATTTTGTCCATATCGTTCAGCCCTAGTGTGCAGCAGCTAATGGGGATCAAACTAATAAATTAAACTAAACTAAACTAAAGCTACAATTAACAACAAGGTAGCAGACAGAAATTGTGCCCAAAATAGCAAACAAAAGGATGTCACTACCCTGTCCTTTCCAAATCATCAAAATAAAACCAGAAACAAACAAAAAAAAAAGAACAAGTGGTGTGACCTAACTCCTAACCAAAACATGAGAAAAAGTGTGACAAACAAAAACGGGCTTCTCCTTCCTACTTTCTGCTACCTTTACAATATTTACAAAATTCACTAATTTTACAGAAACTCTCTCAACAACAAACACAACGACCTCCACCAAACCTCTATCGTTAGTAATAAGATGAGCAGAAGGGGGCGGAGAATCAGCAGCAGCCAGATTATATCCCCACTCCCAGCCAATCAGCATCAGGTTCTGCCTTTCACACACACCTGCAGCTGATCAACTGAAGAGAGAGAGAGAGAGCTGTCAACAAAATACAAACAAAACAGAAATACATGAAACAATATTTGCATGAGTATCAGGAGACTTGGGCACTCAGGTGGGTGTTTGGAAATCCTGCTACAAGAAATTGTCACATTGTTTTGGATCATTATCATTAGCATACAAAAAATGCGTGCAAAAATTTAGTAACTATAGAGGAAATGATACATTAACCCATAAAGACCCAGTGTTACTTTTGTGTCAGTACCCAAATTAATTTTTCTCTCCATTTAACCTTTCTTAAGTGATTTATCACCATTTATTATAACATTATCTTCTGTATTTTGCATGTTTCACTGTAAATCATGTATATTCCTATATTTAATTTCCTACATTAATTTAGATTTTCATGTCAACTCAAAGGTTATTCTATCAAAACAGAGAAAACGGAAGAAAAAGTGACTTTTTCAGCAAAAATATATAATTAACTGAGCGTAAATCAAGTGTGTCCATCCACTGTCATTGATCAAACTCCATGGGTTTTACTGGTGAATAAATGTTGTAGAAGACGACGGTGTTTCCACGTTCACTACGGAACCTCTGAACGTCCAAAAGGGTCATATCTAATGACCATGAAAAGATGACAAACTGTATTTTACATCAATTATTTACATGTGTTGATAGGAATAGTAGATCAACAGGAATTAAACATTTTAGATCAGTAGATGCTTTTGGTCACCGGTGTATGTTTGGGTCTTTATGGGTTAATAACATCTAAAAAAACCAGAAAGCTAATAAAGTGTCCAACTGCAGCTGTTAGGTCAGTGAAATTTTGATATGCTCCACCTTGATTGTACATTCATTTGGCTGAGGTGGTGCCCATAATGGCCTAAGACCTAAACCTTACACTGAATAAAATGAAATTATTGCAGACATTACACTGCAGACATGTATTTAAATGTAAATAATAAAATCCTAATTGGAACTTCACTGACCTCATCTATCCATCCAGTAAGAAAATACTGTAAAAGCCACATCATCTTGGGGCATCTATTTACCCATTTAAACAGTTCTATTATTTCAGATAATGCCTGTTTAGTTTGTGTGTGTGTGTGTTTTCTTTTTTTATTTTAACCAACCCTTCTCTACTTTCCCCACTTCTCCATGCTTAAGTTGGCCTACATTTCTTAATGTATCAAGTGAAAATTGTAGCTTAGACCACATTTTCGCCTGGGAGTTCAATTAGTCATTTGTGATAGCTGAGAGGCAGAGTGTAATACGTCCTATTAGACTTCTGCTGCCATTTTCCTTCTTACAGGCTAGGAAATATGTCTGGATAAGACAGGCTACAAACACACACAGTATATACTTTTGTCCACCACATATGTCAAACATGTCAGTAAGTGCTTGATTTTAGGTCAGAGCAGCCAAACCTGTGTTTAGGCTGTCAATAATGTTTAAAGGGTATGGTTCTGATTAGAGATGGTCGAGTAGAAATTGTAGTCATTACTAAATGTCTTTGTATGGGAGTGAAAACAGCCTCCATATAGTTTTCGTGCCTTACAAAAAGTAATGCACACTTAACCCTATAACGCCAAATGTATCATATTTGATACATACGTTTTTAAGTCCTCTACATGATCCGTAGTCACTTTTCCATTGGACATCTGCACAAAACTTCACCGATATTTACTAAATGTCGAAAAAACAAAAGTGTGTAATGTCGGTTTTTCCATTAAATCACAAATGCGATGATTTTTTTATTTATCGCGAGATGACACGAGAAGTCATTCCATAAACATGGCGACAAATGTAAATATGGTGTTGATTTACAGATATATTTATTATCATTATCTATCACCCCTCTATCTCGTACTGAATTTAAAAAAAATGTTTAGGTTTTCTGGTGTCTCCACGCATACCACAATATGTTTCTTCTTCTTCTTCTTTGCTTGCTGTAATGTACGTCAACATCTGTTTTTTTTTTAATTCACCTGACTCTAGTTGCGAAAAAAAGATCTTTCCATTGCAGTTTTGTGTGATATACCATTTGCGCTATGCCTGAAAAACCACCTCTTGCCAGCGCAAAAACTTTTAGACTTTTGGTGAAATTGTTGTTTTTTCGATGAGGTAAATTTTTATGCACAATTTACATTTGCGCAATTTGAGGGTCAATGGAAAAGTGACTTGTGTGATATTTATTTTCTTGAAAAACCTGATGTATACAATTAGATACATGCAATACACTGATAATCCACCAGGGGGGAGGAATTCATTCACCAGTGGCCTTTCCAGTGACACTACAAGATTATCATTAATCAGGAAGGAGGCTTTAACAAATTGGTAATTCCTTTTCAAAATTGGCAGACATGTTTGTGTTATGCAGGGTTAGTCAAAAAGAATGAAGCGATTTCATGACGCTTTGCTTCAGTTCGCAAGCATCGTCATGGAATGAGTCAGTGACCATTTGAAAGAGGCGTTTTCTAAGTTTGAGCTTTTTTAAATGAAAAAGTGCCCCAGCAATGAATTGGTCGGAAGGGGGCCCAAGTCCTTGGTCTTTGTGCTAGGTCTACGTGATCCCCAGATCTCACCGTATGTGATTTTTTTCTTGTGGGAATACATAAAAGCTGGTGTTTACGTTCCACCGCTACCCACTAACATCGATGACCTTAAACATTGAATAACAACAGCGATCAACTCAGTGGATCGTGATATGCTGATACGCGTCTGGAAGGAATTCTCTTACCACATTGATGTTGTCCGTGCTGCAGCTGGTGGCCACATTGAACACTTGTAACATAGGAAACAAAAGTTGATTGTGAGTAGAATACTTGTGACTTGGCTGGAGTTTTCTATTGATTTTCCTTATTAAAATATTGCGTAATGAAATCGGTTCGTTCTTTTTGAATAACCCTGTATTATGTTTTTGTTTGTTCAAAAATAATTATATTTGAGCGTTGAGACCCGATGTATCAAATATGATACAAAGTTGAAACTCATACATGGAAATAAATATTTGAAAAAAAAAATGTTTTGGGTCGTTCAGAAGGACCAATACAGGCTCCAGTTTCAAAGAACTAGAATTTTCTGTCAATGATTTAAAGGTTCAGGCTTTACTGCACAGGTGTCAAACATGCGACCAAAGGGTCCAGTCCAGCCCTTGGGATGAATCTGTGAAATGCAAAAATTACACTAAAATATTAACGATCCTTTTAGTTCAGGTTCCACATTCAGACCGTTTCAATCTCAAATGGGTCAGACCAGTAAAATACTATCATAATAACATATAAATAATGCCAACTTCAAATGTTTCTCTTTGTAAATGTAAATATTGAAATGTATTTACACTAAAAGTGTAATTTTGCAAAAAATGTGAATAACCTGAAATGTCTTAAGAGAAGTACAATTTTCACAATATTCTGCTTCTTACTAAATGTTTTGGGTGTTTGTAGATCCACTGTGCTCTGTAAGTTATAATGTACATGTGTAAATGATAAACTGAGGCATAAAATTGTTAAAATTACACTTATTTTTTCAGTTTGTTGATGTTATTCACATCTTTTGAAAAGATAGTTTCTAGATGTAAACCTTTTCATAATGTAAATTAACTTTTTTCGCTCTAAAACATAGAGAAAAATTTGGAGTTGACATTATTTATATATTAATATGTTATTATTTTACAGGTTCAGTCTACTTCAGATCAAATTTAGCCTAATGTGGCCCCTTAACTAAAATGAGTTTGACACCCCTGCTTTACAGGGTTAATGTGCAGATTTGTTTGA
Source organism: Sphaeramia orbicularis (assembly GCF_902148855.1). Classification (NCBI taxonomy): domain Eukaryota; kingdom Metazoa; phylum Chordata; class Actinopteri; order Kurtiformes; family Apogonidae; genus Sphaeramia; species Sphaeramia orbicularis. The sequence continues at coordinate 55,955,353 of NC_043961.1, forward strand.
AAAATATGCTCAAAACAAACAATAACTAACTAAGAATGTGCAATGTGCCAGTCATTTTCTAGCTTTGTGTCTCCGAGCTGCTGTATCATCAATTTCACTGCGTGGTAGAGAGATTATCTTCTACCTGAACACAAACAATCTGCATTCTGTGAGAGACTTCAGCATTGCACAACAGATAAATTAGATTTCCATATGCCCAATATGGAGGCTACCTATATTACATTCCAGAGGACGTATTTGTTTAGGCATTTCATTAACTCAAGGTGAACTGTACGAGGATGGCACTAATGTTATCAAGAAGCGGGGAGACTGAATTGGTTTCTTATCAGGTGAACTGGCTGATTGTGGAAGTGAACCGCATTACTCACGGGGTGGGGATTTAATCAGGTGCAGCCTTTTCATATGGTGTGGGGAAGATTTATGACTTAATTATTGTCCAAATTGTCCAAGTCTGTGTAACCAGGCTACCAGGGATTTTGTCGCTCCACTGGTCCGTGGTGTGAAAAGCATTGGTGTGGAGCCAGGTGGGACTGCCAGAATGTGTCAATACAGCAGCCGGCCAAATGTGGCTACTACACTGTTGACTTTAGGACAGTCTTACCGGTTTCCAGGGGCACAGGACTCCTCAGTCCACGGACAATACAATCTGTTAATTGATCATAGGAATGTAATTAATTTCAGTTTGAATTCCCATACTTTTTATTTCATTATTTCATTAAAATACCGCAATTCCTGGTAGTGGTGGTGTCTTAAACAATAGCCACACTCCGCTTGAAACTCGAGGTCACCGGATTTTAAAGGTCATTTTAATAAAGATTTACTGAAGCAGGAAAGCAGCAGGAAAAAGCCCAATTAACTGCCTGATAACCCCATTCTCCAAATAAAAATAATGTGACACTGTCATTACTTTAACCATTGAGCCAAACATTTAATTTAAAGCAATGAATAACTAAACAATGAAATCTGATCTAATTCCAGACCTGTTCAATTTTTAATTTTCATTTTTTTGAGCTATTGTTTTGAACTGTCAGTAATTCCTCATGGCAAATCTGAAATTAGCTATCAGCTACTGTTAGACCCAAACTGTGCTGATCCAATCCATACCTGGAAACCGGATCGATACCCTGCATGCATCCTGTCACGTGTTTTGCTTTTCATGCACTATTCACGACAGTTTGACAGTATTTTAGTTTTAGAAGCGTAAACCAGCACTGTTTAAGCAAAAAGATCAATTTATTATTGAGAACATTTTCTTGTCTGTTACTTTTCCAGTATACTTGCTTCTTCTTCAGAAGTGGATCCTTGTTGTCCATGAAACTTAACGCAAATCACTCATTATCATTTAGCTGTCCTGCCGGTTTGCCTGCTCAAAATTAATAGTGTTTAAAAGACTATATTTAACATCAATGTGCGAGGCAACAAAGGAAACAGTTTCTGTGGAGTTTGAAAAATTTTTTACTATATCATCACGCAAAGAAATCACGGCTTCTTGGTGTTGATCAAAAACGGGATATTGGAGTCTGGAGAAGACTGTAGCCTGAGTTTTTACTGCAAAACCTACTGAAACTGCCGTGAATTTCATGCAATGGCTAAGGGTGTTAGAAAATATCAGTTCTGTTATATATCGCGGTATTTCATTTCACAATGCTGTATTGATATTAAAAAGTACTGTATCAATATTTTTAGGTATTTATTCAAATGCAGATATTGTAGAGGTTCATTTTTGTTTTGTTTTTTATTTTTCTTTTTAGTTTATATTTTATTATTTGACACTCTTTGTTGGGATTGCACAAAAATAATGTTATGATGTTAGTTATGAACTAATAGAATATGAACATTTGAACAGGATCTAAAACTGTAATGTCTATAAAACATAATTTAAGTTTCAACACAGGAAAATTTGGTGATATAGCATTAGATCCTGTTGTGATCAAATAAAAATGTGTTTAGTATTTCTGCATATTTCTGGTATAATTCAAGTCTTCAAGGAAATAATCATTTAAAAAAACGAAGCAAACAAAAAATTGCCTTTTTAGCAGTATCATGATATATCGTGTTATATATATATATATATATATATATATATATATATATATATATATATATATATATATATATATATATATATATATATCACCAGAGTCTTACCAATACACACCCCTAGCAATGGCGGCATGTTATTTTTATATATTATTGTTATATTAACAGTTATGTACATGGAATCAGCAGTAAATGACAATCACGAATGACGGATGTGACGTAATTTCGCGAATGCAGGGTACCAATCCAGTTTCGGGGTACGGATCGGGTAGCCACCATGATAGTTTGTTTAACCTCCTAAGACCCAGCTATAGGTTTTCTGTCCACATTTGTAGACAAGAGTTTCACAACTTTATACAAAAGAAAAAGAAAAGAAAACTGTCCACCACAAAGGACATTCCATAAAAATTTTAAAAACTGCATCTGAAAAAACTGTTGCATCATGATGTTTCCAATATAGGCACTTATTTAATAAAAAACAAAAAAGCTTGTACTTTGCTGACATTTCCTGGGTCTCAGGAGGTTAAAAAAATTTTTAAAAAATATTCCTGCCTATCTGTCTTGAAAACAGATGTTAGGTTTCTCATTTCTTGAATAAATTGGTACAGTAAATATAATAATGTTTTTGCTATGAGAAGCGTATAGTAAAAATGTATTTTCACAGTACAGTTCTAAAACACTTATGATATACTGTACAGTTCTGAAGACTTTAGAGCTGCACAGCAGATATGTCGCCCGGAAGATAAAGAGGCTGAGAGACAGAGAATCAGATAGGGACCACCGGTACACATGGCGTGCAGTGTGACCGTGACAGAAGGTGTTAAGAAGGGCACATATGGTGGATGCCAGTGTAGGTCAGCCAGGCAGACAGACAGGAGGCCTCAGCATGCACCTGGAGCTCAGAACTGACAGAACCTTGAGAGAGAGGACTGTTCTGGTAGTCAGCCAGCCACGTAAACACTGCACTGATGCCACTGTTGATAGCGAGGAACCTGTTTACAGAAACAGATTCAGACGAGCGCCCGAGATTAGCTTTAAGATAGATACGTGTATAGTAAGCAGCCTCGAGGGTTGACAGCGAGGTTCATCGGATGACTTTAAATAACCTATGCATGCAAAATGAATTTAATTACGACTTCCCCGAAGAGAATTAGCACACAGATTGTCAAAATTAGTTAACTAATTGGTCTAGTTCATAAATCATTCAGTAGCCTTGTGTTTTCTCTACGTATATTATATGAATGTGTTCCTTCTGTGTGAGAGCTGCAGACTTAAGCTTGAGCCAGAGCGCAATAGAGTATGCACATCGCCTGCATATGAATCTGGGTTAAAAGGCCATGATCTTTTGGACCAGTGGGCTGTAAAAAGGGTCATAATGTGGGTACACAATTAATTATTGTTGAGTGCTTTATCCTTATACTAAAATGCTTGAATAATTGACTATGCTTTAATGCACTCAGCTATTTACTTTTTACATGTCTTATGTGATAATTAAAATAACATAGTAAAATTAGTGATAAAACAAAAGGGGTCATGACCAAATTAGTGTTGTGTATTTGTATTAATTTCTATATAAACTCTACTCGTTCACTCAACCAATTAAGAAAATGGATCTGGGTAAACACAGTGGTACTCCCCTCTGTGTCTTTGTAGCTCCTGTCTTTTCTCACTTTCTTGCTTTTCTCCTTGCAAACCACACTCTGAAGTTCAAATTCCTGTGGTGATATGCAGATTAAGTATTTCTTTTAAAGCAGCGACGAAACAGAGTTGTCATTGTCTCGCCGACTATCTTGCAACTGTGTGGAGTTTCTGGTTTGAGCACGACATATCGCTTCCCCCTGCTCCTGCTTAGATGTCGCTAATACCTCTCATTTTTTAATGTAGCCTGGATTCTCTTGTATATATAGATCCTGTTCTGCTCATCATGTGATCTACATCTGCTATCATCCCCTCCAAGGGTTTATGTGTAAATTGAGGTCAGGAACTTTCTAAGTAGAGATGATCTTTTGTAATCCATGCTATTGTATGCCACTCACTGCAGTAACCTCATAGTGTGTAGATAAGCATGATTTTAATGCTAAGCCAGAAGTCATAACTTTGTACTGAAATGGAACAGGAGCAGATGTCCTGTATGTGATTTCCACATTTCTTGTATCTGCAGCAAAACTTGAATTTGGAACCAGAACGGTAGTGGTTTGGTGCAGCTGGATCGCTTTTCAGTACAATTTTTGTTGAAATTCATGTGAACTACGGATGTAACGGTGGAGAAAATCTTCAGTTTGGTACATTTTCAGTGCAGGGGTCTTTGATTTGATATGTTTTCGGTACAGTGAAGGAGACCAGTGAAGGGAGGGGGGCACTCCATAACTGCCAAAAACCGAAAGTGAAATTTAACATGTTTTGAACGTCCAACCCAGCTTCTGTGCCTCTGTTTTACTCTCTGTTGTCATGTAACCCCCCCCCCCCCCCCCTTATCGGTACCCCAGCCTCAGAATAAAGTGGGTTGTTTTTGCGGCATCACTGCTGAATGTATATATGGGAAACTCTGCACATGGGTTCTGCTCACAGCCACCCTGCTTCCTCAGTGTTTGTGTTCCTCACACAGGCTGCATGTATTCATTCGGTACACCTCCGTATTGTATCAAAGGCCCCGAACCGAAACACTTCAGTACAAACAAGTGCACCGTTACACCCCTAATGTCAACACTAGTGCTCAGTGTATCTTTTGGTAATTGGATTTTCTTTTCAGAAACAAAAGAAAAACTAGTGGCTAGGTGATTTTCGTTTTAAAATAGAGGAATTAAAATTGAATTTCAAGGCGTTTTTCTTTTTCAGTGTCAAAACAGATAAACCAAATTTTAAAAAACGGATTGATTTTTGTTTTCCCTTTCTAATAACAAAAAAGAAAGTTACTACCTGTCACAGAAATGGAAAAACGGACCAAAACCCCCATTTTTTCATTTTCTGAGACCGGATGTTGTCATTTTCAAGGAAAGAACACTAATGGATAGGTCACAAAGATTCTTAAAAATGATGAGTTTGTAGGAATCTTCCAGTTTGTACGAAATCTTGAGTTCATAGACATTCGTGGAGGGAGCATGTCTACGTTGTCCAGATTTAGTACGATGGCATTAATCTTCTGTCCGTGAAAATGACAACATCCGGTCTCAGAAAAAAAAAAACAAAATAAAAAAACAGCCGTTTTTGGTCCATTTTTCCATTCCTGTCAGGTAGTAACTTTATTTTTTGTTATTAGAAAGAGAAAACGAAAATCCATCTGTTTTTGGTTTATCTGTTTTGACACTGAAAAAGAAAAATGCCTTGAAATTCAATTTTATGTTTCTATTTTAAAACGAAAATCAGTTAACCACTAGTTTTTATTTTGTTTCTGTAAAGAAAATCCAATTACCAAAAGATACACTGAGCACTAGAGCTGCACAATATATCTTTTGAGCATTGTCCTCGTGATGTACGTGTGCGCAATAGTCACATCGCAGGTCCTGCAATGTAGGAGGCAAATGAACTCATCTAATTCCAAAGGTACCTGACTGACACACACTGCGCACAGGAATCCACCAATCACAGTTGTTCCTAATCAGTTTGCCAAAGCAGACCACGCCCCTGCACATGGAGTGAGTTGCTGATAACAACATTGAAAAATGAGCAATGAACAAGAGAAAATCACCAAAAACGAAGACCTGGTGCCAAAAAGGAAAGCAACATCAGTTATCTGGAATTATTTTGGCTACAAGAAGGGTGAAACTGAAACACGTGTTCTATGTTGACAGTATCTTACACCTGTTGCCACAATGAGAGGAAACACAACTAATTTGTTTGACCATTTACGTCGGCAGCACACAGCTATTATATCCTCCTGAGTATTTTTTCATATCGCAATATATGTCGCATAGGTTAAAAAAAAAAATTGCAATGTCAGTTTTTTCCAATATCGTGCAGCCCGATATTGTTTAAAATAGTGGTCCAATGATGGGCATGCGGTGCAAGGTTATAATAGTTTTGGACTTTTCCTTCTAGTTTAGTTTTGTTTAGTTTTGACTTTTTTTTTTCTCTAATTCAGTTAGTTTTTATTCGTTTTTAGAGCAGGTTTGCTAGTTTTAATTAGTTTCATTTTTTTCTAAATGCTTAGTTTTAGTATTAATTTTAGTTTTGACGTATCTTTTATCTTCTTTTCCGTCGTATTCAAATAAATCCCAGACAGGACTCCGCTGCTTTCTCCCAACTTCAGTCTCCATGTTTCCAGGTAGAGTGGGGACCAGAAGACGACTCTAAACCACAAGTGACAAGAAGTGACGGACCGTGAAGTGTCACATGGTGCCGCTAGCTAAAATTGCTAGAGCGAAATAAATCGCTTTTGTATCAATCCGACATTGACAGATGGAAACAAAGGGAATTTTATCCATAATTTTTATACGTTTTAGTTAGTTTTGTAAACACCTAACACAGTTTCAGTTAGTTTTCGTTTTTTTTCTTTGAATTATAGTTTTTATTTATTTCAGTTAACGGAAATGTTTTTACAATTCTAGTTTTTGTCATTTCGTTAGTTTTCGTTAACGATAATAACCTTGATGCAGTGCCGCATTTCTCAGAAAGTCTATTTTGGAGCAGTTCGTGTCAACCTTTTGTATTATAAGACTCTTGTGCGGTATAGTGCAGTTTGTATTGGAGTGTTTATTCTTGGCCTTAGGAACAGTAACTGGACAAAATACTCTTAAATCAACTTCCTTCAGCACACCCAACAATGCAAAAAAAAAAAAAAAAAATCTCTCCATCTTTGCGTTGCAGTAACTACAGTGTTGACATGGACTGAATTATGTCAGTCCACCACTGTTAGGAAATGACTTGTATTGCTTGCAGTGCTGTCATGCTCGTGTCAGCATTTTGCCTAAAGGAAATAACCATAGAGAACTTCTAAGGAATTAACTAACAAAGTATATTGCATGTCACTGGCCAAGTATCAGAAAAACACTGCAGCAGCCTGTTCTTGCCTTTCCAGCATTGTAGAATATTGACATGCAATCTGTGGTTTGTGGAGTTTCTCCTTACAGATGCCAGTTTGGAAGTTGTTTAAATGCAGAAAAACAGCTTGCTGATTAAACAGAGTCCAGTTTCCCCCAGAGCTGTGTGAGTCAAAACCTCATTCCTTGTGTGGATAGCATAGACGTTATGCCGGTTCAGCCCGAATCAGCCCCGAGTGAATAAACGACCACAGTCAATCTGTATATCTCCTTAAAATTGATTTAAATTGAACTGTTTTGTTACAGTCGATCTAAAAGCAGTTTCATATTGCACCGTAAATGACTCTCTCGGCCTTGTTAAGGCTCCTTGGGCGGGTGCTGTAGAGGCAGTTGTGTAAATTGCTTTTTTAAAAATGTATGAAATTAATAAAGTTGTCAGTAATAAAATTAAACTTTCCAAGGACGCGATTGATTTAGCGGCTTGTTAGATGTTTTTGAGTTGTTTTTATTGACGTTTCTTTTCGACGTGATGAAATCAAACACATAATGTATTCAGGTTTTTGAGTGTCTGCTCCAACACTTTACTTCCACTCTAATCACTGAAACTGTAACCATCCATGAGAGTCTGCTATTAGTATTTTTTAGCACAGAAATCAGCCATAAAGTGTTTGTATATTATTTTTTATGAAACTACAAGTGTACAGGAAATGACTTGGATTTTGTTCCTGATATTATTTATTGGTCACCTACACCTTTTGACAATAGTTGGCAAGAGAGATAGAAATAGCGGCTCACTATAGTCTGTCTCATATTACAGAAAGTTAATGAAAAAGGTGATGTTTCACTGTGTGTTCTGAGTCCAAAAATTGAAGACACCACACAATCCCAAAATGAAAGTTCAGCGTCTTGTTTTGCCTGAGACTTACGCACACCTACGCTGCATGTTTGCTGCAGGTGTAGCCAGTAAAAACATACGACAAGGTTCAAGGTTTGAGTTGCATTTTAGTGACATTAAGGGCAAAAATTCAGGTTCTTGGTTATGGACTGAAAATATATCAGTTTAGGGTCAAATTTTCTCAGGAATCTGAAATCATTTATGTAAAATCTCTGGTTAAATTGGCTTCATCATTGACAGGGCAAGTCAAAATCTAACAAATCGGTGGGCAGTTTCAAAAACAAATATGAAAATTTGGTTGTAAAAAAAACTTGATCTTACTTTAGGAAAGTGAATGGGCCTAAATAATATAAACTAATTGTAGCTCATGTAGGTGGGCATAATTGATTAAATTTTGGAGGCTAGATATTGAAAATTGAGTGAAAGCAAGTTTTTTTGTTTTTTGTTTTTTTACAATGGTGTGTATTTTTTTCACAAACTAAAAACTGATGGGGGTAGGGTTAGTAAAAGTAATGATTTTACTTTTCTAATATTAGAATATACTTAATTGTTGGGTAATGCTTTATTCACAACAGAAAAAGAAAAAGAATGGTGTATAATACATACAGATTTATGATAATATCAACTCTACATAAAGAATTACAAGTTAAATTCTTACCTAGAAGCCAAAAAATCCAAACAAAATTGTCACAGGACGTCTTCTTAGGAACTGGCTGATATGATGTCTTTGACTTTGAACTGAAATCACTGAAACTGATACTCATTCGAAAGGGCATACCATAAGCTCGTCTTCTAAGGTTCAAAGTAAGCAAGTTCAATGAAAATTTGCAAGCAGCAGCAGGATTAATATCGATGGCCAAAATACAAAACCTCCTATCTGAAAAAATGACTTTTTTCAGGAAACAAAAAAAAAACGTGGATCCTGGAGGATTCTGTTGGGTTTCTGTAAATTGTCTTAGAGTCTGGTTTTGACCAACTCTATATGTAAAGTGTCATGAGATAACTTTTGTTATGAGTTGGCGCTATATAAATAAAATTTGATTGATTGATGGTTTAGTTTTATTATAGTATGGCCTTTGTTGTTGTTGTCAGGTGACCTTCATGTCATAAGAAAGGGCAGGATTATTTTGCAGATAGATTGAAAATGTAGAGTAGGGCTGAAAGATATATCGTTATCGTATCGATATCTAGATATGAACATTCAACGATAAACAATATAAATTTCCCCTGCGCTCACCCTGCATGTTCAGCTCTGGAAGTCACAACAAATTTAATTTATTCGTACTTTATGTTAATGCTGATGACTGGCAGTGAGTTCTTATAAATAAAACTGCACTTTCCACATTCTTTTGTATCATGATGTTTGTATTTTTCTGAAAAATGCTTGGTTTTCACCAAACCCATAGTCATATCGTATCGTATCGATATTGAGATATCTGGCATGAATATCGAGATATGAAATTTTGTCCATATCGTTCAGCCCTAATGTGGAGTCATCCTTGTTCTCACCATTTAATGTGAAAACTCAAAATCAAAAAATTTGCAGATAGGAGGTTTTGTTTTTTGGCCATCTATATGGGTTTTCAAATTATTTGTCACTGAAAAAGGGTAATTTTTGCCCTCTTTTCAGCAAACATCATGCAAAAAGTCACACAAGGACAAGTGATACACATTTTTTGATGTTATATTCTGAAACTACACAATTTTTCCAATAAATTCAACACAAGACACTGCATGAAAGGTATACACTTATTCCACAATATTTTTTTCACAATAATGTCACAATAATGATACTCAAAGTTTCAACCTTGTCATACATTATATGGCGCTCTGCCAACAGTCTGCAACTTTAGAATAAAGTTGTTCAAGCAAAGCACCAAATGGCAAAGCTTCAAACAGTAAAGCAAAGATAATTGAGAAAATCTTTGAAGCATCATCTGATTTTTTTTGTGTGATATTCACTCACTCAAAGCCCTCTTATTTCCTCTGCTGCATTTTCTCTACACTGTCTGTAGATTTTCCTGGTTAGCTTTGGTTCGCTGTTAACCCTAACCTCTGTAAGCATGTGAAAACTCTTCAAGCTCATGTACAGCCTATTTTAGAATTAGCTTATAGTGTGTATATGAATGTGTTACAGTCCCCAATCTTTTCCAGTACAGATGGTTTTAAGCTTGATGAACTTAAATCTTACTTTTGTAGCTTTTACTGCACTGGAAAATCTTTATAGATGTAAAACCCACAATCCTTTGCAGCTGGGGAAAGAGGGCAAGCTGCCAGTGTGCCAAAAGTACATGCAAATATGGGCCTCTCCCTTTAAGACGGCTCGATGCGGCGCTCGTAAATGGAAGGCAGTCGGCGAGAGCGGAGCAGTGGCAGCCTGTTTGGGAGGCTGCCTGGTACAGAACCAGCTGGTTTGGGCCCTTTGGGAGAGATCGCGCGGTGGGGAAACTGATTTTTACAATGAAAAGGAAAGGGGATTTACGAGTCCTGACCTGTTCTTGCTACCTCCCCCATCTTCCCCAAATCATAGCGTTGCTCTCTACACCAGAGCGTCTAATCAAATCAGAGCCACATGGCTGCAGACACGTTGGGATGTTAGAAAGATGCAGATAAAAGGCCTTAAACATAGGCTCTCTCAATATGGTGATTAATGTGTCTGCAAATGGTTTTTTCTCCCTCTCTGCACCGGGAGTTTGTTAAAAATAGATCCGAAGCGAAAAGAGAAATATATCAAATCATAGCTTGGTGTTTCTCTTGCTGTTTATAAAAATGCCAGCAGCAGGAAAATAAAAACCATAATATATTATATTATTGTGAATGGATTGTCCCGGCCGCCCATGACTCTTTTGAAAGCTATTCATAGTGGTCTTCTCTAGCATTTTCAATGAAGATGCGGCACTCAATATTAGGAGAAAATCAGCACATTGAACAGAAAATGTGTATTATGGGGCTGAACAAAGACCTGAAAAGGAAGAAAAAAGACTGCAGTAGAACAAAAGAAAGTAATAACATGTGAATGGGGCCGTTAAATGCCTCGTTTCCACGTGTGTGTTAGCAGAAGCATGCTTATTAAAATTGGGCTTGGATCTAAATGAGTCAAAATATGCTGCTAAACAGCATCTTTAATTGATTAGCGAAGTTACTGGCTGTTCAAACATTACAGTAAAACATCTATTAGAGAGATGTTAAGCAAAACAGAGCCCTTGTTTTCTCAGTTGTTGGGCCAAGGCCAAAGTGTCATGCTGGAGTAAACGCCAAAGTACTGTCTTTCATATCTGATCCCAGAAAGACTCATTATGTGGGGTCTGAAACCTAATTCTTTAGCAACAGCTGGGGCCTCCCATCATGTCACAATTAAGTAATGCAATATATAATCTTGAGTGTTTCCACGCCCGGGAATATTTGCTATTTAATTAATTAGAACACAGCTCTGAATATTTGTGGGATGTTTGCAGGCTTGAATGTACTTGGGGAGAAAAAAAAGCACAAATAAAAGGTCATAATCACTGTGAACTTTAACCCTTTCATGCATGAATTATGAGAACCTTAATCATGATTTATCCCTGTTTTGTTTTGTTTTGTTTTTTTGTAACCCACCACCACCACCACCACCCTTCGGAGGACAACTTCATTTTTAACTATACAGGGGTTATTTTCTTTTGTTCAGAACAAAATAAAATAACCCCAGTATCATTAAAATAAGAAGACAAAATGAAAATTCTTGAACTATTTATTTTTAATTACAGCTTGTGTTTAAGTAACAATCTCAAACTTTATATTTGCATGTTCATCCATTCCTTGCTCGTATACATATACATAGAGGGAGGGCTCATATAGATGAAAGTGTACAGGGACAGGATGAGACAAGACCGTGGTTCCTCTAGGCATGAAAAAAACAATGCAATTGACATTTTTTGATGAACCTATTTTTCATGGAGTTGCAAAAATGCCGACTCAGATGGATACCATGGATTTAATATTTGAAGCCAAGAAACATGTATTTACTGATATACTGTGTAAAAACCAAGGTTAATAATAATAGTTAATAATAGTTTTGGATTTTTCATTATAGTTTAGTTTTATTTAGTTTTGACTTTTTTTTTTTTTTTTTTAATTCAGTTAGTTTTGATTTGTTTTTAGAACAGGTTTGCTAGCTTTTATTAGTTTTTGTTTTTTTCTTAATGCTTAGTTTTAGTTTAGTTTCATTTTTTTCATATTTTTTCTCTTCTTTGCCATCATATTCACATAAATCCCATGCAGAACTCTGCTGCTTTAGTCTCCATGTTTCCGGAGCGTCAAGTGTCGTATGGTGCCAACAGCTAAAACTGCTGGAGTGAAATAAATTGATTTCATATCAATCCGACATTGACAAAAACAAAAACGAAGGAAATTTCATCCATAATTTTTATGTTTTAGTTAGTTTTATAAGTACACAATACAGTTTCAGTGAGTTATTGTTTTTTTCTTTTAATTATGTTTTTTATAAGTTAACGAAAATGGTTTTTCACATCTAGTTTTTGTCATTTCGTTAGTTTTTGTTAACGATAACCTTGGTAAAAACTATGAAATAAAAATGTTTTTAATGCTGTTAATATGATGTTTTCTCATATTTAAACATACTCTAATATTAGTTATTACTCACTTCATGTAGATAATATACAAAAAAAACATGTTAAGAAAAATGATAATTACACTCTAATAACAATCAGCAGCTGGTTTACACTCAAACATCAAAGATGCAGATCAGGTTTATCAAGAACAGCAAAGATACAGTAATGGTATGAATTGCAGTGTATGGGATGATGCATAAGTGTCCACTGTGTCGGCTGATATGGAACTAAAACAACAAAATCCACGACTATACAAGAGAACAGATGGAGAATAACTGTCCACTGCAATGACCACTATGCATGAAAGGGTTAAGGCTTTGGTTTGATAACTGAGAAAGGTTGTTGTGACTGAGATATTTTATCTGCTGCAGTGATCAGTAGTTCCCCTCAT